>NC_142653.1:72360000-72681562 GCF_055504915.1 Nelumbo nucifera
ACAATTTGTTGGCTGTCGACTCCCACGGGAGCCGCGAAGGGCCCGACCTATAGAGACAACCTTGTGAATAGAGTTGACGAGGCTCGTTCGGGCTGATTACCTTTGAGTGCAAATTTAAAATGAGAGTTAAGAACCTAGCTTTTAAGTAGTGGTTTTCACAGACTGCACCAATTGATGATGCACGATCTGGCAGCTCCCTACTGGAGGGTAGCTCGGACGCCGAGTTGGCAAGTTCGTCGGGTCAAGCTACAAAAAGACAGTATCAGAGTGCCTGGGCTGCTTTACCTTGGGTGGGCACTCTGATGCTTAAGTCAACGAACTTAAGATTTTGGAGAGAGCTAAAGAGTGAAAGAGGTAGAGAGTTGTGATAGCTAAATTGTGCATACCTCTTTAAGTTAGAAATGAGACCTTTATATAGGTATTATTTGGTGTGAGCTCCATGCACCGCATCCGAGATCTCTAAGAAGATGTGGCTGACTAGTCCGAAGTCATCAAAGGTAGTTTCTCATGCAGCTAGTCTTTTGTGCCTTCCTCCGGAGCATTCGGTATGGGAGCTGACTTTCGAGGGACCTGGAAATGGTGGGATGCCCAAGGAGGAAGTCAACAAGCACGTCTCTCAAACCACCACCTGAACCTCAATCAGGTCAGTAAGTCCTCGAAAGAGGTCACTCCTCACACCAAGGTCCCTTGGACCGGTACTAACGAGATACCATAGATTGGCAAGTCCTCAAGAGAGGTCACCCATCACACCAAGGCCCCTTGGACCAATAACAAGGTACCACAAGTCGGCCCTGGACGAAATGCTACTATCTACCCTACCGAGGTGCCCAAGTTGTGTATGAGGTGCCATGGACTGATTCCGTGATTCGTATCCTTGACTTGGCAAAATACGCCAATGCAAATTAGATAGTCTACAACATCATAATAGTGACCTTTTCCCACACTCAAGTTGTAAAGTTAAATTAATGCATAAACGTTCCCATAAAATGTCTAAGGCACAATAGGCTTCTAGAAGGGGGCAATAGCTACACTCGTGCTCATATATAGATCTTGAGGAGAAGGATGTGAACCCAAATCCAAGATCTTTGCATGGGCATGTAGTGAAACCCTACTTATACTTATTTGTTCCAAACCTAGTAGAATAACAAACTTTTCTGCTTAGAGAAAGTTTCCTTTATCTTTACATGAACTATTTCTATAAATAGAGGAGGCTTGAACCCTTCCTCATGACAGTCCACTACAAGAAAAACGGTCAAAGCCGGCGGTCATAGGACCACCGGCTTAGACCTAAGGCGACAGTCAAGTGTCCACCCCCTTATCAGCTGCCGCCCTAGATTAGGACCGTCGGATTAGATGCAAAAGACCGCCGCCTTAGTACGATCGGCCATCTGAGCCGCCGGCTTAGCATTAATCAGGTGGCAGTTTTGACTGCTGGCTAGATACCAAAAGACCACCGCCTTAGATTTCTGCCAAATTCCCTTATATTCTTAGGTGGCAGTCTGAACCACCGGCTTAGGTGTTAAATGACTGCCGCCTTAGGTGTTGTTTGTGGCTAAACCGGCAGTTCCATGACCGCCGGCTTAGATTTCTTTTTTTTTCATTTTTATTTATACAATTATACCATGTTAATTCTGACATTTTGTGATATCTGAATTGTTTATTGATTTAGCATTTTCATACCTATTTAATGCAAAAAAAAAACATTTGATAAAAATCAATGAAATCTATTAATTCAAAGATTATATATTAAAGTATCCAAAATACATTGTTCAAATACAATATCCAATTGAACATATTGGTTAAACCTGCAAATCAAAAGATATAAATATTAGAATTATATTCAAGTATTTAACTATAAAGATAGGGATAGTAACTAAAATTTACATGGGCTGAATTCTAAGCAATTAATTGGAATATCAAAAGTAATTCAAAATATTTTGTAGCATCCATAAAGGCATACTAGCAATGGACAGAAAATGAAGCAGCTAGTTTAGAAGGTTCAAAAGTAAAAGAAAGAAAAACAAAGGGATTTTTGTCATAGCCTGCAGCTGAAAACATCCTTGTTCAGATCTAAGTATAAACCTCCTTTTTTTTCTTAAGCATCTTTTGTTGCTTCAGAACTTCTTCAATATCAAAGACACATAACAAATGGTATCATGCAACTTATCAGCAGCTTCTTGTTTCCTTTGCTGTAGCTGCAAAAGAAATTCCAACAGCAACTCCTGCTTCTCTATTTCCTACCTTAGAAAGGCTAAGTATCATTATCTATTATGAATAAATGACTACTAAGTAAATACAGATGCTAAACACAAGTCCACAGCCACATTATTTGTTTCAAAGCACAAGGATTTAAAGACATGATCAATGCAATAACAGATGAACGAAAACTGATCAAAGGTGCACTTGGCTATTTTTGGTCAGGCAAGGTGTTGAAATTTCTCACACTTTAGGGCGTGGTTAGATAGTGGGAATAATAGTTCGGGAAAAATAGGTTGTTGTTCATATTCCTTGGTGGATCTGGTCCCATTCATTGGTTAAGTTCCAGATCCGTATATGGATAGATCCTCCAGGTGCTGTTCCAGATATAGATAGAGTAGTTTACCAAGAAAGAAAGGAATAGGCGGGGTTTCGCCCGTAGAGTCAAAGGCAGGGTGCGTTGGAAGGCGATCAATTTGATATGTGATTCGATAATTAGGATATGGATTTGAATCCGGAACTTGAGTCTTGAAGTCTGCAGCTTCTAGATTTATGAATTCCAGAATAAGATTGGTCAGCCACCATAACTAACCAAAACATAAAAAACTAATGGCCATCATAAGAAACTATTTGGGATTAGCTACATAGTCGCCTGAGATCCTCTCAATGCAAGAGACATCTTCAATCTGAGCTAGATTGAGCTCCATCTCAAGATCTCCTGACATTTGAAAAAGGATTAACATTCACTAGCAGCAAAAATACTGCTATTAGCACTAGAATTATAAGATCAATGTTTAAATAACTCATTAGATCAAGATCAAATAAGAGTTAGATTAACTATAATACTATTTTTATCATACAGGGGCAGACATACTACCAGGAGACCACATAGATAATCGAATGTGAATCTTGCTTCCCCATTACAGCTTTTAGGAACCTCCAAAGTTCTGATTTAAAACATAATGCAAGCATTGATCAATTGGAATCAGGAACCTCCAAAGTTCTGATTCCAGGACCACAAATCCCATGGTCTTGCAATTATCTCCCCTACTTTATGGTACTAACAAGCTTTTTTCATGTATTATATAATAATACCCAGGTGGCAAGTTGCTTGGCCCACACCCAAACTCATGCAAGCATGATACTCTCTTTTGGGTTTGCATGATTCAAAAAACTAAAAGCAATAGGCTATAGAATACCACCAAATGGGTTGCATGGTTACAAAAAGTCACTTTTTTGCAACTTTGACAAAAGTGGGGCCCAGTTTTTTCAACCATACCGCAAGTTTTCTTATGGACCAACCAAATGGTTCATAACCAAATGATAGAAAGTACTATGAGCAATAATAGAAAGAGCAAATTTTTCATCTCCTCTCTCCTATTGGATCCAATATGACCAAACTGAATGTGATCTAACCTATTGCTACCTCCCCTAGCTAGTCCTATATGACCCAAACACTTGATTTGCTTTTGAGTAAATGCAACCCAACTAGAGTTTACTGTAATCTACACTCCCAAGTCAACTCAAGAGTGAATAAATGAGGCAATAATTCTAATAAGGAAGATGGGACAAAAACTAGGGTAAATGGATATATTATATATCATATATGAACTACAGGAAAATGTCAAAAAAGAAACCTAAACCGGTTCTCAACCCTAATAAAAGAACAAATCCTAAACTCCAAACATCAATCACAAGCACTCTTTATCAAACATGATCCCTAAAAGTTGGTTTCAAATTGTAGATTAAGACATGCCAACAAACAAAGTAGTAGGCTGTTCATAGTCAAGAAAGAAATACTCCATGACCAATATCATTTGTTTTCTTCCTCTTAAATCTGAAAATAAATCAAACTATTAAGGTGCAATTTTGTTTCTTACTTTTGGTTCAAAGCATTTCATTGACCACCATTTCTTATTATAATCCAGCAATTAGTCATCAATAGAAAGCCAAAACTATAAATTATGTCTTAATCCTGCTTGATTATGTATAGAACATGATAAAAATATCTCTATCCATCTATAGTATAGAATGGTCAGACCCAAAATTCTAATATATCTTTGAAACATGAACACATATAAAAGTTCAATAATTAAACTAAACCACCTGAATGAGAAGAAAAAAGAACAATTCTCATATGAAGAAATTTTAGAATGGTAGGATTCTCAAATATCTTTAGGAAGAAATAAGTTAAATAAGCATGTGAATACAAAGAACTAGAAAGAAATACAGAAACAATGTATCTTGAGGTGCTGTAATTAAGAACCCAAGAACAAGAAAGAAGCTCAAGGGAAAGGCCTCGATTACATCCTCAAAGACTCAAAATTAGAAGATTACCTAAAGAAACCTCTTAATACCGTCTCATTTGAATTAGGACAAATTGAAATGTAAATTATCCTCATATAAATTCAAAAAAAGAAAAAGAAAAAATCTCAGATGAACCAGGATTACTTAAAAAAGTAAGCTATCCTCTTACAGTAATAGATTAAAAAATTAGTCAACCAAAACTTATCTAGAAAAGCAGAGAATTACAATCATATCTTAAGAAAGGATTTGAGTTGGAAAATCTTTTCTTCCCACTTAATTTTCTCCTAATTCTATAAAGTAGAAGAATTTACAACTCTTTCCCTTTACAGGAAGGGTTTAACATAATTGCAGAGTTTCTTCCAAACAAGTCAGGTCTATGACACTACTAAAGAAAGCTTAAGAGGAAACAATAACAACATATCTCTTACATCTTGATATTGTTGTTGATGATTTCACAAGGATAAACATGGGAACGAAGATCCCACCACCACCAACACCCCCACATTCCCAAAAGCTACTCCAAAGAAGTCAATAATCGTATCCAAGACACTCTGCTAGACAAATTTCATATCCTGTAAATACATATCAAAATCAGACCTTTAACATGCAGTTGGAGCAAAATGAAAAAAAAAAAAAAATGTTTACATACGGCTTGGTAAACATACCTCTTGTGCTTGCTCTTAAGAATCGTTGACGATGACGGCAAAAAACCCCCAAATGGCAGAAATCCCTAAAGACAATACATGTGGGTGAGGTCGAAGCACAAATGAATCAACCACAAAGAAGAAGGCAGTGACGATATTTTGAGAGAGAGAGAGAGTGAGTGAGTGAGTGTGAGAGAGAGAGATCTTACTTTCACCACTGCAACTGGTTTTCTGCTATGGAGAGAACCCTTTTTCGTTAGAATTATGTTGAAAGTGGAATTAGCTGAACGCGGGAGTTTTGGCTTTTGGATCTCTCAGCGTTAAGTTATTTAGACCGGTTCAATTTAAAAAGCGTCGTTTCAGTTCTAAAGATCGCGTGGGAATTAGCAGAACGTGGGAGTTTTGGCTTTTGGATCTCTCAGCGTCGGGTTATTTAGATCGGTTCAATTTAAAAAGTGTCATTTCAGTTCTAAAGATCGCCGCTCAATTTTTATTCTTCTATATTTTAATTTTCTAGGCGGCAGTCCTTGAAAGAATGCCACCTCAGATCTTTCTATAGCGGCGGCCTTGAAGACCCGCCAACTTGAAACCGCCGGCTCAGGTCGTTTTTCTTATAGTGGTCTTACATACATCTTGTGTAAACTCTGCCGCATTAAGACCTCAAATTCCCTGATCGGTCTCCCTTTACAACCTACTCTCTCTCTCTTCTCAACCCACTAGTTTGTGTTCTTTGGCGGTTCTCTCATCTCCTAAAAATATAAGAAACAACAAAAAATGTCTAAGTTATCTATAGAAAATGAATATTGAGCCATATTATCAGTTTATAATGAAATTGTATGACTTGAGGCCTTCTTGCATGACAAGGATCATTCCTCTCCGATTCCTTTATTTGGTGACAACACGAATGCAATAAAAAAATGGTACAAATTATCTTCCATGAACATACTTAATACATTTAGGCCAATAAACACTTTATTAGAGATCAATTCTTTTCAGCTCATAGCACTCTTCTTAGCCTATAAGGGGCCCTTCCCACTTGCTCTGAATTAGCCAAGAGATCAATTCACATTGATCATACTTTCCAGTTATGTTTGGAGGGTTGTGAGTGTTGGAGAAAAAAAACAGGGGTCACTGTAACTTTGGAGGAGAAGCTCTGAGGCGCGTCTGAAAACACTGTCTTTAGAACGTTATTTTCCCCCACTCAGTTTTACTGAGTTTGCTGTTGCGTTACAAGCAAATTCGTTCCCAGAATACAATAGAGCCTTGGGCGAGAATATTCAACCAGCAAAGTTGAAGATAGTGAGTGAATTTAGAAATTGTGTGTTTTGGAATCTGACTCATGCTCCTTAAATAATTTGTGAAGAGGTATGAAGAAAATGTAGGTGTTGGTTTAGAGAAAGCACCTTGAACAGTCACAATTTCAAACATTGTGATTGTTTAAAAATTAGTTAACAATTAGTGACTGTTAACTTTGAATTGTGCCTCTTGATCACACCCGATCGAATTATGACCGTTGATCTCATCAACGGTGATCAAGGGTCAGCAATGCACCAAAACCAAAGTCGCCCATAGCGAGCCACGCGGGTGAGAGCAAAGTGCGCCTCATTGCGCCGCACACACGCGTGCGCGCGTGTTGCGCAGTATCGAATCCCCATACTCTCCTCTACTAATTCTAAGGAGTGTAAATCAGCTCCTATTGAAATACTAAAAACAAAACTTATAATTTTCCAATGTGGGACAAGTTCAAAACTGGGTTTTGTAAGAGAAAAACTGATTTTTCAATCAAGTGTGCAAGTGCAATTTCTCATATAATTGACCAATCAAACCCATTGGATTTAATCTCTTATGAGATTAAAATCCAACAATCCCCCACATTGATTAATCAATTACATAGTTCTCTCTCAATCCAAACTAATATGACACAGTTATGCATTCAAAAGGTGTTTATCAACTTAAACCTCTTGTTAGTATAGTTATCTCAGAGCCTTGTCAAAGTTTTTGGTGGTAAAACCTTAAACCAATTACTCTCAAGACAGACCAGAGACACCCATACACACAAAAATGTCCGGTCTCTGCAAGAGTTTCAAGTTTTGCTCAGCACTGTTATGGCCATGTGCTTCTTTTCTGGTTTCATGAACAATCTCGAGATCAAACTCAAACTCTCATGAGAAGCGGCACCACTTCTATGTTCACATAGGTGAAGTTCCACTATGTGCTCCGTTATTTGACACATTTCAAAGCTTCATCAATAATTTATCTCAACCTTTCATCATAACGAACAATATTGTTTATGTTGTGATGGGAAATTTCTCAATGTCAGTGCTAACAGTCACATTGTTGTAAGTTGTTGTTACCAATTAAACCCAATACTGATGGTTTTTCAGTTCAGGTTGGGTTACCATTACAGGTGACTAAGTAAAGGGTTTTAATCTCATCTCTTTGGTTGTCATTCTTACCAATTCTCTGGCCAAGCCCTTGGTAAAAGGATCAGCCATGTTTTTACTTAACCTCACATAGGTTATAGTGGCGACTCCATCTTGAATCAGTTGCCTAACAAATTCATGTCTCAAACTTATATGTCTGGACTTACCATTGTAGGTAACACTGTAGGCCCTTGACAGAATTACCTCACTATCACAGTAAATGGAAATTGGAGGCATAGGACTAGGCCAAAGTCCTAATCCATTCCTAATCCATTCAGCCTCTTTTTCAGCAGCCGCTAAGGCTATGAATTTGGATTCCATGGTCGAGTGACATATACAAGTTTGTCTCTTGGATGCCCAAGAGATTACACCCTCACCAAGGACGAAAATCCATCCAGATGTGGACTTGTTATCTCCATTACCGATAATCCAACTTGCATCAGTGTACCCTTCTAGTACAGCTGAATAATCACAGTAAAACAAGCCAAGTTCCAAGGTTCTCTTGAGATACCCAAGAACTCTCCCAATTGCCTTCCAATGCTCTACACCGGGATTACTTGTAAACCAACTGAGTTTACTTACTGCAAATGCAATATCAGGTCTGGTACAAAGCATAGCATACATCAAATTCCCTACTGCACTAGCATACTCAAGTTGTACAATTGCTCTACCAGTATTTTCTACTAGCTTTATACTAGAATCATATGGCGTGCTATATTCTTTAAACCCTAAATGCTTAAATTTCTCAAGTACTTTCTCAATATAATGTAATTGGCTTAATGCATAGCCCCTACTATGTTTTCTAACTTTTATTCCTAATATGGTATCTACTTCTCCTAAATCTTTCATCTTGAAGACAAAGGATAAGTAGTTTTTAGTTTCATTTATGCCAACCATATTTATACCCACAATAAGCATATCATCAACATAAAGACACACAATTACTCTATAATTTTCAGTGAATTTTGAGTAGATGCATCTATCAGCACTATTATGTTTAAAACCAAAAGCTATGATGTAAGAATCAAATTTTTCATGCCACTGTTTAGGTGCTTGTTTTAATCCATATAGTGATTTAACCAGTTTACAGACTTTCTTCTCGTTTCCAAGAAGAACAAATCCTTCTGGTTGTTCTATATAAACCTCTTCATTTAAATCACCATTTAAGAAAGCGGTTTTAACATCCATTTGGTAAACAAATAAGTGATAAATGGATGCTAATGCTATGAGTATTCTAATAAAAGTTGTTCTAGCCACTGGTGCATAGGTGTCAAATAATCAATCACTTCCTTTTGACTAAATCCTTTGGCTACCAATCTAGCCTTAAAAGTTTGTACAGTTCCATCAATGTTGTATTTTCTTCTAAACACCCATTTACATTTTATTGGTTTTGATCTTGGAGGCAGGTCTACTAGTACCCATGTGTTATTTGACATTATTGAATCAATTTCATCATTTATATCTTCCTTCCAAAAGGCAACATCTCTAGAGGTCATGGCCTCACTGTAAGTTTTTGGATCATTTTCAATGTTTAGGACAATAGGTATCTTATTTAAAATCAGGTTTTTGGATCATTTTCAATGTTTAGGACAATAGGTATCTTATTTAAAATCTTCTTTCTATCAGCCTCAACCAAAAATACAATTGACTGAGTAGAGATAAAATCTGAACCTAAGTGTTTCTCTGTTCTTTGTCTTTGACTTCTCCTAGGTCCTATCGTAGGTGTTACAGTTGTGTCATTTCTTCTTTCAGTCTCATTATTATCAACAGGTATTGAGATCTGAGTTTCTCTTTCAGGTTCTCTGTCACTTTCTATGGATTCATTTTCTGTAGATTCAGAACACAGTTTATTTTCAAAGAATTCAACATCTCCGGTTTCAATTATTATGTTGGACTCTATGTCTAGAAGCCTATATGCCTTGCTATGTTCTACATATCCGACAAACATGCTTCTCTTAGCTCTGAGTCCTAACTTGGTTTTTTTAGGATTTGAAACTCTATAATATGCTAAGCACCCCCACACTTTTAGATATGTTAAATTAGGCTTTCTTCCTGTCCATAATTCATATGGGCATTTGTTATTAACTCTAGAAACAATTATGTTATGTAAATGGCAGACTGTTAGGAGTGTTTCCCCCTACAGGTTTAAGAGTGCATTAGCTTTTAACAACATGCAGTTTATCATTTCTGTAAATGTTCTATTTTTCCTTTTAGCCAGACCATTATGTTGAGGGGTATAGGGAGCATAACACTAATGTATTATTCCAAATTCTTCACAGAAATAATTAAACTCATTTTTAAAATATTCAGCACCCCTATCATTTCTAAGGATTTTAATTTTCTTTTCTACTTGATTTTCAACTTCAGTCTTATATAGTTTAAACATGTCAAAGGCTTAATCCTTAGTTCTCATAAGGTAGACATAGGTGTACCTAGAAAAGTCATCTATAAATGTTATGAAGTATCTCTTACCTCCTCTAGTTAATACACCATTGAGTTCACAGATGTCAAAATGGATTAGTTCTAGAAGTTGAGAATTTCTCTCAACACTAGGGAAAGGTTTCTTAGCCATTTTAGATTTTACACATATTTTACATTTTTCAGTTGATTCATTATTGTAAGCAATTATACCAACTTTGCTCATGTTTTCTATGGATTTAAAATTCAAGTGTGCTAATCTATCATGCCATAAAGATAAAGAATCAACAATATAAGCAGAAACTTTTCCTTCATTAATACTTAATTTGAACATATCATTACAACCATATCCCTTTCCAACAAACATTCCATTCTTGGATATGATTAGTTTGTCGGATTCAAAGACAACATTGAATCCCCTCTTATAAACAAGATTTACTAAGACCAAGTGCTTTCTAATGTCAGGAACATGGAGAACATTCAAGAGAGTCAGTGTCTTTCCGGAGGTGAAGTTCAACTTTACGCTGCCTCTTCCAGCAACTTTGCCACATGTTTGGTTTCCCATCTGTACCTCCTGGCCATCAGTCACTTCTTCAGATGTCTTGAACAAGGACTTGTCCTTGCAAACATGGACTGTAGCGCCTGAATCAAACCACCATCCAAAGGACGATTCTGCCATGTTGACTTCAGTAATCATGGCCACGAGATTGTCTTCTACCATGTTTGCAGTCTTGGTTCCGCCTTTCCGATATCGGTAGACTCGAGCATAATGCCCCTTCTTTCCACAAACATAGCAGGATCCTTTCTTATTATTGCTCTTCTTAAAGTTCTCATCCTTCTTCTTTACTTGTAATGCAGGGTTAGTCTTCTTCGATCCGTTTTCCACAAAATTGACCTTAGAGTTCAGCATACCGACCAGGGTCTTATCCCTACTGTCTCTAATTCGAGACTCTTCTTCAATACGAAGGTGTTGCTGAATTTGCTCCAAGGTAAGTTCTTCAGCCTTGTGCAGAAGCTTCTTCTTGTAATCCTTCCAAGAGGGTGGAAGTTTGACAATGATTGCTCCCACTTGGAAAGATTCAGGAAGGATGATGTTAAGGTATCGAATTTTGTTGACTATCACCTGTAGTTCATGAACTTGCTCCAGTATGGGTTTATGGTCGTTCATGGTGAAGTCAAAGTATTCTACAATAATATACTTATTCGTATCTGCTTCTTGCACCTTGTATTTGAATTCCAAGGCCTTCCAGATTTCTTTTGGAGATGTAAGTTCCTTGTAGAAGTTGTAGAGCTGGTTTGATAAAGCATTCAGTATGTGTCATCGGCATAGAAGTGAGTCATCTTCTCGTTTTGCTCTTTCCTTCTTTAGTTTCTCTGAGTCTTTGTCAGTGGGTTCAGGAAGACATTGCAGATTCGGGTCCAACAGATAGTATAGCTTCAGTGCGGTCAGAAAGAAGATCATCTTGTCTTGCCATCGACTGAAATTTGCTCCATCGAACTAGTCTAGTTGAACAAGATCTTGGTTCATCAGCTTGATCGAAGTCATGCTTGCTTCCGCCTCCATTGCAAAATAACGTTCTAGAATTGTTGGAGAAAAAAAAAGGGGTCATTGTAACTTTGGAGGAGAAGCTCTGAGGCGCGTCTGAAGACACTGTCTTTAGAACGTTATTTGCCCCCACTCAGTTTTACTGAATTTGTTGTTTGGTTACAGGCAAATTCGTTCCCAGGATACAATAAAGCCTTGGGCGAGAATCTGCAACCAGCAAAGTTGAAGAGTCTCCAAAGAAACCTTCTGTGAAACTGTAGCAGACCGGACTGAGAGAGAGAGAGTGAGTGAATTTAGAAATTGTGTGTTTTGGAATCTGATTCATGCTCCTTAAATAATTTGTGAAGAGGTATGAAGAAAATGTAGGTGATGGTTTAGAGAAGGCACCTTGAACAGTCACAATTTCAAACATTGTGATTGTTTAAAAAGTAGTTTACAGTTAGTGACTGTTAACTTTGAATTGTGCCTCTTGATCTCATCAATGGTGATCAACGGTTAGCAACGCACCAAAACCAAAGCCGTCCATCGCGAGCCATGCGGGTGCGAGCAAAGTGCGCCTCTAAAGTGTCTCATTGCGTTGCACACACGCGTGCGCGCGCATTGCGTGGTATCGAATCCCCATACTCTCCTCTACTAATTCTAAAGAGTGTAAATCAACTCCTATTGAAATACTGAAAACAAAATTTATAATTTTCCAATGTGGGACAAGTTCAAAACTGGGTTTTGTAAGAGAAAAACTGAATTTTCAATCAAGTGTGCAGGTGCAATTTCTCATGTAATTGACCAATCAAACCCATTGGATTTAATCTCTTATGAGATTAAAATCCAACAGTGAGACTATGGACCACCTATTTTTTCAATGCCCCCAGATTATCCCAATTTGGCTTATAACTTTAGGTGTCCACATTAACTTTAATGATCATAAAGGTTTGTGCTATTGGTTGGAGGAATGGATTAAAACAGATAAACAAGGGAAATATAGCATATTTGAAGTTAATGTTTCACCAAAGGAATTCTAATGATGTGGTATATATGGAAATACAAATTTAAATCCTATTTGGAAAATAAGCCCTTCAAACCTAGGTCTATGGTTTCAAGCTTTAGGTTGTGTTTGGATTGAAGGAAAAAGTAAGGAAAGGAAGGGAAAGGTAGGGAAACCTTTACAAAAACTTGTATAGGTTTCCCTACTTTTCCCTACTTATTCCTTCAAACCAAACATAGCCGTATGGCTCATGTAAAGAATTTGCTAATGTAGAAATGGTCCAAGCTTCCACCCCCCCCCCCCTACAGTGTATGCCCTTAGCTCCAATCAACATGATGTACATTATGACATTTATTGTAAATGAATAAAGTACATATCTGATTCATGTTATTATGGTGTGTTTCTGTATAATACCCTTAAACTGGACACATATGAGACTCGTGTTAGTTTAAAATCTTCGCAGCTGTTGGATAGATCTGGGGAGATTTATCTTGCCAAGGCTGATATTGATGTACCGCCATGTTAGTTGGGGTGGCTTGTCTCAGTTTCCACGGTGAGACCTGAAGTACACGCAGTGTGGGTTTTCTTGAAACCTTGAACTGGACCAAAATTCCGGTATTGCCCTGGACCTTGGAGATAGATGGGCAAAACTGAAATGTTACACCTGACCCCTATACTCGATTATGATATTGCACTAGGTGTTGGATTGGGCTGTATTTGATGTGCCAATCGGTGAGATCCTTAGAGGGGGTCAAAACCTAGGTATGTTAGGACAGTCCGAGAATTCATCTGAGTGGGTGATCATAGTGACAGGATCAACCCCTTTGTCAGACAAAGTGAATGATTGGGAAATGCACTCTCTCTGATGGAAACCTAAACTGTCGGTAGTGGATTTCAAATGTGTTTGAAATTTGGTTTTACAAAATATATTTATATAGAGATATACTTATATATATTATGGTTTCAAAATGTTTGCAAAAGGTTTTAATTCACGGGATCTATGTGAATAGAGAGCGCAGCACTGCACCTTGCAGCCGTGGGAGAGGTCCTCTCTTGTCAGGTAGTGTTTGATCATTATGCACTAAGAAGTTAAGTGTAAGACCATTAAGGGTTATACCTAATGGGCTAATCTTGCATCTGCCCACAGTCCTTGGGCCTTCATAAGATGGTTAGACCCATAAACCATTTAGTGTAAATGTTGGGCCCATTAAGAGCCCACAGTGATGGACTCAGGGGTTCACTATATTCAATAGTGAATTCAGCCAGGCCTTGTAACAGAGGATAGGCTAAACCCATGTGGTTGATGTATAAATCAATGATAGGGTCCCACGCCATACAAAGAGATCCAAGCTAGCTAGCATTAAATAGGAAATGAGCCTGGAAGCTTAATGGGCCTAAAAAGTTCATTTTGAACTAGGTTAATTAGATTATTAAATAGGGACGGATCTGGGATTTGGATCAGTAGATAAAATAAGAGATTATCCTTATCACTTAAAGAGTCCAGATCCAAATAAAAATTTGGATCAAAGAACTCCTAATATGATTAGGAATGCTAATCTTTATCTACAGATAAGATAAGGGATTATCTTTATCACTTGAAGAGTCCAGATCCAAATAAAGATTTGGATTAGGAAACTCCTAATGAGATTAGAAAGTTGTTTCTTTAAGGCTATAAATAAGAGAGCAGGGCGAACCTTGAAGACACACTCACTCAATACATAGAGAAGACAACTCAGTTAGACTGATCTTGCCTTCAGCTCTTTTTCTTCCTGCTCTTGTCGCCCTACCCTATTCGTTCTCTAGTTCTTGGATTTGATCAAGATTCAATCTTGATATTGTTTCTTGCTAGAATAAACAATTTAGAAGTTGTGCTCACTATCCCATTCGATTTTTGCTGAAGAATCACTAGTTCTTGGTGAAGAACTACCTGTTGATCCTGCCTCATCCCAAGCTGTGTCATCTTCAGTGGAGGGAGGATTTGGTACACTCTTTGGGCGTGAACACCTACGTTGGGAGGAGCATTCTTGCGTGGATTCTATATCAAGTATATCCCTCCCTAATTTTGGTTTCAGATTTGGTCCGATTTGGTTACAAGAACGAACCTTGAAAATGCAATTTTCTAAATTGGGAATAGGATTCCCAAATGGGAGTAAAGAAAGTTTTGAAATTCCGCCCAACCTTCCTGTAGGGTTCAGCCATCCATATGGTGAATCTCCCATCCCTTCAGAGACCTCTTGTAAGATTTTCCTGATGATGAACCCATTTATACATCTTGATTCTGCAATAGGGTGGCCCATGGACTTACTCATTATTCCATCCAACATCCTCACCCAAATCACTTGGTCAATCTTACCTGAATATATTAAATCTCTTGTTTTAGAAGGGATAATCTTTGCTGAAATGAAAGTGTGTGATGGCTTAAAAAAAAAGAGAAATCTATCGTGTGAATTAAAGTTGGCTGATCTTTTCATTAAAACTAAATAAGAGATAGACTTGCTTTTGTAAGGCCACATTTCGCATGTCTTTTCCTGCGGGCTGTCGGCTTTTTAGAAGCCTAGCAGCCTACATTTTGGTCTTTTCTCATTTGATTGGGAAAAGATCTATTCGCCGAAATCCGCAGCCCTAAAAAGACACGGGAAGCCCATTTCGGGCTATTTTTGGGAAGCTCCAAATGGAGCTTTTTGCCCCTTTTTCAATTTATCTTCGCGTGGAAAGATGCACAAACAGACGCGCCTTAACCAAACGGTCTTCAAGCTGTTAAGATTTTGATGCAAAAACTCACATCATCTTTTGAATGTTAGAGCTTCCAGAAGATCTTTCAAAAAAGACTTGCCAAACGGCCCCTAAGTTATGAGCATTAATATTTTGGGGAAGATAGATAAAATAAGGGTGATAAGGGTTAATCCTATATTTAACTTAGGGAGTATTGTTGTACCATACTTCAAATTGTACTGCACATATTTTTGTTACAATCTTCTTCCGTAAGCCTCCCGATCTACTACCCACGAGTTGTTCTCACATCTATACCTACAGAGCACCATCACCATATGTATTGAAAACATCTCCCCATGATGTTTCCAATGCAGAGTTGTAATATCCCGTGGGTATTGATGTTGGAACAGCTTATTAGCAGCAGATCCAAACCCAATTCGAGTTCACATCTCTGCCCCACCAGGAGCTGTCCCACAATGCCCCATAGCACATCCGTTGTGAACATCTCCCAATGATAGTACCAGTCTTGATGATGTCATTATTGGGAGATGTTCCCAATACATGGCGGGGATGTGCTGTGAGGCGTTGTGGGGTGGCTCCTTATGGGGCGGAGATGAGATCTCCTTAAATTCACGGGCTGGATACAGTTTATAGGGGTGCACTACAATGTACATCTCCGGAAAAAAGAACCTTATAATATATTAATAATTTTGAATGAACAATTCTATAGTTACAAAAGGGATTTGGACCCTATAAACCTTATCCAACCTGTGAACTTAACAAGATCACATATTTGCCCCACAAGGAGCTAATGAGGAGTGATTTGGTCTAACCTAGTAAGTGAAGGACACATGGACACAACCTGCCAACAGGATGACAACTCAGCAAGGAGAGCCTTGTCAGTAGTTCAGGAGCTCGGGTGCTCGGGAACCTCGGTACCAAAGCCACTTCGGCACCCGAATACTAGAGTGACACGTAATTGACTCTAGAAGCTTCTCACCAGACTCCGAACCTCCTGGGATCACACCGAGTAACGGCAAGACTTATCCTCTCCCCGCTCGGATCGGAAGGTAATGATAAACTTCATTGACTGATACATTACTCTCCTTCTAAAGTGGAATGGATTCCAATTGCACGGGCCAGAGATCCCAGAGCCATTTCGTGAGACCCATGGCAGCTCAACTATATAAGGGCATTGACCCCCAAGACCCAGGTACGCACGATTAAGTGCATTCTAGCTCTCTCATCTCTTAAGCTCTCAGCTCACGTATTACAGTAACTGACTTAAGCATCGGAGAGACCTCACCAGGTTAGCCACCCCGGGTTCTCTGACCCCCCTTTTCTTTGCGGTTTGAGCGAGCTACTTGACAACATACGTCCCATCTGCCTTACAACTAGGAGCATCCAGATCGCGCACCATCAATTGGCGCCGTCTGTGGGAACCGCAACAAAAAGCTAAGTTCTCACCTTCTAAAAAACTGAATTCCCACCTTCTAATTTCTGCTTTTATTAACTCAATGACATTTTCAAGTAGCACCAACATCAAGAATGAAGAATCAATTACTAGGGGCAAGAACATCCGTGATGAACCTTGAGAACCCCCCCCCCTTGTGACAATCAAACAAATTCAGTGCCCATATCATTTCTTGGAGTAGCAACCGTGTCGAACCCAGCACTCCCATTACCCCAGACAAACGCATCGCTACCTCATGTGAATTCCCCTCTCCCCACGGTAGAGCCATCAGCAGTTCCCGCCGAGAATGAAGCGCGATAGTACTTTGAGCTGAAGCACGAATTTCCAAATGTAGGCATGGGAGAAGTTCGGTGCACTCATGCCATCGTAGAACAATCAGTAGCAAAACGACCTTAACAACCAGCAGTCCGGTGATAGGCATCTCGGAGTTAGGCCGCCCCCGCAAGTTGAGCCATTCATGGTTCCCACAGGAGTTGATGGCCAACAGACTAAGCAGCTATGTTGACCTTATTTCTGCCTGGATTAGCCTCGTCAGCCTTCTTTGCGAGGTCTCCCCTACAGGTTGAACCCTTTGCAGCTCCCGCGGGAGTTAGCGGCCTACAGACTATGTGAACACCCTTGCAGGTCGAGCCTTTCAAGGCTCCCATGCGAGTTGGTGACCTACAGTTAGTAGAGCTTCCCTCGCAGGTCAAGCTCCCTGTGGCTTCTTGTAGGAGTAGACGACCAACGTCTCCAAGGGCTGATGCAGTGCAGTTGTGGCGTCACCCTATCATCTGATGTCAAGAGTAATGTACGTATCAACGAAGCTCACAAGCAGAATAGAAATGAACAACCAACCCAGGCAAGCCTCAGCGATCTGGCCCAAACTGCCTCCAGCCCGAACTGCGAAGCGTCACTACTGATCAAGCTCTTCATAGCTCCCCTGAGAGTTGGAAGCGAACTGAATGTGGAACCAGCCTCATAGGTCGAGCCCTTCGTGGTTCCCATGAGAGTAGGCAACCCACAGACAATAGACCCGACCCCTCAAGGTGAGCCTCCCATGACTCCAGTAGGAGTGGGCAGTTAGCGGTTCCAAGAGTAGGTGGTACATGTACGGCATAATCTCGCAAGCACCTACTTGGGGAAGCCAATCTCAAGTGACCACCTAGAAGCAACCGCATTTAAAGCTACTACAAAATGACTATCTGCTCTGGCGACCTAATCAAATCAAGTTTTAAGGGAAAGTTATACCGCTTTTTAGCGAAGGCCCCCTCAAGCCGACCTCGAAGCACATCGGCAACTTGAAGACCGACCTCAATAGGTTGGCCCCCTACCTATCTAGCTCGACAGCATCATGGTTGCAAATGCCACACTTAATTGACCTCAAAGGACGTAGACATCTCACCACCGACCTAAAAAAAAGAGGAGAAAATAAAAAGGGAGAGAAAAGGAAATGAAGGAATGACTAGTTCACTTTCAGCACCGCAGATGCAAACTTGGTCGACCTCGCTAGCTACTCTTTCGAGAACTAGCTCAACATACATTGTGTTGTAGCCTACCCGGGTAAAGCGACCAAACGAGGCAGTCACGCAGTTAGAACACCCTCTTGAGGGTAGCATGATGAGCTTCGCTCTTGAAGTACTTAACTAGATTGCAGAACTCCTTGACAGTTGCTTCCCAAATAAGATAGATGTCCTCGAGGTACTTGCTCCACCTCTCCTCGAATGGATGAATTCGCTCTCGTGCTCCAATGATCAAGATGGCGAGGTCCTACGTAAGGCTGCATTCAACACTTCAACTCTTCCAACCAAGGGAGCAAACTAGACCAACGGCTACAAGCTCATCAAATTAGTCACTTCGGACCAAATAAACAAGTTTCTCCCTTCGCCAAGCTGATCTCAGCTTTAGTGTCGGGGGCAATTGATGAGGGGTGATTTGGCTCGATCTAGTAAGTGAAGAACATGTGGACATGACCTGCCAATAGAACAACAACTCAGCAAGGAGAGCCTTGTCAGCAGTTCGGGAGCTCGGGTGCTTAGGCACCTCGGTACCAAAGCCACTTCGACACCCGAATACCGGAGTGACACGTAATTGACTTTAGAAGCTTCTCAGTGGACTCCGAACCACTCGAGATCACGTTGCGTAACGGAAGGCCTTATCCTCTCCCCGCCCGGATCAGAAGGTAATGATAAACTTCATTGACCGAGGATCCCGGAGCCGTTTTGTAAGACCCACGGCAGCTCAACTATATAAGGGCATCAACCCCCAAGACCTAGGTACACAAGATTAAGTGCATTCTAGCTCTTTCATCTCTTAAGCTATCAACTCACGTATTACAATAACTGACTTAAGCATCAGAGCGACCTCACCGAGTTAACCACCCCAGATTCTCTGATCCCCCTTTTCTTTGCAGCTCAAACAAGCTACTTAGCAACAAACGTCCGAACTGGCTTACAGCTAGGAAAATCTAAATCACGCACCATCAACCACCCTACAACGCCCCACAACACATCCCCGCCATATATTAATAACATCTCCTGATAATCATTATCAGGACCGATACTATCATCGGGAGATGTTCACAACGGATATGCTGTGGGGCGGAGATGTGAACTCGAATTTAACATCAATCCACGGGTGATTTATATTTTTACACATCATTTTACACATATATGCCTAATATGCACATCAGCACATGCTAGTGTTTATTGTCAAATCAATCATAAATTCAACATAATTTGTATTTTTTAAATTAAATAAAAAATCTAAGGGATAAGTGGCTAAATTAAATTTACCATGTGCATGAATGTAAGACAAATTAAATAATAGGCATAATTTTAATTGTCCAGCAGTCCACGATGAGTTTTACCTATATGTAAAATATAACGGTCCACCACATAATTATATTGATCCCACTCCAATACTCATTTTATATTATTATATTTATAGATGAAAATAAAATAAATCATTGATCTATCACCTACAGCTCAATACAGTCAGTCCAAATGCTAGAGGGAAGTAATCAGCAGGAGGACCAGTCCAGGAATTGGATTGGTCCAAAATCCAAATAAAACATGCTTCTTTGCTTGTTTTAGGCTGAAACATTTCCTGATGACCTATGAACAAGCTTGTTAGCGATTTTCTGTGACTGAGGCAACATCCATTGTGGTCCCGAAGGACCATTACATTGTTTACCTTAATAAATGTTTTTAACGCATAAATTGTTAGTAACAGCAAGCATTATAAAGACCATGTGAATCATTAGCTAATCTTGTTTTGTTCAAAACGTCCAAAGTATCCAACTGATGACGTAGGTGTGACCCATTCAATATTCATTTTGTATATGATATAAATAATAAAAATTGCAATTAATAAATTTAATAGTTCATCATATGTATATATCAATTTACCTTTCTTAATTTATTCGATCTTTGAACTAGATTTAGATTAAATACAAATCTACTCCACAAACCCAAGAAAATTTGACCAATAAAATTCAAATCTGATCATAAGAATTGAATTTTTTTTTTTTTTTTTTTTGGAAATGGCCCATAGGCCTTATTCATTCATCAACTCTAACGAGATTAGAATTTCTATTTGAGGATGAGCTCCCTTAATACATGGGGAATAATATTCCTCTTCCCATAACCTTATTGCAAACTTTGCAAGTTTATGTGAAGAACGGTTATAGGATCTAGGGACGAAAGAGATGGTTAGATGAAAGAAGTTTTGAAGCAAGAATTTACAATTAGAATTTAGAAAGAATTGAGGTTGCTTTCCAAGAACAGGCTGAAGAGGGATTTTGGAGCGGAAGCTTACAATAAGCTGAGAATTTGATTCAATCAAGAGTCATGACCTGTTGTGTATTTAGGGGTCCTTTGATAAGTTTTTTTTGAAAGATCTTCGCTTTGGCAATTAAAAGACATATTAAGCTTTTTAATTAAAATCTTGACAGTTTGAAGACAATTTGGTTAAGGTATGTCTTTTCGAACGTCTTTCCTGAAAATCACCCAAAACGAGTTTTATGCATCTTTTCGGCATGATATCTTTTGATGGTTAGACCTTTTTCCAACCAAACAACAAAAGACGAAAACACCGGCTGCCAGGCTTCTAAAAATCTGACAATCCATGTAAAAAAAAACGCACCAAACAGGGCTAAGCTTCTAACAATCAACAAGGCTTCCTTCAAAGCAAGTGCTTCCACCTCCACTGTCGAACAATGAGCAACAGAGGTCACCTTGCTGAGAATAGGATTACCATCCAAGTTTCTAACAGTGACTCCACAGCCCCATGAGTGTCCCTTCTGGCACTGTCTATGTTAATTTTCACACATCCCAGAGAAGGGCTTGACCATCTTCTGGGGCGAGAAGAAGTAGGAGCATCCGAGTCTGCATCTTTAACAATCGAAGCTTTGATCTCTCCCATCTGTGTCTGAGCTCGTAGGATAGTCAAAGTTCGATTGTGAACTCTTTTCGAAAACAAATTTGCTCCTCTAGCTCAGTTTGGAAGGAGTACAAATGCAAATATGTAGAATACAAAACTTTATATTTTGTATGTATTTACACTGTTCATATTTGCATTTGTATTCCTTCCAAACTGAGCCTCTTATTCCATATGTTCCAAGCCAACAGCATGCCATCCAGGATACAGAATGATTCAATAGGCAAATCTTTATTAGGAAGATCTTTTCATCTCTAGAGGCAATCTTTAAGGGAGGAGAGATTCTCCAACTCCGGCCTGAGGCCAAGGTGTGATTTGTAAGTCATGGTAAAATTGATTGTCTCAGGTATCACTTATTCGATTAAGTGATTCCCTTCTCGGACTTGGATAAGTTGAATTTCTCAAGTAGAGAGTAAATGAAAAAAAAAAACAATAAAATGATTAAAAATGCCCCCACAAGATACATTTATATGAATAAATTAAACAGAAAAAAACATTGATAAATACACTTACTAACATAGGAAACACTTACCCAAGAAAGTAGGTTCTTGAAAATTGATCAGAGCCTAAAAGTGTTTGCACTTTCTTTCTTTCTAGCTAGGCATAACATTGTAATAATCTAGCTCATGTGTTATGCACTATTACCTTATCTTTGTCAACCCTCCAACTATGAATTGGGTCCACTCCTGATGTGATTTTGTTTTATTGAATAAATAAGCTTTATTCCTTCATAGCCAAAAATTGAAAGAATGAGACCTACAAAAAGTTGACCCAACTTGCCAATTCAACCCAACCCAAGACAAAAAGAAAAACAGGGTTAGGGTCACATACTTGGCTATCTGAATTTGAGAATGACCCAATCTGACCCAACCTAGAAGAAACTGAGTTGGGTTGAGTTGGGTCATGGGTCAAACCACTGACCCGATTTTCAGGTCTAATTGGGACTATTTATGCATTGTTAGAAGTTTCCACTCTTTAATCTTTACTATTTATTCTCGATTCTTTTTTGTCTACTCTTTGAATTGTTAAATGTTTAAATTTTTTATTTTATATTTGAAATTTTAAAATTAATTTCTTTAATTTTGGCATTTTCATGTATTTATTCTTTATTATTTTAAATTTAAGTTATTTTTTGAGATGACCCAAATTGACCAATAGGTCAACCCTAACCCGAACATTTAGGATTAGAATCTAACATTTAACAAGCCAACCCGAAATCAATCCAAAATGTCCTCACCCGACCCACCCGACCCACCCAACCCAATTGCCATGTCTACAAAGAACACCACCCTCTCCTAAACTTTTGGACTCAAGTTGAGTCACTCAACCATACAAATATAACCGTTTAAAGAAAATGCAACCAATAAAACTACTTATGGTCCCTTCTCATTCTAAGCTGGGATGAAACAAATTGTAAAAGTCAGAAACACCCTCAGAAACTAATAAAACCACAGAATGAACACCGTGTTCTTCTCAAAACCACAAACACAAAGGAACAAAAGCACCGCGTGGCAATTTCCCATGCACCCTCCGAAATCCAGGGATCGATCCCCAATGATCTGTCTCTTCACCACCCGTTTCGTCTATTTAAATGAATCCAATTTTGCCTGTTGTTCATTCTAATTCCACAATAATTAACAGAGGAACATCAAACTGACAACCGGAGGCGGTTCTCGCCATCCTCCAGGGCGGTTTTCCGGCCAAGGAAAACCGCTCTTGCCAGAATTCATACTTGACTCAGGGTACATTGGTTCCGGCAAATTTGGCTGTGGCGACGGACCTCACCTTCTAGGTAAAGAAAGAAAAACAAGCGAAGATACTTTGAGTCCCCAGTTCTTTCTGTATTGTGTTTGTTGTGAGTCCTCTGTTAGACCCCTTTCTCGAAGATTTCGTTTTTGGGTATCGTGGAAAAGGCGAATCAAACCATTTTTCTCGTTATCAGCAGTTAGCGGATTACGTGTTCTACAAATTCTCTAGTCTCTTCCTCCTTTCTGTTCATATTCAAACAAAATGGCAGGAAAATGTTCGCAACCAAGGGAATGGATTAAGGGAAATGTAATTGGTTCTGGCTCTTTTGGAGTTGTCAACTTGGCCATAAACAAAGCCACCGGGGGGATCTTTGTTGTGAAGTCTGCTTCATCAGGAGCAGGAGTTCAGTCTTTGGAGAATGAGGCAAACATCCTTGAACTCCTCGACTCCCCATACATTGTCCGATGCTTGGGGCGGGATTTCTCAACTGGAGCAAATGGTGAGAGGAAGCTAAACCTCTTCCTGGAATACATGGCTGGGGGAAGTTTGGCAGATTTGGCCCAAAAGTTTGGTGGTGCTCTGGATGAAACAGTAATCCAAGTATACACCAGAGAGATCCTTCAAGGTCTTAGCTATCTGCACAGGAGAGGGATTGTGCACAATGATCTCAAGTGCAAGAATGTGCTCTTGGGCCCAACTGGTAACATTAAGCTGGCAGATTTTGGATGTGCCAAGAGGCTAAACTCTTCTCAGGCTGGTTCAAAGGTTTCACAGCAATCTATATGTGGGACACCATTGTGGATGGCACCAGAAGTTCTCAGAAATGAAGGGTTGGACACTGCTTCAGACATTTGGTCCTTGGGATGTTCCATCATTGAAATGGCCACTGGGAGGCCTCCATGGGCGGATGAGGTCTCAAATCCAATGGCCTTACTTCTCAAGATTGCTTGCAGCAGTGGCGTTCCTCAATTCCCAACCAACTTTTCCAAGGAAGGTTTAGATTTCTTGGCCAAATGCTTACAGAGGGATCCCAAGTTGAGGTGGACAAGCGAAGAGCTACTGAACCATCCATTCATTACTAGGAAGAACGTGATGGCTCCATACGAGGAGGATGCTTGTTCTCCGACAAGTATTTTGGATGTTCAGCTTAATGAAGAGGATAGCGATTCAGACTGTGATTCGGAGCCTCTACACAATGAAGAGCTTTCGAGCAAGGTTCCATTCTCAACTAGGTATAATAGATTTAGGGGCAGGTTGACAAGAAAACAACAAAGAGAATACGACTTGCATTCTAATGAAAAATGGATTACAGTGAGATGAGGAGGAATACTTACAACTGCATAAAAGGTTTTAGCCTTTTAGGAGAATGTAAATTCACTGAAGAGGATTTGTATGTACACAGTAGGGTTAACTTAGAGAAGTAGATTAATTTATTCTCGCTGGTTGTTCTGTAGTTATCAGACCCAGAGTGCAGAATATGCTAATAAATAGCTCTTTCATTCTCTTCTATTTTTTTCGTCTTTCTTTTCCCTGTTTTGATGCTTCAAATGAAGTTATAAAAGAATAAACAATGTTCAAAATATCAATAACGCAAAGCCAATTAGTAATTAAGCTTGTAGATATGCATAAAGATTTAGATATACCTTGATACATTAAGAAAAACTCTTAACAAATCCTACGAATACATTAATAACAGTGAATCTAAAGAAGAGGCTTACTGGCACATTCGATGTAGATGTGATTGGCTCTTTGCTGGGGATAAGAATACAAGGTTTCTTCACCTGAAAGCCTTCACAGGCAGATGTAAAACCATATCTATCGACTGAAACCCCCATCGGGTACGTGGGTGGGTTAAAGGATCATGATGTCATGTCTACAATGCTTTGATCTCACTTTGAAGCCATCTTCACATCCTCACAGCCATCTCTCTCTTCTGTAGTTTGGAGTTTGATTTCACCCTTATCACTAAACTTGATAATGACTCCCTTCTCTATTTGTCTCAGACGGCCTACATGCTATATTTTATCAACAAAGTAGGATGTCAGTGGCCATGAACTTAGTTGACTTCATTCAATAGTTATTTTTGGATCCTCCTCGGATTCAAGATCTTACAGTACTCATTTGGTTTTGATCCCCAAAAAAGACAACGTTGAGACAATGGTTGATATTCTCCGTCCAATTAATATCCGACTAAGCAATATTAGACATAAGGACCATTTATACAAAGATAACAAGGTTGAATGGGTCTTCTTACTTGATGTTTTATCTCACCTTGGATTCTCAACCCAGTTTTGTGATTTAATCAAACATTGTGTTGCTTTTGCCTCTTCCATATCATTTTCAATGGCAATGATGTGGCTTCATGTTTGTTAATGATTTGCTTCTCTCTAGAGGAGAAGACTTTCAATGGCAATGATTTGCTTTGTATTGTGCTTGGGCTATTTTTTAAAAATATATTATTAAGGAAAAGATGAAGTAACATTAATTCAGCAAGGTTTTTATATATTTCTAGTTCTTTTTCTTTTTAGTTATTGAGCTTCAAATTTATTCCCTTTTAGCTAAAAAATGTGCTTAACATGAGATCGATAACCAATTTAAAAATAATTTCAAAATAACCCAAGTCTCATATTAAATGATTTTTATTGTTGAACTAGAAGAATCCATGAAACAAATATACATTAAATTAATAAAATAATAGAGAAAAACCTAAGAACCCATGGAAAGGAGAAATTGTTTCCTTAGACTTTTATATAAGAAGAAAATTGGTTCACCCCATGTATTAGTGGCCAAATTTGGGTTTTGAAATTAATATGGATCAAAGCTAGGGTTCATTTTTAGGTGGCCTTTAACCTCAATCCATCTAATTGATATCCCTACTTTTTTAAGATTTAAGAGGAAAAGATGGATTTAATGGAACGGGGGATGTTAAAAACATTGACTATTAAGGTGAGAGAGAGAATAGTGGTGCTATTAGAGACTAAATACGGAATTTATGAGAGACAATGAAGACCCATTAGGGTTTTAATTTTGCCTTGTTATATTTTTAATGATTTCATTTAAAAATAAATATGCACATATATGAGGAAGGAAAATATGAGGAGGCACATGTGAGCTCTATGGTGAGAGGACTCCTCATATATATATATAGAGAGAGAGAGAGAGAGATCAACCAAGACCCCAAACACCTACTAAATGTTTTTTTGAAAAATTACATGTATGAAGTCATTAATATGTTTGGTTATCCACTTTCCCTCATTCTTAGGCATTGCAAAATCAATCATTGATCTATTGTTGAGGCTGAACCTATCCCTCCTTGGAGCATTTATACCCTCTTTATGGATTGCAAGAATTTATTAGCTCACTTTCCTTCCTTCTCATTTACTTTCTCTCCAAGATCAATGAATCATTGCTGCACATTGAGTAGAAAAATATTCTCTATCATGTAGTTCAGTTTCGACCAGGTCCTCAGTTCCTAACTTTCTTGGTCCATTCTTGGATGCTGATGTAACTGAGGTTTTATGGTGAATGGATTATTCTTTGGATGCTTTTCAAAAAAAAAAAGGACATTGACACCAAAATATTTATAACCAACCAGTTGGTTTCATAAAAGTATTAATTCTAAATGATGGGGGTAGAAGTGACCTCCAATAGAATTTCGACACGTGACAACTCTGAGAGCCTCTGTGCCTCTTTCTATGAGTTCCCACCTCAGTCAAGTGAGTCAACTGATGCCACCTCAGACCCACAGAACTTACCTCAAACGCCCATTGTCCACCTCGTTCTAACATAGCTCTTCGATAGCGAGTTGGGCTCATCACAGGGGACCTAATTACTGTTCTGACCAAATCGTTGACCTGCCAAGTGGTAGCTCGGTGTATGACCCAAACTGAATCCATGATAAAGCACATTTTACCAAGGCGAGTTGTCCTAGAAGAAGCACACCCGAGCTCCACCATGTGTATATGGAGAGGCCATCTGGCAGCCCTGCATGACAACATCATCATTACGCATGGTTGTCTCATCAATCAGTGGCGCATGAGTCACCTGTACGTGTTCCACTTCAGTTCCAAGTGTCCTGCCCGAGCTCCAGGTGTCTCCCCAAGCCTCCAAGTGTCCAACACCTCTCCCACATGTACCCTTTTGGCATGAGCACTAAGAGCCTATTTAAAGGACAATTCTGCATTCATTGTATACTTTTGGCCTCGTTAATTACTAGCATTGCCACCTTCAATAGCTCGGTCCTTACCGACTTGCTTATCGAAGTCTAAAGCTCAGGATTTCACCCCAGGCCCCCTAACCTCGTCTTCTCTTGTAGGAACCCCCAACCTCCGAGCTAATCCTGAGACCATTAGCGACTTTTGATTTTCATCACTAATCAAGTGGTTTTGTCAAAATTTAGGGGAGAGGAGGTGTAAGTGGGTTTGATTGATCAATGCTCATCTAGTATCATACCTTTTGTAGCATCAAAGGTTTCCCCTTAAAAGTTATATAATTAATCTAAAGTATACATTAGATTCATGAGAATGTAGAAGACCAATAAATCAAAGAGTCCAAGGCACAAATAAAACACAACTACTATATTTTAAATAATGGATCAATTGTTCTATACTTTAATATTTTTATATTATCAAAAAGGGAAAATCTATATTGCCAAAAAGACAATGATGGGAGAAGTTTGACCAGTCAACCCCCTTCCCGTGAACTTTGATAAACACCACCTGATTGGTTATTACTTGATACTAATTGATTGGTTACAAGCTTTTTCTAGTATCATATTCTAACCCTTCCAAAACAGTAAGTCAACTTAACTGTAAGTTTAATTTTGTTAATATAATTTTAATTTCTTTAAATAATAAATATGTTGTTATTTACAAAAAATTAAACATTAGTCAATAATTTATAGAAATGTATGCAGTTTCTAAGATACACATCACATGCAATTTATAAATTTTAATTATTAAAACAATTATTCTAGTTATAGTAATTTTGTTTTTGTAAATGGATTTGATATATCATTAATTTCATTAATAGTACAAAATACTTATTGTTGAGGTTTTTGGGCAGATTTAGTAGTTGTTTTTCTTTATTATTTGTTTAGACAGGAAGTGGGGACCACAACACTATTGTTGGGTCCCTTTCCAGTGGTTCTTCTAAGTCATTTATGCAATTTTATGTGTTAGCAGCCCTATAAGGGCATATTAGTCATTGTACCCTTTTTTATTTAAAAGTATAAATACTAGTGAGGAGGGCAGCTAGAACTGATTGCTCTCTTTTCCTTTCTCAATCTCTTCTCTTCTCTTTCTCTTCTTCTTCGAGAAATATCTCTTTTCTTTGCATATTCTTTGATTCAACAGTTTTCTACTTGGTATCAAAGCATGACTAGGGTTTCTTGGAGTTCTTCCATGCAGTCATAGATCAATTGATTACATGAGGAGATAAAGGGTTGATTGATCTACTTCAAACTACCCAGTTCTTAGATGTTTTGGTGGGTTTCAGTCATCAAGAGGGTAATTTGTGTTTTGGCATCAAAGTCAAGAAGAATTGGAGTGTGGGGAAGAGTCGTAGTCAAGTTGGACTCTTCATTTTTTATTTGATATAGGGCACTTGGACCTTGTTGGACTTCTCTAGGTTTTATATAAGGGTGGTTTGGTTTCTAGGAGTTTTTTAGCCTTCTAGAGTGATCAATTCACTTTTCTCTCTAGTGGGAGACAATGGGAGAAGAGGGATTTCTCTCTGAATAGATTTTTCTTCTTCCGGAAAGGTTTGTTACCCTTGTGTGTGAGATCGGTTTGATCTTGGAGGCTTTCTACCTAGTTATTTCTTGTTTTTCAATTGTTTGAAGTTGAAATGGAGAGTTGGAGTACTGAACAGAAGTCCACCGATAACATGGGTCTAGGTATAGGAGGTACTAGTGATATTTTTTGGTATGGAATTATTACCACAATGAAATTGGATGGAACAAATTATTTAGAATTGGCACAATCAGACAAGATGGCCATTGGTGCTCATGGGAAGCTAGGGTACATCACTACGGAAGAGAAGAAACTTGATATAGTTTCCTCTTAGTGGGTACAGAAGAATTACATGGCGATGTCCTAGCTGTGTAATTCTATGTTACCTCACATTGGTAAATTTTTTTTGTGGGCTAATACTACAAAGTATATTTGGGATGGAGTAGCTGAAACCTATTCTCAGAAACAAAATGTAGCTAGAGCCTATCAGTTAAGGAATTAGGTGACTAATACAAAATAGGGAGATAAACCAATTGCTATGTATTTGTCCATATTAAAAACACTTTGGCAGGAGATAGATCACTTAGATATTATGGTTTGGGAGAGTACGAAGGATGTAGTAACCTATTAGAAGTTGTTGGAGAAGAATAGGGTCTTTGAGTTATTGGATGGATTGAACTCTGAATTTGATATTGCCAAGCAACACTTTCTTTCTAGAGAAAGTGTGACTCTTTCTCAAGCTTATGCCTTTGTTTTTGGAGAGGAGATTAGGTGGAATGTCATGTTGAGACAACTTGTGGGATTGACCAATCATCTATGATTAGTACAGTCAAATCTAAGCCAAATGGAGACAGGGAAAGTAGTGAGACTAGGAGGGAGGATAAGAAGGACTTGGTGTATGACTATTGCAAGAAGACTAAGCATACTAGAGACACTTGTTGGAAGCTCTATCCACATCTCATACCAGCTTGGGTCAAGAATAAGAATGGAAATGCAAATGTGGCAATTACAGTAGAAGCAATTAAAACTAAATTGGAGAAGTATGGACAACTTATGAGCAAGAAGGATTTAGCCAATTCTAGTTCTTCGGATGGGCAACAGAGTATAGGAGATAATCACACTACTTCCTTTGCTCATGCAGGTAGTTCATATGCGATTGCAAATTATGCATCCACCTCAGGTAAGGAGGGACCTCCCTAGATTATAGACTCGGGACCATCTGAGCACATGACCAATATATCTACCCTTTTTAGTTCTTACTAGTTATGCTCTAGTAGAGAAAGAGTTTCTACAGTAGATGGTTCCCATATTCCCATTGTTGGGAAAGGGACAGTTAGAGTGACTAATGACATCACTTTATCCTCTGTCTTACATGTCCCTAGACTCCATACTAATTTTCTTTCTATAAATTTTTTGACAAGAAATTTGAACTATTCAATGACTTTCCTTCCTAGTAGTTGTGTTTTGCAGGATCTGAAGTCAAAGAGGACGATTGGAACACAGGATTTGGAGTCAAAGAGGACGGTTGGGAGTAGTCATGAGGTGAATGGAGTCTACCTTCTGAATGAGATTCTGAGACATCAGAGCTATCATGTTAGTAGCAACAATAGTAGTGGATCAGAGTCAGTGAGTCTGATTATGCTCTGACATAATCATTAGTGATGGATTGGCCTACAATAGTAGCTGGCATAATCATTAGGGACATCTTTCTTTCAGTTCATTAAGATCTTTGTTTCCAAAGTTGTTTGAGTCTATTCAGTTATCTAGTTTGGAATGTGAAAGTTGCTAGTTGGGAAAGCATTGTAGACATTCTTTTATCATATTTATTCTATGGGTGGTTATCGTTATTTTCTTTTGTTTGTGAATGATTAAACAAGGTATTCTTGGATATATTTGATGAGATCATGTGATGATGTACATATTTTGGTGCGATAGTTCTATCAGATGGTTCTCACACAATTTGGAGTGAGGACTAAGGTTTTCATATCAAACATGAAGGGAAGGGAGATCCACCATATGGATGGCCGAACCATGCAGTTTGGCCGGGCGAAATTTCAAAAATTTCTTTCTCCCTTCCAGGAATTGTATTCCCAGTTTTAGAAAAATTGCATTTTTCTATGATTGTTCTTAAAACAAACCGGACCAGATTTGAAACCAAAATAAGATAGAGCAATACTTGATATGGAATCCACACGTGTAGCTCCCAAAGTAGGTGTTCACGCCCAAAAAGTGCACCGAAACCCGCTTCCACTAAAGATGGCGCAGCTTGAGATGAAGCAGGATTAGCAATGCAGTCTTTCAACAAGAACTGCAATCCTTCAGCAAGGATCGAGCAAGGGAGTGTGAGCACGAATTCAGATCTGATTTTTTTAGCAAAAATCAGAATCAAGATTGAATCTTGATCAGTCCAAGAACTGGAGATCGAACAGGGTAGGGCAGCAAGAACAGAGGGAGATAACTAATTGCAGAAAAGTGAGAAATAATGTAGTTTGTCCCCTCTATTTATAGCCTTTCAAGATCAGCTTTCCTAATCCTATTAAGAAAGAGTTCTTTGATCCAAATCTTTATTTGGATCTGAACTCTTAAGTGGATAAGACTTATCTTATCCTCTTGCTGATTCAAATCCAATTCTAAACCCAGATTTTCCCATATTAATTAATCATATTAACCTAGTTCGATATGGGCTTCAAACCCATTAAGTTATCAGGCTCACTTCCCTTTTAATTGCTGGATAACTTGGCTCTCTTTGTATGGCATGGGACCCTTACATTGATCTTCACAAAAGCCACATGGGTTCAGCCTAGCCTCTGTTACAAGGCTTGGCCGAATTCACTGCTGAACATAGAGAACCCCTGAGCCCATCAATATGGGCTCTTAGCAGGCCCAACATTTACACTAAGTGGTCCTTGGGTCCAGCCACCTTATGAAGTCCTAAGGACTATGGTCTTAAGTGAGATTAGCCCATCAAGTATATAAGCCCTAAATGGTCTTACACTTAACCTCTCAGCCCATAATGGTCAAACACTGCGCGACAAGAAAGACCTCTCCCTCGGCTGCAAGGTGCAGTGTTACACTCTCTACTCGGAATGGATCCCGGGAATTAAAACATTTGCAAACATTTTCATAAAACATAATATATATATATATATTATATATTTGAAATCAACTGTTGACAGTTTAGGTTTCCATCAGAGAGAGTGCTATCCCCAATCATTCACTTTGTCCGACAAAGGGGTTGATTCTGTCACTATGATCACCCACTCAGGTGAATTCTCAAACTGCCCCAACATACTCAGGTTTTGACCCCCGCTAAGGATCTCACTGATTGGCATTTCAAAGACAGTCCAATCCAACACCTAGTGCAGTACCATAATCAAGTCTAGGGGTTAGGTGTAACTTTCCAGTTTTTCCCATCCATCTCCAAGGTTCAGGGCATAACTGGAAATTGATCTAGTTTAGAGTTTCAAGCAAATCCACACTACATGTGCTTTAGGTCTAACCCTGCAGCTAAGACAAGCCACCTCAACCAACTTGGCAGAACATTAGTGCCAGCCTTGGCAAGATAAACGTCCCCAAGTCTATCCAATGGCTAAGAACATTCTAAACTAACACAAGTCTCATAAGTGTCTAGTTTAAGGGTAATTACACAAAAACATACCATATATAACATGAATCAGTTATGTACTTTTATTCATTTACAATAAATGTCAAATGTACATCAATCTGATTGGAGGTAAGGGCATACACTGTCTAACAAAACAATGTTAAGGAATGCTTTGAGAAGGATTTGTCCACATATTTTTCGGAGCATGGGGTGATTCATTAAAGTAGTTGTGCATATACACCGTAGCAAAATGGAGCAGTAGAGGAAAAATAGACACATTGTGGAGGTGACAAAAAGTCTTATTGTGTGTGCTTCAATTCCTATTCGTTTTTGGGGGGATGTAGTTCTCATGGTTGTATATCTGATTAATCATGTACCTTCATGGATTTTGGGGTTTAAAATGCCATTCAGTCTTCATTTTCTAGATAGGGAGATATTTCATATACCTTTGAGAGTTTTTTGGTGTGTTTGATTTATTCACATTTTTCGTCATCATCACAGGAAGTTGGATCTTAAGGTCAAGAAATGTTTTTTCCTTGGGTATGCTCAAAACAAAAGGGGTATAGTTGTTATGATCCAATGTCGGGGAACAGGTTTGTCACTATGGATGTTACCTTCTTTGAGTCTACATTCTTTTTCTCTAGGGGTTCTCCTAAGGGGAAATGTTTTGGGGAGAACTTACAATCTGATCCTCTTCCTTCATCTGACCCATCAGTTCCACCTGTTGTTCCACCATCGACAACTCTAGTCCCTCTACCTTATCCAATACGGCCAACCTCATAATGTTTTTAGTGCCAATGCATGAAGAGGGTTGACTCCACACATGCTCCAATAGAAGAACATGTACCACTCTTCGTTAGTCTATCTGAGATTCTAGGTTCGACTAATATAGTTCTAGGTATTTCCCTTGAGCCTGAGCCTATTATTTCCTTTGATGATGATGTTTCTATACCTAACATTGATATTGTAACTTATCCCATTGATCTTAGTCTTCCTATTACACTCCGCAACGGAAAGAGAAAGTATACAACCCATTGCATTTTATGCCATCTTTCCTACAATGCACTATCACCTTCCAATCGTGCATTCCTTTCTTTCCTAGATTTTGTGTCTATACCTAGGGAAGTCAGTGAAGTTGTCTTCAAACCTAAGTGGAGAATAACTATGCAAGAAGAAATAGAGGCTTTGGTTAAGAACCAGACATGGGAGGTAGTTGATCTTCTTACAAACAAAGAGACAGTCGGATATAGATGGGTGTTCACTGTGAAGTACAAGGATGATGATAGTATAGAGTGGTATAAGGCAAGGTTGGTTGCAAAAGAGTATACACAGACCTATGGTATTGATTACCTAGAGACCTTTGCACCATTAGCTAAGATGAGTTCAGTTCAAATTCTCTTCTCTAGCAACTACCTATTCATGGCCCATTTTCCAACTTAATGTTAAAAAATGCATTCTTTAATAGTGATTTGCAAGATGAGGTATATATGGACATTCTAGTTGATTTTTATGAAAATGTTGGTGAGGGAAAAGTTTGTAGGCTAAATGAAATTATTATATGGTTTGAAACAATCACCTAGGACATGGTTTGATATGTTCAAAAGGGTACTTATCTTGTTTGAATACACACAAACTCGATCTGATCATACTCTCTTTGTGAAAAGGAGAGAAGCACTTGTGTCAATATTGATTGTGTATGTGGATGATATAGTTGTTACAGAGAATGATCTGAGAGAGATTGATACACTCAAGAAGTAACTAAAAAAGAATTTGAGATCAATGATCTAAGTGAACTAAAATATTTTCTAGGGATTGAGGTCGCAAGATCCAAGCAAGGGATATTCATCTCTTAGAGAAAGTATGTGTTAAACTTATTATACTTACTATAGGAAACTAGGAAGCTAGGAACTAAACCAGATGATACTCCTATTTACCCAAACCATAGGATTGATGCTTTGGATGGTGAGTTGGTTAAGGATGTGAGGAGATATCAGAGGATGGTAGGTTGGCTATTATATTTATGTATGACACATCCAAACATTTCCTATATTGGTAGTGTTGTGTTGGTATATGCATGCTCCTCAAGTTCAGCACTGGGAAACCATTGAGAGGATATTGCATACCTAAAAAAAGCATCCTAGCAGAGGGATTTTATTCTCAAACCATGGGAACTTAAAACTGGAGTCCTATATAGATGCAAGTTGTTTAAATGGCAGGAGATCCACATCAAGGGTATGCACATTTTTGGGAGAAAATTTAGTTTCATGGAAGAGAAAAACAATCAATTGTGGCTAGGTCAAGTGCAAAGGCCTAATTTAAATCTGTGGCCCATGGTGTTTCAGAAGTACTTTGGGTTAGATACTTGTTGAATGAGATTGGGATAAGAGCTGAAGAGCCCATGATGTTATATTATGACAATCAAACTACAATAAATATTGCCCACAATTCAGTTTAGCATGACAAGACAAAGCACATTGAGGTTGATAGACACTTCATAAGAGAGAGGGTGACAATTGAAAAAGTTTGTCTGCCTTATGTCTCCTTTGAATTACAGTTAGTTAATGTCCTCACCAAAGGGATTGCAAAGAACAAACTTGAACATGACCTACGCAAGTTGGGAATGTGTGACATTTACTCCCAACTTGATGAGTGTTGAGATTTTTGGACAAATTTGTGCACATCTAGTAATTGTTTTTATTTATTATTTGTTTAGACAAGAAGTGAGGATCACAACACTCTTGTTGGGTCCCTTTTCAGTGGTTCTTTAAAGTTATTTATACAGTTTTATGTGGAAGTCACCCTATAAAGGCATATTAGTCATTGTACCCTTTTTATTTAAAAGTAAAAATACTAGTGTGGAGGGTGGCTAGAACTGATTGCTCTCTTTTCCTTTCTCAATCTCTTTTGTTCTCTTCTCTTTCTCTTCTTCTTCTTCAAGAAATATCTCTTTTCTCTACAGATTCTTTGATTCAACAGTTTTCTACTCTTATTTTAATCATTAACTTTTATTTTTAATTTTCTTGTTAAACATTTATTCATATCACTATTTATTTGGATTAGCACATTCCCACAAGCCACTAGAACAAATGAAAGCTAAAGGCCATGGAAACTTAAAAAGATTAAGATAAACAAAACCATCCACAGTCATCTACACTTCATGAGCTATCCAGTCATAGATTGATTTGCCTCATTGAAAACATGTTGCACACCAATCCATTCTCGAATAGCTCCTTCATCTATAGGCAGTCTTGAATGATGTTTTTAAGGTTTTAAGGGGAGAGGGGGAGGAGGCTATCACTTGCTGCAGGCAGGAAATCACAAGCTTTGACTCTTCCTCTACAATAATAAGATTATCTTTGAAGTTTAACACCAGGTTGTGGGCTTCCCAGGCAGCCCGAGCTTCAATTATGTTAATAGTTGCCACACCAAGATTATATGCTTCGGCATCAACTTCACCTAGGTGGTTTCTTGTAGTATTAGCAATCGAACACATGCCACCATCGATACAGGAAGCATTAAAATTGATTTTAATCATGTCAATCTTAGGTGATTGCAACTTCATGTGTTTCCATGTCTTAGGGGTCTTGTTCATGTTGGGATTTTTGATAGTCATGGTATTCCACTAAGGAGTTTAGGGCTCTTTCTAAAACCATATGATGGGGGATGATGAGTTTTTGAAAGATCTTTGTTTCTATTTTTCCAAAGATGCCATAGAATGAAAACACATTTCTCCATTATCCTATCTCCATCCTCCATAAAACATTTACTAACGTTGGGCTACCAATCTCTCAATGAAGAGTCTTGGACATTTGGTCCCATTATATTTGTATTAATAGGCATCCAAGTTTGCTTTGCAAATATACAATTCTTAAATATATGGTTTAAGTCCTCTTCCCCCGGCAGAGCCTGCAGCTACCATCAATATTAACTCCTCTCCTCCTTAGAAGATTCTTCCATAGAAATGTTTTATTAAGGAGAAGGAAAAGGAAAACTTTCTTAGGGGGGCATTTCAATTTCCACACTTTGGGAATCCAATTAAAATCATCCCTCATTCCAACAGAATTTTACTTTTAATATTAACTTAGTAGTGAATATACCATTAGAGTTTAATCTTCAAATCATTCTATCATTCTTTGGGCCCGGGGGAATGAATATCAATTTGATCCTATCCAGATGTGACTTGGCACTAGATTACACACTTTATCTTCACTCCAGACCTTTTCTCTCATGATCCAAAACCTCACTAGCTAGGAGATCGTTATTTTCAATTGAATCATGGGTAACATAATCAGCAATCGGTGTATCTCTAGCCCATCTATCATTCCAAACGTTAATTGCTTTACCATTCCCCATCTCCCATCCACTACCCTTGCTAAGGTCTCTTGCCGTTAAGATCCCTCTCCAAGCACAGTATATTAGAAATTTAGAATATCATTGGATGATGGCTTTATGGTGAGTAATCATATACAAATGTGGAAGACTCGTTTTCAAATCTGACTAATAAAGTGAGCTGAATTTTTTTAATTAATTAATTAAATCTTTATTTAACAAAAAGAGATTAAATGATAGGATTTGGATTAATTATGGCATTTAATATTTGAAATTTTGAAAAAAAAAATACCCCAATTAATGGAGTACAAGAAGTGTGGAATAAAGGCACAGTATATGAGTGAGATTTACTAGGTCATGGACCATCAACCCAGAAACTGGTGGCGATTTTTAAAACCATGGTACCAGGCCATTCCACCTAAGTGTGTGTCAACCCCTTTGGAAACCAATGCATGCCTATATTTCATTTTAGTATATCAAAATTTGGACAATAACTAAGATGGAAAAATTGTACTGTGAATACAAAAGTGAACCAATAAAAATGTTAGACATCACTGTGAGATCTTTAATGTTTTCTATACCTGGTCATACTTTAAAACCTGAGATCAACCGTGAAAATTTGAATGCCTTTACCCATAACTCTTGGGAATAAGGCATTCAGCATCAAATCAAACCCACTACACAGCTAGATTTCGAATAAAAATTCCACAACATTTTCAAATCCAGTCGGTTCAAAGGAGCAAAGGCAATGCCAAATCAAAAGTTCACTTTTTTCACCGTCATTATTAGCAGAAGATAATGGTACAGATGGTATCGTGTTATTCTTTTCTTTCTTGACCTCCAAATGTTGTTACAAGCTTTTGCAGCAGCCTCTTCTTTAATGTACATCTGTAAATGCCGAGGCCCGATGAACGGCAAGAAAATTCATGATTTATTTCATGAGTTCTGTGCGCAAATTCATGACACTGAAAGCACACTTCAAAAATTGAGTCCGTTCTATTAGACAAATAATTACATCACTGTGATTTGCCAGTCTAATTTACATTTTCTTATAACCATTTAAACATCCTCATAATCAGACTTTCAGGTAAAATTTCTCATGGAGGCATATCTACTCGATATCTTTTACAGCATCCTGCACCATAAACAACAATAAAATAAGAATCGTCAATTTAATGCCACCTCTGCTGGGGAATAACACTGAAAGAAAAGAAAATTGTAACAAAGTTTGATGCCAATATTGTTGAAATCAAATGGTACGTTGGGAATTTGACCGTCCAGATACACGAGTTCCAATAACAATATGAATAAAAATAAACTTAAATATTTATTATCCAATTATGACATTATGACATCATAGGTTTCTTTGAAAAGTTGGATCATTGACCCACCATCTAAATAAGAAAATAGCATTACTTTTGAATTAGTTTTAAATTAGGGAAATTATAGTCGGAGCCGGCTGTACATTTAAAATTAGGCTACAAGTTGGTGAAAAACCAACAAAACTCTTAACAACCGGCTCTACATTTCAAATTAGAAAAACTCTCACCATGTCATCGAAGGGTTATGTGAATGTTGCCAACATGGGACTTTAATCCATATTGGACACAACGAAAAGCTTATATTGAAATTGCCCTTTAATGTTGGTGATTGGAAAAAAAAAAGGTTTTTAGTTTCTGTATTTACGTTCTCTATATCAATTTCTCTCATTCTCTCTCTCTCTACCTATCGTTCTCCCTCAATCTCTCTCATTCTCTTTCTCGGTCGATTTCTCATTCTCCCTTAATTTCTATTGTTCTCCCTCAGTTTCTCTCCCGCTCCCTCTCATTTTTTTTTTAATTTTCTTACACACATATGGTATTAATCAGCTCGTATAAAAGAACATGAGACCAACTTGGTATAGTTCAAAAATTATTACACCAATTTGATAAAAATTCACAAGAAACGCTTGGCTATGAAATTTACACCAACTGGAGAACGATATAGATTGAAGGAGAAGGAAATATTGATTGAGAGGAAGAGTGAGGGAGAAGAATGAGAAAGATTAAGGGAGAACAATTGAGAGAGAGGGGTTTTGATTTGGCAATAGACCGAAGCTGAGAGAGTGGGAGAGACAGAGGGAGCGGGAGATCGAGAGACAAAGAAAGTGGGAGAGAAACTGAAAACCTATTTTCGGTATAGGTTTTTTGTTGTGTTCAACATGGAATACGAGTTCCATGTTGGCAACAACCACATAAGCCTCCGATGACATGGCGTGGGTTTTTATAATTTGAAATGTAGAGACAATTGTCAGAGTTTTGTTGGTTTCTAGACCAACCTGCAACCTAATTTTAAATGTACAACCGATTTTCACTATAATTTTCCCTTTAAATTATATATTTCAATTAAATTATATAAAAATTGTTTGATTTCTAGGTTGACATTAATTTTTGTATTACATTTCCATCATTGATAAAATTATTTCTTATGTACAAATTTTTGTTGTTCAATATAATGAATGTACAATATTAGAGATGTACCCAATATTTTATTTTTTATAAGTATATAACATTAAATATGTGCCCAAAATTTTCCCTATTTTTTTTTATTTTTGTGATTCTTTGTATTTTCTATTATTAAAAATTTTATTATTTGACTATGAAATCATTTAATTTCTAGGTAGATTTTGAATTTGGCATTACATTTTCATCATTAATAAAAATACTTCTTACATTTCATAGTTATTTATTTTAATTTTTTATTATTTAATTATGGCATTATTTATTAATCCATTTGACCCAAAATGGTCGAATTGTTTTCCCACCACCGAGAGGGAAGAAAATGGTCTTGTTTTCAAATTACTTTTCAAAACATTTATTTTTATACTATTAAAATTAATATTATGGATATATCTTAAACATAGGATTTAATGAGAGAGAATAGAAAAATATTTTTATTTCCAATCGATTTTAAATTTTACATTTCATTTTCATCATTAATAAAAACATTTCTTATTTATCATACTCATTATTGTTTACTATGTATGTTAAAAATGTTTCCAATTTTTTTAATTTCTATTTTTTTCATTTTATCTATTATTTAATCGTGGCAACATGGATTAATCCATTTGACCCAAAATGATTTAATTTCTTACCACTACTTAGATGAAAACACTATTTTTTCTAGGTAGATTTTAAAAGTATAAGCTTTTATGGTATTAGAATTATTAATTTATTAAGTATGGATTTAATTAATAGAACTTAATGATGAGAAGAAATAAAAATGACTTAAATATATGATTCAATGAACATGAATGCAAGTTAATAACTCAAATATTGGATTTAAGGAGAGAGAATTGAATGCATTGAATATCTTTAAATTACCTCTTTTCAATTCATTTAATATCAAGAACCAATTACCCTATTTGCCCTCATTTTTTTATCAATAAATTTAAATATAGAGGGGTAAATTTTGTCCTTAGAAAATTCCAAAAATATTCTTGAGGCTATTCGTACTTTTTAAAGTAGTATATATAGCCTCTAACCAATTAACATGACAAACTTTGAAGTCTTACTTAATTCCATAAGGCTCAGTTGCAGTGTGAATTTGTATAAATGCATGGGGGGCAAACAGACTAAGTGTAATTTCTGGTTTACTTTTGCTTTAGATTTAACTGTCTTCTATTTGTTTGTGAGAACTAAAATGGTCTCCACTTTATATGAAAGAGAATTGAGGTAAGAAGGTTATTTATTTGGGAGGTAGCAAAATGATGTGGTCCCCATCTTGAGAGAGAGAGAGAGAGAGAGAGGAGATAGGAACTAGGAAGGTGATGTAAATTTTGCATCAGCTTTTTGCAAAGCAAAATTTGCATTGCTAGTAAATGCAAATCGGACAGAAAATACATTTTTATTCAGATATAAGTGCAAATCATAATGACAAACAAACATGCAAAATTGAACCAAATACAAAACTTGTATCAGGTTCAGATGTGCACCGCTAACAGAGGGCTCTGTTTGTTTGCTATGCAAATTTCATTTGCACAGATGTAAATGAATGGAAGTGCAAATGGTTTAAAGTCTAAATTCTGGTTTACTCTTGTTTTGGATTTGAGGTTGTGTTGTTTTTGTTTGTAAGAAGTAAAATGATGTGATCCCACTTCATATGAAAAAAAGGTGGAGTATGACAAGCAAAATGTAGTCCCCATTTCATATGAGAAGATGGTGCAAATTTTGCATCAGCTTTTTAGATGAAAACTTTGCACTGCAAATAAGTACCAATAAGACAAACAGTACAAATTTTGCATTAGTTAGGCCTGCAAATCATAGTCACAACCAAATGGATGCAAAACTGAACAAGGAGCAAAATCTATATCTGGTTCAGATTTGCATTGCAAACAAACAAAGCCTAATGGATGATATGAAATGGACTGCAAAACAAATAACTGAAACAGAACCACAGTTGAACTCCTCATTCTACTAGCCAAAAACAAGTATGGGTGAACACTCAACATGTTCGCCTTGCCAAGTCCTAAGGAAATAGAAGTTCCAAAAATCACAGGTTTTGTTTAAAGACAATATGAAATCATGACCATATTATACCGGAGAAAAAAAAAAAGGAGAGAGAACAAAATCATAATAATATGGGATAATAGTTAGAATTGGCATGAAACCGGTTGAGGGAGATGGGGGACTGGGCAGAGCAAAGCTCATTGGAGAAGATTCCTGAAGGTCGAAGATAAACTGTTTATATTCAGTGTTAAGTTGAGGTACAGCATGAGGTACAGCCGTAGAGAAAGGGAACGGTACAGCATGAAGTCATTAGAAGGAAGAGAGTTCAGTGCTAAGTTGAGGTGGAATACGAAGGGAACTTTAATTACTCTGGTCGAGAACTTCAGCCATGGCAAGAAGCAGATAATCTTTTTTTCTTATAAAAAAAAACGAGAAGGTTCGAATGCAGTGCTGAAGGTGTTATAGGAGACCGGGGCCCTAGGTAAAGACAAAATGATGACAGTGGAAAGAACTGAAGAATCAGAGAAGAAGACCATTGAGGAGATAGAAAGTCAACAGGGATCGGAATGCATAGTAGGTAAGAGGAAATATTGCCTTGACCCGGGACAAGAAGGAATGGGAGCAAAAATGGGTGATTCAAAATATGGATAAGATAGAAGATTGGAACAAGGTTGCACAAGTGATAATAAGAAACTTACACTTGAAAGGTACAGTAATAGTAACCCCTATCGAGAAGCACAAAGGCGCAGAGCCTTCCTTGAATTAGTGGAGGATAGGTTGGATTTAAGAACTGTTTGCATTCCAATAGAGGCTGGTCAAGTTACAGTCGCAAAGTGGTCTCCAATAGCAAACTTGAAATCAGTGAACATGGAGAAAGGGACTACAGTTCATCTGCTGCTAGGATTGCTGTTCCATCTGTGGAAGACTGAGATCTTTACGGCATTGGCTGCTTTGTGTGGAGGTGTTTTAGAAGGAATCTTTACTAGAGACCTTTTCTCAGCTGCCATGTTGTTAGTGGATGCGAAGTTTGAAACAGAGTTTTACTCGGTGTAGCTCGTTACCTCCATTGAAGCAGAGTTTAGGAGGGAAGAACACAGAGAGGGAGATGAGAAGTTTGAAGAAGATGACTTACATGACACGAAAAGATTGGGACAATCAGATGCAGTTGGAAGTTACAAAAAATGGCAACACAAATTTCTGGAAAACCAGTCTTACCACAAGAAAGCTACAAAGAGGGAAATGACAAAAGTTCTGGTCAGACGCGTGGTTAGACCTTTGCACTGGTGGTGGCTAGGGATTTCAATGGTCAGCCAAGTATTTTAAAATATGGAGAGATGGACCAACAACTTGGGGCAGGTCTTCATTTGAACCAGCAGACTGGGCAGACCGCTGGTTCAGATGGAGGCCCGTGAGGTCTTATGTTGCAGAAGGTGGGCCTTTTTAATGAGTTAAGGGAGAAATGTTGATGGGCCATCGAACAGGCCCAACATTGGGGCGAAATCAGCAGGGGCCAATGTAAGTGGGTAGCATAGTACGGAAACAAACCACATTCAGAGAAGCTTCAAAGAAAAGAGCAAAATCCGAAATAAAGGAAGAACAACTCTTCACTGAATACTTGAGAGAAAATCGACATAAAACTCCCCTACAATTGCCCTAACTACTATTTATATAGATTTACACACTTATGCCTCCTACAAAGAATTTTCCTAATCTAATAAAACACTCATTATAATCCTAAAAATCTCTTCAAAAAAGAAAGTCCTAAATGAATACAAATTCGGAAATCTTGTTGTAACACTAACTTGGTAAATGCGAATTAAGATGGATATCCTACGATGGCGCTAACTTGGTAAAAACAATCTAAGATAGAAATTCCGCAATGATGCTAACTTGGTAATTATTTACTAAGTTAGGTCGGTGCCGTCATCTCTACTTATTACATGTCTTGTAGTGGTCCCAATTTGCATAGAACTTACTAACTTCCTTCTGTACCGCATCATCCTCCCCCTATATGTACTAAGATGGGTCTTCGAAAACCAACTTTGTAAATGTTTACTCTGTTGGTGTGAATCCCATACTGCATAAGGGTATAAGGGTGTAAGTCTATATAAAGAGTAGCTAGGGCAAAGCTAGGGGAGTTTTGGATTGATTTTCTATTTATCATTCAGTTAAGAATTATTCTTCCCGTTTATTTCAACTTTTGCTCTTTTCTTTTGTAGAGAAGGGTCGAATGGCCCATAGATTGTCATTTCATGTTATGTTTATGTTTCCCTCTGTAATGGGCCTTATTCTGGGCCCATACTCTGTAATGCTCTGTTTTTGTAATTTCTTGCCCACTCAAGGGCCTCTCTGTAATATTTCAAAGATTAACTTAAATGTTTAGAGTGTTAGAGGGAGGTTTAGTTCGAACCTCTCACTCTCTAACTCTCATTGCCGCCAGCTCTCTCTCTCTCTCTCAACTTCTTAATCTTCTCTTGTTCATTTTTCTGGTTTTGCATCTAATCTCAAGCAGTCCTATACTTCAAGAGGATTGTTTTCAACTTGGTATCAGAGCGGGCCAGAGCATGGCGTGACCCTCATGTGGTTCTAGTCCAGCCACCTGCTTGAGGATGTTCTAGGGCTGGAAGTTTAAAGTCATTCACCAGGTTCTTGGAGTTCATTGGAGGGTGCCCAAGTCTCTACACACTTGGAGAATAGTTCGGTGACCAGGAAGAATCAGAGAGCAAGGTGTTCGGCCTGATTTGAAATCAGAGAGAAAGGTGTTCGGCCTGGTTTGAAGTTCAAATCAGAGATTCACTTACTATACGTTATCTTAGTTATTGCTGGGTTATTTTCGTTGCTTGGGAGGGCTGTTAAAGTATTCGAAACCCTCCTCCATTCTGCCCTATTATTCGGCTGTTGCTGGACTGATTCAACTCAGAGATTTTTGGGTTGTTTTGGAGTGCAGTTCGGCTGTTGTTGGACTGTTAAGTTGCTGAAACTGATTTGGACTCAGTGGTACTAGTCCAAAAATTCTGTCCAGCCTTTGTTTTGGACCTATACAAAACATTATTGAAGTGGTTCCTACTAGTTAACAGTAGGGTGTTAACTACTGCACACAAAGTGTTTGTCAAAAGACCTCTTAAGGACTGTGGACTGTTATTTCTTCTCTTTGGGACAACGGTTGTTGGGAACCTGAAATACTTTGTGTTTGGAGGTCTACTGGTTGTCCCTTGAAGGCTAAAATAGTATTTCTTAATCTAGAAAGTGCTGCCACCGAGCTGGACTGTCACGGTTATCAAGACTAAACTGTTTTTTGTGAGATGGTTGTTGTTGCCGATTCAGCTCAAACTAAGTTCGTCAAGATTCCCTGTACCTTGGAAAACTTATTAAAACCCTAATTGGAGCCTTTGCATGATGGATTCCTCGGACCTTGAAAGCAAGAGTGTTGCTGAATATGGACAGACTTTGGAAACCCCAGCCGATTCTATATTGGCTGTAACTACAGTTAAACTTGATGGGACCAACTACTTGGCATGGTCACAATTAGTGAAAATCCATATTTGTAGCAGAGGAAAATGGGGGTTTATTTCTGGGAGCAAGAAAGCTCCCCCAGAGTGATCCATCTTATGAGAGATGGATGCAAGAGAACTACACAGTGATTGGGTGGCTTGTGAATTCAATGCAGCCACAGATTAGTCAACACTATCTTTGGATGAACTCGGCTAAGGAAATCTGGGATAGTGTTGTAGAAACCTACTCCCAAAAATTGAATGTTGCCAAAGCCTATAAACTGATGAGTGATGTGAAGAATCTAATGCAGGGGGAGAAATCACTTGTAGCATACTTCTCAACCCTGAAATCCCTATGGCAAGAGATTGATCTGATAGAGGTTGTGACATGGGATACCCCCAATGATGCTGAAACATACAGGAAATTAGTTGAAAGGAACAGGGTCTTTGAGTTCCTAACAGGGCTGAATCCTGAATATGACATCACAAAGCAGAACATTTTGTCCTAGGAAAGTGTTTCATTGTCACAAGCATATGCTTTGGTTAGCAGTGAAGAGAGTAGAAGGCAAGTACAGGTTCAAGGAGTCAGCACCAATGATCATTTTGCAAATATGGGGGTTAAACCCAAAGGGATTATAAGAGCTCCCAGTGGCACAGGAAAGGAGGTGGTCTGTGAATATTGCAAGAAGCCAAAACACACCAAGGACAAGTGCTGGAAATTGCATCCCAGTCTTGTCCCTATCCGATTCCAGAAGAAAAATGATAGTAGAAAGACAGAAAGTGCACATGCAGCCACAGGTACAGATACAGAGGTTGAGTCTGTCTGTGCACAGTTGACAACTATGAAAGCTGAGTATGAGAAGTTTGGAAAGATGATCAGCCAGCTTGAAGGTGTAACTTCATCATCCAACCCTTCTGGAAGTTCAGCCACCACCGCATTTGCTCACTCAGGTATAAGAGCTTCTGCTAACCATGCATCCACCTCAGGTAATCCCAAGACCGCTTGGATCATAGATTCAGGTGTTTTTGATCACATGACCAACCTTTCCACTCTGTTTCATATGATTTGCTTCCTGGTCGTGACAAAATCACCTTGGCTGATGGTGCTGGCAAGGAAACTGTCAAGCCTACAAACTCCTTACTCTATCTTCCACTCTTCATGTACCTAAATTGAATACCAATTTATTATCAGTTAGTAGCTTGACCAAGTCATTGAATTGTTGTGTAACCTTTTTTCCTTCTCACTGTGTGTTTCAGAATCTAGAATCTCAGAAGGTGATTGGGAGTGGCCATGAAGCGAATGGAATATACTTGCTCAACACACCTGGCCAATGCCTTGATCATCCCAAGAATACTGCCTTTGGTTCTACTTCTTCAAAGTCTGTCAGTCAAATTATGTTGAGTCATTGTCGTTTTGGTCATTTACCTTTTTCTGCTTTGAGTCATTTACTTCCCAAACTGTTTAAGGGAGTCAGTGTGTCCAGTCTCAATTGTGAGTCATGTCAGTTGTCAAAGTATTGTAGAAACAATTACCCTGTAAGAAATAAAAGATCTTCTTTTCCTTTTCATATTGTGCACTCTGATGTGTGGGGGCCTTACCACTTATCTTCTATGGGGGACTACAAATATTTCATCCTATTTATTGATGATTTTTCAAGATTCACTTGGATATACCTAATGAAATCCCGTGATGAAGTCCCAAGACTTGTGAGGCAATTTCATGAGCTTGTTTTAACCCAATTTGATACCAGAATTAAGGTTTTCAGATCTAACAATGCAAAAGAGTACTTTGAGAAGAGCTTATCCTTGTATCTCTCTGACATGGGGGTTATTCATCAAAACTCGTGTTAGAACCCCTGAACAAAATGGAGTTGCTGAAAGGAAAAATAGACCTATTATTGAAGTTGCAAGAAGCCTTTTGTTTGCCTCACATGTTCCTACAAGATTTTGGGGTGATGTTGTTCTTACTGCTACCTATCTTATAAACCGTATGTCATCCAGGGTTTTAGGGTTTAAATCCCCCTTTAGTCTTCTTCATCCAGATAGAGATCTTTTTCTTATTCCTCTTCGTGTGTTGGTTGTACTTGTTATATTCACATTCCAAGTGCCCAGAGGCATAAATTTGAACCAAAAGCCCACAAGTGCATCTTCCTTGGTTATTCCCCCACACAAAAGGGTTATTGTTGTTTTGATCCCAAGACTGGCACTCGACATGTCTCTATGGATGTTACCTTTGATGAGCTTTCTCCTTTTTATGGTTCCTCTCGGAAAGGACATTGTCAACAGGGGGAGAGTGTCACAAGTATTTGCTCTTCCTCTTCCTGTCCCAATTGAGTCACTTGACAAGCTTGTATCCGCACAAAATGAATGAAAGGAGGATCAGCCACTTCATTCATCTTGCCCTAATGCTCCTATTTCTTTACCTCCTCGTCCTACCCATAATCCCAAGGTGTATCGAAGGCAAAGATCCAGGAATGAGCAAGTTGTTTCCCTTACAACAGATGGGACTCATACACTCCCAATCACAGATGAGATAACAGGTACTGCTTCAGCCCCTTTGGAACCATCATTCCCAAATCTTGATGTCCCCATTGGGGTTAGGAAAGGAAAGCGGAAGTGCACTGCACACTGCATTTCCAAACATCTTTCCTATGATCTACTTTCTCCTTCATACTTTGCTTACCTCTCTTCAGTTGCTTCTAACCCCATTCCTAGATCTGTGTCAGAAGCTCTTGGGATTCCAGAATGGAGAGATGCCATGAAGTCTGAAATGGATGCTCTACACAAGAATGATACTTGGGAGGTGGTGGATTTAACTGAACGGAAGGATCCAGTTGGGTGCAAGTGGGTCTTTACCATTAAATACAGGGCTGATGGGACTATTGAGAGGTACAAGGCCAGACTTGTTGCAAAAGGCTACACACAGACATATGGGATTGACTACCTGGAGACCTTTTCCCCTGTTGCCAAGATGACATCTGTGAGGGTTCTTTTATCTCTGGCAGCTCACTTTGATTGGCCTCTTTATCAGTTAGATGTAAAGAATGCATTTCTGAATGGTGACTTACATGAGGAGGTCTATATGTGTCTCCCTCCAAGAATGTATGGGAAAGATATGCAAGGAAAGGTATGCAAATTGAAGAAATCACTTTATGGCCTCAAACAATCTCCTAGAGCCTGGTTTGAAAGATTTAGAGCTGCACTTGTTAAATTCGGCTATGTTCAGACACAGTCAGATCATACTCTCTTTGTGAAGAAAAGTGGATCTCTAGTAGTGTATCTCATTGTGTATGTTGATGACATTATAGTGATTGGTGATGATGCCTCAAGCATTCGGGCCCTTAAGTCTTTCCTCCGTACAGAATTTGAGATTAAGGATCTGGGGGAGTTGAGATACTTCCTTGGCATAGAAGTTGCTAGATCCAAGGATGAGATTCTTATTTCCCATATGAAATATGTCCTTGATTTGTTGTTTGAAACTGGAAAAATGGGTGCTAGACCAGCTGCAACTCCCATTGATAAGAGTCAAACTTTCAGCTTCGGATGGAACATTGTTGGAAGACAAAGGGGTCTTTCAGAGACTTCTTGAGAAGCTTCTGTACCTGTGCATGACTAGGCCAGATATTGTGTATATTGTCAGTTGTATTAGCCAGTTCATGCATGCTCCTAGAGATACTCATATGGCAACAGCATAACGGATTTTGTGATATCTGAAAGGCTCTCCAGGAAAAGGAATTCTATTTACCAAGCATGGTCATCTGAAACTTGAAGCCTATACTAATGCTGATTGGGCTGGAAATATTGATGATAGAAGATCTACTTCAGGGTATTGCAGTTTGGTGGTTGGTAATGTTGTCTCTTGGAGGAGTAAGAAACAGTCAGTTGTGGCCCGATCCTCCGCAGAAGCAGAGTATAGAGCCATGGCACATGGAGTCTCGGAATTGTTGTGGCTAAGGTCCTTAATGGAAGAACTTGGGATTGATCGACAAACCCATGTTGTTGTACTGTGATAATCAGGCTGCCATCAACATTGCTCACAACCCAGTACAACATGATAGAACAAACATATTGAGGTTGATAGACACTTTATTCGAGAAAGAGTCTCTTCCGGTGAAGTGTCTTCCATTCATTACTTCGGAAGGACAATTGGCAGATTTCCTCACCAAGGGTATTTCCAAGGCAAGGCTTCAACGTGACACTGGCAAGCTGGGCATGATTAACATCTATGCTCAGCTTGAGGGGGAGTGTAGAGGAGATGGGCCGAATGGCCCATAGACTGTCATTTCATGTTATGTTTATGTTTCCCTCTGTAATGGGCCTTATTCTGGGTCCATACTCTGTAATGTTTTGTTTTTGTAATTTCTTGCCCACTCAAGGGCCTCTCTGTAATATTTCAAAGATTAACTTAATAAAATGCTTAGAGTGTTAGAAGGAGGTTTAGTTCGAACCTCTCACTCTCTAACTCTCATTGCCGCCAGCTCTCTCTCTCTCTCTCTCAACTTCTTAATCTTCTCTTGTTCATTTTTCTAGTTTTGCATCTAATCTCAAGCAGTCCTATACTTCAAGAGGACTGTTTTCAACTTCTTTGAAGCTTCTCTAAACGTGGTTTGTTTCCGTACTGTGCCATTTGGTATCAGAGCTCATGTTTGATCCTTCTTTGGATTATGGATCCTAAAATGAAACAAGTGGCTCACATCATGGAGCATGAACTCAACAACAAAACACAAGAAGTGTTAGAGTTGAGAAGACAAGTCGATGCACTCGCTCAAGAGTTGAAATTGCTATGAGGGGACAGCAACTCCAATGCAAGTGTCTCTGCTCGTTCCTTTTTCATCATCAAAGCAAGCATCCAAGTCGGCTGTACTTGTGGATGGTGAACAGAAACAATGGGAAACGGGTTTCAATATTGAGATCCCAAAGTTTCATAGAGGTTTCTCTACTCAACATGTAGCCAAACTGGCTATAATTGCAACTTTGCAAGTGGTGAATAGAAGCGATGGGAAACAAATCTTAAGTTTGAATTCCCGAAGTTTAATGGAGGTATAACCTCAAATGAATTCAGGGACTGGAATTCCATGGAGGAGTTAGCAATTTCAAAGTTTGAAGGTAAAATCATATCTTATGACTTTGTTGAATGCATTAATATTGTTGAGGATTGTAACGAAAATGTTGTGTGGCCATTTTCCTCAACAACATATGTTGAAGAACAACATGTTGATTGGGCCAAACCTCCAATCTAGGATGAAGAACCCATTGCTCAGGAGGAGTAAGTTATCCTTCATCATGATTTTCAAGATGATGGAGATAATACCTACCATCATGGGGGTTATAATCACATAGTCTTCATACAAACAAACGAAGGTCCTTATTGGCAAGCACTTCTGCAATATTCAAAAAGATAATTAAAGGAAGAACCATCTTACATGAAGTGTAGGAGATTCAAAATATAAGATATAAGGTGAAGATATTCCAATTCGTATTGGAGGATTACACCACTAATATCTATCAGAGGATCAGAAACAAAGAACCATGGTGAAAGTGCAACAACATGTTGGCGGCCTCTAAAATGGTAACCTGAATCCGAGGTCCAAACGAACTGAGTAAATCATTACTAAGTTGGCTTCAACAACCCATCTTAGTTCGTTTTTACCAAGTTGGCACCATCACAGAGTTTCAATCTTAGTTTGTATTTACCAAGTTAGCGTTACAGCATGATTTCCAAATCTGTAATCAATTAGGACTTTCTTTTTTAGGAGTTTTAGTAGGATTCTAAGAAGTGTTCAAGAAAGATTAGGAAATTCCTTGTAAGAGGCATAAGGGTGTGAACAAGTCTATATAAAGAGTATCTAGGACAATAGTAAGGGAATTCTATGTTGATTTTCTCTTAACTATTCAGTGAAGAATTCTTCTTTCTGTTTATTTCAGCTTTTGCTTTTATCCTTGAAACTTCTCTGGACGTGGTTTGTTTCCGTACTGCAGACTTTTTCACACCCTCGTGCCTCCTACAAAGAAGTTTTTGAATCTAATAAAACACTTTTATTATAATCCTACTAAATCTCTTCAAAAGAGAAAGTCCTAATTGAATACAAATTTAGAAATCTCACTGTAACACTTAACTTGGTAAATATGAACTAAGATAGAAATTCCGAATGATGCTAACAAGGTATATTTACTAAGTTAGACCGGTGCCATCATCTCTACTTCTTACATGTCTTGTAGTGGTCCCAACTTGCATAAAACTTATTAGCTTCCTTCTGTACTACATCATCCTCCCCCTATATGTACTAAGATGGGTCTTCGAAAACCAACTTTGTAAATGTTTACTCAGTTGGTGCGAATCCCGTACTACATCATCCTCTCCAGGTTGGAGAGAATACGTCATCGGATTCATACTATCATGTGAGTGTCCTCCAACATTTCGTATTGTGCTTCTGTTGTGCTTCTCTGTTTCCAACTTTCTGATAAATAGATGGTGGTGTAACCCTCCAATACGAATTGGAATGTCTTCATTACATCTCTTAACTTTTGAAACACATTTCCTTCAAATGATTTAGTTCTCCCTTCACTGACCATTCTGAATTTTGCAAAAATGTTTGCCAATATGGATCCTCGTAGACTTGTATGAAGACAATGCTATCAAAACCTCTAGTATGATAAATAGTCTCCATCCTCCTGAAAATCATGATGAAGGATAACATATTCTTCTTGAGCAATGGGTTCTTCATCATAGATTAGAGATTTGTTCCAATCAAGGTACAAAATATCGATACGCCTGATACGCCTGAAAAGGCATAGTGGGCAGTATCGACAGTTTTTCTTTTAGTTTTCTTCACATCCGATTCAGAGGAGCCGGTTTAAGGTCTGTCCACCCCCTGAACCGGTCAAAACCCTGATACACCCTCTGTAGGGGCTTATCAGGAAGCTCTTGATATGATACATATCGGCCAATACGGGCCGATACGTATCAATACTTTGAACCTTGGCTCCAATCAACAAGTTTCTCTTCAACAAATGTTGTTGAGGAGAATGGCCACACAAGATTTTCATTACAATCCTTAACAATATTAAGAGTCTATTTGGTTCGTAGTTGGATTCGGAACCGAAATGGTCTATTCCCATAGTCTATTTGGTTCAGACAGGAATTGGAAAGAGAATTAGAATCAGCAAGAATAAATTTCATTCCCAAGGGAAGGGTAGGGAATGGCTATTCCCTCAAATGGGGGAATGCCATTCCAGCAGGAATGGGAATGGGATTCCGATTCCTCCCAACCAAATAGTTGGAATCAGAATAGCCCATTCTGATTCTGATTCCAAACCCCTATTCCTACAAACCAAACGAGGCCTAAAGCAATCAACAAAGTCATAAGATTTGATTTTACCTTCAGACTTTGGAATTGTTAATTCCTCCATAGAACTCCAGTCCATCAATTTATTTGGAGCTATACCTCCATGAAATCCGAAAACTCAAACTTGAGATTTGTTCCCCATAGCTTTTGTTCACCACTTACTATAGCCAGTTTGGTTTCTTGCCAAGTAGAGAAACATCCCTGAAACTTTGGAAACTCAATACTGAAACTATTTTCCACTGTTTCTAACCACCACTCACAACTACAGCCGACCTAGATGCTTGCCTTGAGGATGAAAAGAAACGAGTTGAGGCACTTGCGTTAGAGCCGCTATTCCATGTTTTGGAATGAGAACGTAGCGATCTCGAGCAAGTGCCTCGACTTGTCTTCTCAACTCTACCACCTCTTTCCGTGTTTTGTTGTTGAGTTTCTAATCTATTATGTGAGCCACTTATGTCTTCTTAGGAACCATAATTCAAAGAAGGATCAAACATGAGTTCTGATACCAAATGACGCAATACGGAAACAAACAACGTTCAGAGAAGCTTCAAAGCAAAGAGCAAAATCCGAAATAAACAGGAAGAACAACTCTTCACTGAATACTTAAGAGAAAATCAACATAAAACTCTCCTACAATTTCCCTAGCTATTCTTTATTTAGACTTACACCCTTATGCCTCCTACAAAGAAGTTTCCTAATCTAATAAAACACTCATTATAATCCTACATAATCTCTTCAAAAAAGAAAGTCCTAATTGAATACAAATTTGGAAATCTCGTTGTCATGCTTAACTTGATAATTATGAACTAAAATAGAGATTTTGCGATGATGATAACTTGGTAAATATTTACTAAGTTGGGTTGATGTTGTCATCTCTACTTCTTACATGTCTTGTAGTGGTTCCAACTTGCATAGAACTTATTAGCTTCCTTTTGTACTGCATCATCCTCCCCCTATATGTACTAAGATGGGTCTTCAAAAACCAACTTTGTAAATGCTTACTCTGTTGGTATGAATCCCGTACTGCATCAGTGGGCCTCCTACTATTGAGAGGTCATGTGATTCTCTTAAGGAGCATGTGAGTGGGACAAAAAGATTGACAATGGACAAAGTACCATCCATCATGTTCCTCTTCGACAAGTCCTAGCCAAGCTAAGGGCGTTGCAATGCAAGGAGCCGGCCTCACAGGAAAAATGTAACCCAAGAAGCAAGAAAACTATGGAGAAAGAATTTTTTGAACTGAACGGTGGGTGATCTGGAAGCAAGAAGTGATTCGGTTTTCTCTGATTCTTCAAGTATGGGCAGCATAAACTTGAATTGGAAGCTAGACATAGGCATAGGAAAGCTTTCATACAGCAACTTTTCCTTGAAGAGGATGTAGAGTGTGCCAAACGTATCACTGTTGAAGAACATGAACAGTCAGAAATAGGGGTTACAGTGAGGTTAGATAAGGAAGTAGGAAACAAAGTAGATCCAAAAACTGAAGTTGACCAGATTGTACCCGCATTGAAGAGGAACAATTCCCAAATTCTAAATGTCTACAAGATGTACGGTCATTGTGTTCCAAAAACTCACCAACAGAAATGCATTGGCTCACCAAAAAGGGGTAAGCCAGGAATGAAAACAACAAATGTTGAAGATGTTACCACTCCTGTTAGTAGAAAGGTTTGGACAACCTGTTTTGATATAAAAACTATAAAAGAAAGAAAGAAGAAAAGAAAGAGGAGAAAAGGTTTCAGCTAAGAAAGAGAGATGAGTGATAGAAGAGAATGGGGAGAAGCTCAGAATTAGGTCTGGCTGCCCCTTTCATAAGATTATATACTCATAAATAAAAGAGAGTACAAAGACAAGTATGCCCTAAGTAAGTCGGCTACTTGTGAGAACTTAAAAACACTCTTAACTTATGGAATGGAATAGGGAACACTTTGGAATATTAGAAGAGAGTAAACTAAATTTAATGAATAGAGTTGAGGAATTAGATGAGGAGACTCAGATGAATTTGAATGATGAGGAGAGAGGCCTATGTTGGAAGTTGAAGGAGTTGGAAGAAGTGGATAAGAAATCAATTGCAGGCAGAAATCAAGACAAAAATGGATCGAGGAAGGGGATGGCAATATAAAATTTTTCCACTATTTGGCCAATGAAAGAGAAGGTGCAAAAATTATGTTGACAAACCAAAGGCTAATGGGGGAGGCATTTTCTGACCAAGGGGATATAGCTAGAATCTTCGTGGAACATTTGAACTTTTGAAGGCCATTTTTAGAAGACACTTAAATGATAGGGAAAGTGTGGTCGGACTGGATTGGGTGGCCATTTTTAGAAGGCCCATATTGGATGCTGAAGCAGCTAGTTGTTTAGAAAGAAATTTTAAGAGGAAATAAAGAGAGTCATCTTCTCAATGGTAGAAACAAGGCTCCTAGACCAGATGGTTCTACCATGGCTTTCTATTAGGATTGTTGGGAAGTTGTAAAGGGTTTTGGAGAGAGTTGGTAAATGGGGTGCTTAAAGATTTTTCTCCCAGCTTCAAGAGGTCTAAGACAAGGTGACCCCCTATCCCCTTTTTACGCTTGTAGCAAATGTGCTTAGCAGATTAATTCTCAAAGCTAATTGGGATGAGGATTTTAGGTTTGGAGAGTAGGGAGGGAGAGTGTCACAGTGACCCACCTGCAATTTGCAGATGACATAATTTTCTTCTGTGAAGGAAATGACTTAAGAAAGGTAACTAATCTGAAAGGTTTGACCAAGATGTTTGCACGGTTTTCAAATTTAAAAATCAATTTGAAGAAGTGTTGTAGGAATTAGATTGGAGGAAGTATACTTTTTTATTGATAGCAGCCTGTTTGGAGTGCTCTACCACTAATTTCCCTATGACTTAGGCTTTTGGTGCCCAATTTTAGAGAAGTGTGCAAGAAGACTAGTGGGCTGGAAGAGAAACTGCATTTGGTTGGTAATAGAAGGGGATTCTAAGGTGGTAAGGGTGGTTAAAGGAACCAGAAGCTGTAATTTGGGGTTACAAGAACGAGATGAAGAAATTTAAATGGCTGACAAGGAACAAGACCTTGAGAATCTAGTGGGTGAGGACAGTCGATGCTTTTGCTGAGGGGTTTCTAGGGCACAACTGTATTGGGTGTGGTTGTAATTGTTTTCTTTTTTTTTTTTTTTTTTTTTGCTGTTTAAGAGAGGACGCACCTCACATCTCTCTTTGGGAAGCATGTATTGACTATATCTATATTGTTATCATTGTATCTATTCTCATTAATAAAATACTAGTCATTTATCAACAAAATTATAACATGGAATAATGTTACATGACCCATTTATAAATTATAAGGGATCTGGATTATTCAGTCAATGAGGTCCTTGTTGGACAATCCTATGCAATCAAACAAATGCATTACATGGGATGCAATGATAAATGATTCTCAAAGTTAAATAGTTTATAGAATGGGAAAATCATCTGACCTGCAAAAGTTTAGGTTGAGAAACTACACATGTACCTGAGATCTATAAATCAAATGGCCTCAACATATTGATGTGCTCCCAACAGTGTTGCATGGAGACCACATATTTGGTATGATTTGCGAGTAAACACATGTCCACAAGTCAACTCATTAAGGACTTCCCAGATCCTATGTCTGACTTGTTTTCAAATAAGTCAGGCAAATTTACATCTTTAATCGCAGAGTTGACTTATTCAAATGACAAATCCTATACTATCTATAAAAAAATGACAAATCATATATTGGTCGGATTGTTTACATGAGAGAGAGGAGTCTGCCCTGTTTCTTCCCAGTGTTGGCTATGTTTCTTCCCAGGTGGAGTGCTCTGTTGTTAATAACAGGACTTTTGAGGAAGTGGTGGTTGGAAAATTAGGTGTGGATTTAGGAAGGAGGACAGAAGAGGGTGATACAGATACTTCGTTTGAAGTGGCTCCCAAAAAGTCTCGTGGAACTAGGAATACGCACATTGTTCACATAACCAAGGTATTTTCTCAGATGAAATTTGGTTTGGCTAGGGCAAGACCTACAAAACAGTTTATAAAAGGAGCGGGGGAACCAATAGTACCAACAATCAAAGAGGCTGGGGCATGGACTCTCGGGCTCGTGACAATTCGGATTCACAGGTGGGGATTCATCAGCTTGAAAAAGACAATGGAACTGGCATCAACTCTGAAGTGAGAGCTCCATATAGATGTCTTGGATATCAGGAGGAGAGGCTTGGAAGAGTAACTACTACAAAATTGATGGACAAAGAAGTCGAGATTGGTAAAAGTCTTGGCTTGTTTTTTTTGGGGAGATGAGGAGTTTGCTAAGAAAGCACTTGAAGAGTTTGAGAGGAAGAGGAAGGAAGAGAGGTTGAAGAGAGTGGCAGCTGGGGAAGGACGAGAAAAGTGGGATAAAGATGATGATGGGCAAGAGGAAATGCTTGATGAGGATTAGGGAGTTTGATGTCTGGATTCTAAGTAGTGTCAGAGTTCGTGGAGATGGATCAAGGTGGCCAGATATGGAGTTTTTGTCTCTTTGTTTTGAATGTTTTTGTATTCCAGTTTCTCTGGGTGTAAGTTGTTTGGTGTCTGTCTCTTCTCTCAGGTGATTTCTTGTCACCTTTCCTTATGTCTTCTCTTTTTCTTTTAATGAATTTTATCTTTACCTTTCAAAAAAAAAAAAAAACAAGAGAGAGGAATCTGCCCTGTTATTCTCACGAGAAACATAGGAGAATTAGATCCACTACTTTTTCACATTGAAATAGTTGCATATTCTCAACCATGAATCTTGAGAGAGTGATCTGTGTTGGGAACATGTGTGGTTGGGTAATTCTCCATTGAAAGGAACAATTTCCATCTCTTTATAATTTGTCTAACTTTAAGGATGAGTGTGTTTTCCTTCTTTGCAGCCTTCTAGCTTGAGTCCAAGTTTCGCATGGAATCTGGGGTTTAGAAGGGGGCTCAGAGATGCTGAATGTAGCAATGTTTCTGTCTTATTAAAGTGCTTGGATAGGGTGTTCTTGAACCCTTCTGAGTTGGACAGTAGGTTTGGTGCCTAGCTTCTTCTGGTCTTTTTCTTGTGCTTCATTCTTTTCAGCCCTAATCCAAACCTCAGACAGTTCTTTAATGCCATTTCTGGTTAAGGAGGTTTGGAACATACCTATTGCCCCTAGGGTTAGTATTTTTGTTGTGAGGATTTCTTGGAAAGAATCAACACTCCTTCAAAAAAAGAGACAAAATTGGTGCCTTTCCCCCCAACTGGTGTATCCTTTGTGAGGCAAATGGTGAGACTTGATACCACTTATCAATCCCCTGCCTTTTTGTTTCTATCATTTGGGAATGGTTTCTCTTTATTTGGACACAGGTGGAACCCCCCACCAAATGTATAAGGCTTGTTTGAGTCTTCCTTTGTTAACAGGAGGAAGATAAGGGGGTGAATTCAATGGAGGTGTACAAGGGCGGCTGTGTGCTGGACGGTCTGGGAAGAAAGGAACCAAAGAGTCGTCCCAAATAAGGAAAGGAGTAGTGAAGCAATAATTGAGACCATTAGCATAAGAGTGATCCAATGGGTAAAGAATTTGAGCAGTTTTGGAGGTGTTTCTACTGATGACTTGCTTAGAAAGTGGAAAGAGGTAGCCGATTCCTCTCTTTCAAAAGTTTTCATCAGAATGACTTGGCTCCCACCTCTTTATGGGTTTCTCAAGTTGAACTTTGAGTGAGGGGAATCCGGGCCCTTTAGGCATTGGAGGGGTGTTCCGGAATGAGGAGGGAAGAATTATTGCTTTCTACTTGGGCCCAATAAGCATGGGTGATTCATTGAGGGATGAAATCATGGCAGTAATGGGAGGAATTCAAAAGGCTAAGGAGTTGAACATCAGTAGGTTGATTATAGAAGGGGACTCAAAGTTAGTAGCAAGCTGACTACAAAGAAAAGGAGATTGGTTGGTGGAATTTTGTTAATGATAAAAAAAAAAGTTTAAGCGTATTACATAAAAAATGGAAGTTAAGCTGCAGTTGGTAAAAAGAAGTGCAAATGCTTTTGCTGATGTTTTTTTTTATCAATAATGCTTTTTCTGATGTTTTGTCTAAGCAAGGGGTGGGAAGGGATCAACTTTTTTAGGCTGAGTTAATAAGAGAGCTTATCTCTCTCCGTGGTGCTTCTTTGTACTTGTTTCCATAATTAATGAAAATCTTCTGTTATTGATCAAAAAAGGGTAAAGTAAAATTGATCAAAAACAAAATTGAGGTAAAGTAAAAACCCCACTAGTTCTTCCTTGGTTGCGTTTTCAAAAGCGGGTGGCTGGTGGACCCCATGTGATATTTACTAAGAACTGGTGATATTAAAAATTAAAAATAAGGTAGACCCAAGTGAGTTGTGGCACAAATTTACAAAAAAAAAAAAAAAAAAAAAAAGGTATTCAAATCTTATCCAAAAAAGGCATTCAAAGGGTAAAGTTAGGATTATGTCTGGAACAATTGCACAGCCCATGAGCAGATTCTACTTGATAAGTTAGAAATTCCAGTCTGGGCTTTGGTAATATATACATTTCCACAAATCAAATTGTTTGACTCACCAAGTAGGACTCTGGATACATATTTAGTTCAAAGAAATGATCTATGCCATGGTAGAGATCCATTTTGCTACCATATAAATAAGGGAAATAAAGGTTATCAACAACCATGAAGAACATGCCCATAAAAATGAAGGTTACCTTCGCAAGCTGTGTCACATATGCTGCAGCCAGTGCTGTTGCCAAAAGTCCAAGACCAAGTGTCAGTAACTGACTGTTGCCTCCAAATAAATTGATGTCGGATTCATCTTGCTGAAAAATCAAGGAATTAAATCTCAGAGAAGGCACGAGGAAAACCAACTTACCTATATAAACTGGATGACCGTACTAAGGATAATGCCCCACAAATTACCAACCCTAAACTGCAGTTTGGAAAAGGTTGGTAAGATTACGCATGTTCAGAATTTTTTTTTTTTATCAGTATTACGCATGTTCAGAATTTAAGAAGCTGAAAATTGGTCCTTGGAGAAAGTGAAAATAAGAGTTTCGTTTACTGAGTTCTGGTTGTATCCACGCTCCTTTTCTTTTTTTTTTCTAATACTTGTTTCTTTTTCTAAGTGAAATCTAACAGCATGAGTCTTTTTCTTTCTAATCTCCTCATTCTTTGGAAGACAGCAATCAGTCTACTTGCTTCCATCTCTATTTTTCATCATCACCCAATTGTCTTCATTTCATGCTACAAACCTCTCTACCAAATCTGAAAGCTGCATGAACCCTACCTGTCCAACATCATTTCTTCATTGAACATTCAATATTAAATCATTCATCCAAAGCACAGACAAGTTAAGGCCAAATTAGAAATATGCTACCGATACAAACATGGCAGCAAGGAAAGAAACTATAGAAAAAGAAAGGTTTTCCATACTTTAAGTCTTTAAACTAGCAGAAATTTTCTAATTTTTGGGTGATTTGCATTTTAATATTTTTTATTTCTTTAATTCATTTTCTAGTTTGTTAGATTTTTAGAAATAGAGTTGAATTACTATCTTCTCAAAGTGTGCTATTCTTATTAAAGAACAGAATTACCATTTATAATAACTTTTGGAATTAGTATTTATAGTAATTCCTATAATTACTATTTATAACAATTTTCATATAATTACTATTTATGGTAAAATCAGAAATTACTACTTTTGCGGTTAGACTGTGAGTATACCTAGTAATATTAGTAGTAAGTTTCTATGTTATTGAAGTCAGAATAAGTAAGCCTCAGAATCTCAAGTAGGAATTAGCTGTTTTTTATTTCTTATTGATCTATAAAGATGTGTCAACATGGCCTTCTTTATCAGTAACTATTAATAACTTTAATGTTCTCTCTCTTTTCTTTTATAAACAACCAAAAGGTCATTAATTCATTAATTATAAACAGAATGTACAATGAATTATACAAACAGTGGAGAGCACAGAAATATCTCTCCCCCTTTTGTTCAAATTAGAAAACAGCCCAGAAAAACTGATTCCCAAGTTCCTTTTGCTTTGCTAAAGCATCAGCAATATTATTGGTTGATCTCTGCACCCATTGAACCTGCACTTTCATATCCCCGGTTCACCACTTGAACCTTTCTTTTTTTTTAAGGTAAAAATTTTGAAGCAATTCACACACTAATACAACAGGGCCCGTGAAAAAAAGGCCAACACCCCAACAGGGCCCCCACCCCAACTACAAACAGCAAAATACAACTACCAAAGACTCTTGGAGTTCAGCAAGACAGCCAGTGTGTTACCCTAACCGAACACACTCAAATATTTCCCCATTGTTTTGTAACCATCTTACCATCCAACCATCACTTTTGAACTGCCCTCTATGATCATCTTGTTGATGTTTAACTCTCTTGCCTTCTGTATTTCATACAATGCAGCCATGGTTTCTGCTCTTAGAGAATCCCCTTCTCCAACTGGTCCAGAATACAATGTTATCACAAGTTCACAACACCTTCATCCCTAAATACTCCCCCAACACCTGAAAGCCTTGCATTTCCCTGATACTCCCATCAAAATTTAATTTCATATAACCTTCTCCAGGTGGTGACCAATATTTTGGAGTTGCTTCTTTCTCACCTTTAGATTCTGCCACTTCTTTCCATTTCCTAAAAATGCAATCAAAGGAAAATGATGAAAAGTGGTCCATCGCTTTGATCCAATGTGCTAACCTAACTGTAATACACTCAAATATCACTTCTCTTTCCTAAAAATTCTTGCATTTCTTTCTTCCCAAGTTGTCCAAACTATTGCTGCCCTTGTCATTCTCTACATCACCTTTCCTCTTTTATTCCGCCATCTAAAAGTTGAAAAAGCAAAAAGTCCAACCGTGGTGCTTGAAAAATCCCACCTACACCCAAACAAAGAAAAGAACCACTCCCAAACAGCCAAAATAAATGAACCGGAGATTAGAAAATCGGAAGGAGTAGGTACAAGCCTTGCAAAGAACACACCAGTTCAAAGGAAAACAGCAAAAAGGCCTTCTCTTTTGGAGAGTATCAAAGGTATTAATCTTTCCATAGAATACCTCCCAACAAAAAGCTCTAATCTTGGGAGGAATTGGATGACACCAAATTTCTCTAATAGGAATGGGTGCAAGGAAGATGAAGGAAAGTACAACACTCTAAAGAAGGAAGCACAAGAGAAAGACCCTAAAGGGGTGAAAGACCTAAATCCTACAACCCGGTCTGGAAGGGCCCAAAAACACAATGCCCAACAAATGCAACAAATTAGTGACAGTTTGAAGTTCTGAGTCACAAATACCCCCACCTGAAACGCAAGTCCCAACTAAACCCATTCCAAACTGGAAAGACTACAAATTTAGAGATTACCTCACAGAGTTACCAGGATAAACATCATAACTTATATCATTAAGGAGTTGCAAGGATTTTAGAAATTACCTTCAAAGGAGAGGCTCTCATGACCCTAGAGAATAACCCAGCATCCCAATAGTTTCCCATGAGTCAATGAATGCTAGTCACCACTTTATGCCATAAATTTTCTTTCTCAATTAGAAACCCCAGCAGCCATTTCCCCAATAAAGCTACATTCTTCTCACCTATCTTCTCAATTCATGCTCCACTATATGGTCATTGTTTTCCTCTCCCCCAGCTCCCACAGAAAATCCCCACATAAATTTCTCCAACTTATTTGTCATTGCTGACAGAATTCTGAAAACCAAGAGAAAACAAATGAGAAGATTGGGCGAAGTCAAGTTTATGAGATTAAGTCTACCCCCTAGAAATAGGTAGTTCTTTTTCCACACAGACAACTTTTTTAAATCTCCCTAAGATTGGACTCCAAAAAGTATGTCCCCTTGGGTTTCCACCTATTAATAACTTTATTGATAAGTTAAAAGAATGCCGACAGGTCTTGTAAACAGCCATTGATGTTATTATTGTCAATCAAATGTCAAGGTAAATTACTAATAGGATTAAAAAAACAGGATCATTTCATTATCAGAAATTATGAGAAATTTGTAACTGACTTACAATGATTGCACGTCCAAATGCACCAGCACAAACATAAGCCCAAGTCCCTGGAAGCATCCCTAGCCAACTGCACCAATAAATGTAGGTGTATGTATTAGAATACTTGCAATAGAGTGTTAACATTTTGATTATGTATGTGTAGGGTCAACATTAACAAACTGTCCTAACTTAGATGTGGCCTGTGGACTACAATTTGTCAGATCACTACATGGGTTATAAAAAAGCAATAGAGTGGAAGAGTATACAACATGAACTGCTTTGCTCTCACCCTCATACAATTTAAGAGGATACCAAAAGATGTAGGTATCATCTATTCTATGTATTTAAATATTATTTTTCATCTTTTAACTAGGAATGTTTAGCTTTTGCCTACCAAACAGAATAAAGCATAAAAATCATGAACATCCAACTAACAGAGATTATAGGAAAGAAACAAATAGCAATAAAATAAACAGACCTTCCTAACACATATGGGATGAACTTCACTGAAGTCAGCCCATACAAATAGTTTCCAAGAGAAAATGGAAGCAAAGGGCTCAGACGAAGAAGTGTGACAACTCTGAAACCATTCTCCCCAATAGCTTTGTCAATGGCTAGAAATTTCTTATTTCCCTTGACCATTTTAAGAATACGCTCACGGGCAAAATATCTGGCAATAAGAAATGCAACAGTTGCTGCTACCTGATATGGTGAAAACACAAATATGAGCACATCTTGTTCAATTTGCTATATTAAGTTTGAAAGAAAAACCATCTTACCGTTCCACTGATGGAGACAATGATAGTTCCAATAACAGTGCCGAAAAGAAGACCAGCAGACATAGTTAATGGGATGGCTGGAATCGCAAGGATCTAGGACAACAAGAAGTCAAGAAATATTCTAGGTTAAGATAGGCAAAGCATGAAGAACAATACTGATTTACAGCATCTGAAGTCAAATTATTGGAGATATTATGGCAAAACCTAGATTAGTTGTTGGGTTTGTGTCAGGGTAATCATGTAATTGCACCATCTATTATAAATACTAATGAGAAGGGCTAGTAGACCATATTATATGCTCTCTCTAAGACTCTTTTCTTTGTTCCTCTTTATTCTTCATCTTCTTTAATCAAGCTTTTTAATCAATACAACCCTCAAACTGGTAATTAGAGCGGAGATCCAAGTCTTCATAGACAACTACACACTCAACAATGTGCTGATGTTATCATTGCCATCAGATGACATCAGTAGACCATATAGATGGCTGACACCTCCAACAGGAAAAACCCCCAGGCCCAGGTTTGATCAAGGATGATTTCAAAAGAACCTTGATGCAGAAAGCATGGCTGTTTGCTGCTGCTTCAGTATTTTTTTAAGATTCCTTCTGAAAAATCAAGAAAGATAGAGTTTGGACTCAAGGAGACACAACAATTCATATAAGGCAATTTGGTGAGTTCTGTTGCATTGATACAAATCATGGCTGTTTGCTGCTGCTTCAGTATTTTTATAAGATTTCTTCTGAAAAATCAAGAAAGATAGAGTTTGTATAGGGCTTTTTGTTGAGGTCTGTTGCATTGATTTTTTTTCAAGAATAAAGAGAAAATTCATTAAAAAGAAAAGGAAATACAATAGAAAGATGATAAGGAATCACCCAAAAGAAACTCACAGCACCCAAAATTACACAGATGAAAGGCCTAAAGACTCAACAAACCTAACTCAGCCGGAGAAATCCCTTGAAACTGAGGTAGCCACCAGATAAACACCTAATCCAAAATCCTCAGCTCGTGAAACAGACAAAGTCTCAATCTTCATCCATGATTGCATCTTCCTGCCCTGAATCATCCTCGTCCCAATCTCTGCCTCCTTCCAACCAAACTTTTCTATTCAACTTCTCATCCCTTTTCCTCCTCTCAAACTCCTCAAAGGCCCTTCTAGCAAACTCCACACCACCCCAAAAAAATAAACCCAAACTCTTACCAATTGTGACCTCTCTTTCCACTAATTTCCGGAGAGGCACACAGCCGGAATCATCATCACTATCGTTGCCGATTTGTGACAACAAATTCTCTTCAATATCAGGACTGAACACTCACATTGTCTTCTTGTTGTTCCTTTCCCAATTGGGAATCCAAAAATTGACCCTGCATCATTGACCCTTGTGATCAATTCCAACTGACACAATACTTTACACACCTTTTCTCCTATAGACCCATTTATAATTCTTTGTAGGGCCTGTTCCTACCAGACCAAGCTTCAACCTGGAAAAGATTTTCGTCACATGCGTGAAACTATGATTTCTTAAACTGCCTAATTTTTGACAGTCGCCTCTAAAGGTGTCTCCTTCTCCTTCTCCTCTGTGTTGCTTCTTCGACCCAAGTCTACACCCAGCCCCCCGACCATCACCTCCTTAAAGCAAAAATTGTCATCAATACGACTCTCTTCCTTACCGCCAACATTCCCGCCACCATCTGTAGTCTCCTCTTCTCAGGTCACATTTTCAGCTTCAGATTCAACAATGGAAATGGTATGTCCTTTCCCATATTCTTTCAAATCCTCCTCCAACCTCCTAGACCCCTTTGGGATAAACTCCTCAGTACCCAAAGAAGTTGGGATTCCAATTTCATAACCAGATTCTTGAGAAACTGCATCCACAATCCTAGACTTACAAGGGAAGAAAATCACTGCAGGCTCACTATTGGCATGTGAGCAATAGCTATCGCCACTCTCCACGAAAGTAGACTGATCATTAAAGATACTATCCCCCGCTCCCCCAAAAAAACTCTTCTTGCCACATCTATCATACCTGGTGATCTCCCAAACACATCTCTCCTCCCTTCTCTTTCCAGCCTCTAACGATATATACCTTCCAAATGTCCTGACTTTCTAAAATTTGATCTACTAGGCCCTAAGATCAACCTCTTGTCCACTTTACCTCTCCTATACCGACTATTTCTTGCTATCAAAGAAGCCGGTATTCAAAATCTTAGCTTCACTCAAGTCTCCTTCTGGGCACAACAATTTCAGACGAATTGACTAGATGAGACAGGATGACGATAGACATGGGTTAGAGTCCATAAAAAGATCCTCATGCCCAAATGTTGAGTCATGTTAACCTAATTTCTCAAAACCACTATCCTTCCTACCTGGACCCACATCTTGGAGTGGTGCAGCATCCACTGAGATCAAAATAATTGGACCCCCCTCTCTTCCAAGCCTCGGCTTACAATGAGTTGGACCCCCTACAAGGTCAGCACTAGGTATTCGGACCCCACCTATAGTTGCTTCGGCATTGTACTTGCCACTTCAACATTCTCAAGACCCACCTCGGGGTGGGCACCCAACTCTCCCAGTCCTTTAATTGCAACCGACTTGAATTTCTTCCCCAGCTCCACATAATTAAACTTCTGTCCCTCCACGTGTCTCACCCTTCCATCTTCCAAACTGACCACAAAAAGATCTAAGGGTTGAGGGCCTATCTTGAGGTCGGCCCTCGTATTAATCCCCTCTTAATTCTTCAAATTCCAACTGCCACCGCAAGGGTTGAGGCCACCTTACCACTAGACCTGTTCATGGGCCGGGCCGGGCTTTTACTCATCATTAATGGAAATACGCTAGGCCCGAGCCCAAGCCCGAGCCCGGCCCTACCAACGGGCCTATAATTTCGGCCCGAGCCCGGCCCTGATAAAAAGCTCGAAGCCCGACCAAATAAAAAAATTACAATTTTCCCTATTCAAATTAGAATTAAAAATTCATATGGTTTTTTTTTCCTATTTAAATGAATAATGGGCCTACAAGATGGTTTTTTTCCCTTTCTTTTACATTCTTAAATCAAAAAATTTATTCAAATGGACATAATCACATAACCCTTTTTAAGTCTAATTTTAGGTCGGGCCGGGCTATTTTGACAAAACCCGAGCCTGGCTCGAATTTATTGCGGGTCGGGCTTTTTGGCCCGAGTTTAAGCCCGCGGGCCTATAAACATGTTCAAGCCCGTCCGGGGGCCGGGCCGGCCCGTCGGGCCACCCGGCCCATGAATAGGTCTACTTACCACCCCCATTAGTGAAGACTTCTTCCAAAAATCCCAATGTACCCTCATCTTCAACCTCTAGGCTGACCCAATTAAGCTAACCATTCGACTATTGATTCTTTTCTGCCAAAACCAAATAAATTTTATCTCTCGACTTTCTCCAAACTCTCATATTCTCCACCTACCTTAACGGATATGATCCCTCAACAATGAGTCTCATATCGAAAAGTTCTCTAGCGAACCAAACAAACAAAGATCAAGGTACAAGATTCACTTCTTCCACTTTGACCAAAATATGTGTGCTAACCAGATTCTTCCAAGAGCTCATTCTAGGATCAACAACCCTAAATCTCCCACAAGTTTCTCCCACTGCTTCAAACGTCTGGAAACACCACGCGTGTAGAGGAATGCAGTAAATGTTTATCCACACCTGACTCGTCAGTCCCAATCCTCAGTTCAGGGGAACGGACCTAAGATTCTTCACGAGTCATGGTTTTGTACACCTCCTCATTATAGAAAATGAACAGGAGAAAACCAATATCCATTTTCCTTACTTAAAAGGAGTTAGATGGTCTCCATACTACGATCACCCACTCCTTCACAACAACTTCTTCGTCTAGGTCCGAATTAACAAATCGACCCACTAAACTCCTTTTCAACAAACTTAGCTGTCCAAAAACACTCTCGTTCAAAGTCACACTAGCCTCCATCTTCTTTCATTGGTGATTTGATTTTGTCAATTCAATCAAGGAAGTACCAGTTGGAAAAGCTAGAAACTTGATTTAATGTGGCCAAACTTGTTATAGTTGCTGGCCAAATTAAAAAAAAAAAAAAAATCTAACCCAACCCATTAACCGGTTTCTCAGTATTTTGAAATCTAAATTTCTAGATCGATATTGCATTGAACAGGACCAGATTTGGAACCCATATTTAGAACTAAACATTACCTGATACGGCGTCCAAAGAATGCAGCTCCTAGAGTGGTAGTTCAAGCCCAATATTAGACCCAAATCGGCATCCAACTGAAGATGGTGTAGTTGTGTGTGTGAAGCCGATTCAGCAACACCATTTCAGCAAAACCGAAACCCAACTTACTTGGACCAGTGCCACTATGTGAAACTGGTATCCTCCAATGTTTTTCTTCCAAAAACACAGCAGAGAACTGATGAAAATCAGCCCCTACCAAAGCCAGTTCAAACTAGGGTTTTTGGGTGCATACGGAAAAGCAAAAGAGAGCAAGAGAGTGGAAAGAACGGATGGTTCACCCTCTCCCTCTTACCCCCTTATATAGATCACTCTCATAATCCTATTAGAAGCTAATTCAAATCAGATTTGGAACAGGATTTAATCCATATTGGATAAGCACATCATCTTCTTAAGAGAATGGGTGCTCCATACCCATATTCGATCCATGTCACATGACAACTTAAGTTTTCATTCATTCATCCTATTTGCTAATGTTTTCCATTAGCTAATGAATGAACAACATCCTTCATTCATCCTAAAAAAAAAATATCTTCTTAAACGGCAATTCAAATTATAAAATCATCACTTTTTGTGTGAGGATTAAGAATTTAAGACCCTAATATGAATTTGTTTGGGCTTGCCTCGACGGGTGTGTCCGGAGGTCCGGGGGAAGAGCCTCCGGCCCAACCACTAGGTTCAAAGAAAGCAAAAAAGCATAAAAATTTCAAAAGGTGCATGCCTGGTCTGAGGTGCAAGGCACATCAGGTGCAGCCTAGTGCACCTATTAAAAGTGTTACGCCGAGGTGTACACCTAAAATGCGCCTAGGCACGCACCTTTTAAATCACTAACCCTAAGTGTTTTTAGTGTAAGATTGTCACCATTGTCAGGGAAAACACAAAAACTGGAAAGTCCATATGGGGATGGATCATCATCATCATCTAAGCCTTATCCCAACTATATAGACACCATTGTCAGGCAACATGAATCCTGTTTCACCATTCCATTCTGTTTGGTGGCATATGGGGATAGGGAATAAAAATTCCAGCAGGTATACTGCTATAGAAAGGCCAAGAAAAGCTTTTACAAAATTCCAAGGTCTGCATATAGACATCAGCTTTTATAAACATGAGTGACCGCTTGCAAAAACTAAGGAAGATCAGCAACCATGTGTATGGGGACTATTTAGAAACAATCCAAAGAAATGTACAAGAAAGGAAAAAACACAGAAAAATAGATATGGCAGATTGTCAAAAAATACTTGAAAATAACATTTATGAAACTCTAACAACTCTTTAGTAAAAATGGGACATTATAAACCAATTTATGGAGGAGGAACTATATTTAATGGAGCTGAGTGCTGGGCAGTTGAGAAATAGCATGTCCAAAAAATGTGTGGCAGAAATGTGTATGCTTAGATCGATGAGTGGTAAAACTGCAAAGGATAGGGTCAGAAATGAAGTCACACGAAGGAACCTAGGAGTAGCTCCAATAGGTGATAAATGAGAGAAAGTAGACTGAAGTGTTTTAGACACATGCATGGAAGATCATCTACAGCACCTGTTAAAAGAAGTTATCTATTACAAATTGAAGGGACTACAAGAGGTAGGGGTAGACTGAAAATGACATGGGTAGAAGTAGTAAGAAATGGTTTAAGCGCCCATAATTTGACAATGGATATGGTACTGAATAGAATGGAATAGTGAAACACGATTCATGTAGGACATTAATACTTGAAAATAACTTTTCTAAAACTCTAACCTACAACTCTTTAGTAAAAATAGGACATTATAAACAAATTATATTAAACTTTAAGTATATGGAAACATAAACAGTCAAATCAAACCAATTATGTTTTTTTATCAGCCAAATCAAACCAATTATTAACAAATTGAATTCAAATCACCCTTATCCAGCTCGAATTCAAATTCAAATTTGGACAACGAGTATCATTTTCTGCTGATCAAAAAAATGAGTTTTTTTACTTTTTTGGTGAATAGCAGAAACTTTTTTTATTATAAACAAGATGTACAAATTTTACATGCAACTTGAAGAGAGCATAGAACATACTATCTCTCCACATGAATCTCCTTTCACAACTGAGCCCAAAATACCTATTCCCTATATACCCCATTTCTGGCTAGTGAATGAGCCATGCTATTAGCTGACCTTGGTACCAATTGAATTTTCACTTGTATGCTTCTAATCAGCCACCTGAACTTCTTAAATTTGTTCCAATAGCAATGGAACCCCAATCACCACCTTGGAATCACCTTCTATGATTAATTTTCTCAAGTTCTGCTCACTTGCCCTCTGCACTCCCTGAATAATCTCCATAAACTCTGCCCTTAGAGAGTCCACATCTCCAATTGGGCCTGTGAACAAGCTATTACATGACCCTCTTCATCTCTAAAGGCTCTTCATCATCACATAAGCCTTGTCCCAACTATATGGGGTTGGCTACATGAATCGTGTTTCACCATTCCGTTCTATTCAGTACCATATCCATTGTCAAATTATGGGCTTTTAAACCATTTCTTACTACTTCCACCAATGTCATTTTCAGTCTACCCCTACCTCTTGTAGTCCCTTCAATTTGTAATAGATAACTTCTTTTAACAGGTGTGCTAGATGATCTTCCATGCATGTGTCTAAAACACTTCAGTCTACTTTCTCTCATTTACCACCTATTGGAACTACTCCTAGGTTCCTTCGTATGTCTTCATTTCTGACCCTATCCTTTGCAGTTTTACCACTCATCATCCTAAGCATACACATTTCTACCACACTCATTTTTTGGACATGCTATTTCTTAACTGCCCAACACTCTGCTCCATAAAATATAGTTGGCCATACAACTATTTTATAGAATGTTCCTTTTAGCTGAAGTGGTAGTCACCTATCACATAAGACTCTGGATGCACCCCTATTGAGAAAGGTTTTAAAAAATCATGCATTGATTCAACCCAATGTGCCACCCTAATTATACATTTTTTACCAATAACACCAAAATTTTATTAAATAAACATAAGATGATTGTACAGAGCATACAAGTAAAAAGTGTAAATGGTAAAAAGACAGTGAGAGACAAAATTCTCCTGTCAACCACCTCAATTTCTTCTTTTAATTGCTATAATTTCACATCTTCGTCTCTTCACTTTGTATCCAACTCATTACCAATTTTGAATCTCCCTCAATAATCAGCTTTCTAATGTTTAGTTCTTTCACCCTTTGTACACCCTCCATCAAGACTAAAGCTTCTGCTCTTAGGGAGTCTCCTTCCCCAGCTGGACCAGAATAAAGAGCAATTATCTTGCCTTCCCCATCTCTGAATACTCCACCTATACTTGATCTTCCAAGGTATCCCATACTGCTACCATCAAAGGTAAGTTTGATACAGACTCTTTCTGGTGGATACCACTGGTAACTAGAAGCAGTCTTAGGAGATGAAGATTCAGCCACTTCCTTCCATTTCCTAAGCAATATTGTGTCCCTTACATCTTCTTTCCTTCTCTCTTTTTCTAGAAAAATTCTAGAATTTCATTCTTCCCAAACTGTCCATACTGTTACAGCCCTCAAGCATCTCCACATAGATCGTTCCCTTTTATTTGGCCATGCAAGGGAAGATGGTGCAAATAGGCTTTGAACATCCAACGGAGGATTCCACCTACATCCAAACAAGGAAAAAGACCCTTCCCATATAGAAGTAGTAAAGGAGCAAGAGACAAGTGATAGCAACTCTCACCATTAGACTTACATAGAGTACACAAATGAGGGGATAAGCACTACTTTGGTCATTTTCTTTGAATCAAGTAACAAGTATTAATCTTTCCATGAACAGCTTCCCAACACAAGGCTCCAACTCTAGGTGGGATAGGCTTGCACCATATCTCCTTAGTAGGAAAGGGAGGCAAAGAGCTATAAAAAGGTTGAGACAGCGCTTGGAGAAAGGAAGCACAAGAAAAGGAACCAAAAGGAGTACAAGTCCAAATCCAGTTATCATCCTTGGAAGGGTCAAGGAAAACTTCTTAGAACAATTCAAGTAGGGTTACCAAATTCTAAAGTCCAGTATCTCTTATGCCCCTTCAAAATCCCAAGTCCCGACCCAATTAAAGCCATTACTCAAAGTTAAAGGAACCAAGAATTTGGAAATAGGTTCATTTTTAAAGCAAGTGAGTGCAAAAAGTGAGGGGAACTGTTCATTCAAAGGGGAAGACCACAACCACAGATGTTCCCAAAATTTGGAACGATTACCACTACAAGGATTGTATTTCATAAAAGGTAAGAACAAAGGTAATACCTCTGTTAGAGTCAGTTAGAGAAGGGTATTTTAGTCTTTTCCCTTTATGTATTATGTTGGCTGTATGTCTCCTCACATGCAGGGGCATTTCAGTCTTTTGTATCTTATGTTTTCAAATGCAAAGTATATGGTCAACTGGGTTAGACGAATAGACTACCCAGTTTGACACTTTCTCCCCTTCTTCTTCTTCTTCTTCTCTTCTCTGTTCGGCTGAACACTTTCATGGTATCAAAGCGCCAGTATTAGAAGTCGGCTGCAACCTTCTGTCTTCTCCTTCTTTATTTTCTTGTTTTTTTTTTCTGGGCGTGGGAAATCTGGGTTAGAGAAGAAGAAACCCAGATCTCTACGGCAACATCTAGAGGTTCATGACAGTAGGGTTTCTATTTCTGCGGCAATACCTAAGGTTTCACAACAGTAAGGGTTCTGCAGCAACTCTTTTTTATGGTGTGAGAAATCTGGGTTAGAGGACTGTGAAGAAACCCAGATTTTGGTGACAGTAGACAACTACAGCAGTTCGAGTGAACAAGAAATCCAAGGTTTTGTCTGTGTGTGGACTGCTGCCACTATATGTGACAGCTGTGGTGGTCGAGTGGGTGTAGTGGTTGTGGTCTGACCCTCTAGTGAGCAGTTTCAAGGGGGATTCTGGGTGTTTTTAAATCTGCCAGTGCGCAGATCAATGGTGTTCGAAGTGGCCAAATGCATGCTAGGGCAAGCTAGTGGTGACTTTAAGTGTGTTGGTGTGGAAGTAGAAGGATAGTAGTGAAGTAGCTGAAATCTTTTTTTTGTGACCAGCTTCGTAGAGTGATGGCGTCGGTGGGTGATTCAAGTGATGACCAGAAATCGAGTGTGATGATATCCCCTGATTTTTTAAGTGTACAAATGACATCCATCAAACTCAACGGTGAAAATTATGTTCCGTGGGCCAAGTCGGTGGAAGTGTTTCTGAAGGCCAAGAAGAAAGTGAAACATGTACAGGAAGAGAAACCGAGTGGTGAATCCCCGGGTTTTAGTGATTGGGAGCAAGAGGATGCTCAGACCATGACATGGTTGTGGAACAGTATGGAGCCAAAAATCAGTGTTAACTTCATGTTTTTAGATACAACGAGGGATATATGGGAACATGCAAAGAAACTCTATTTGGGACAAGGCAACACTACAAGGGTTTATCAGCTTTATCAAGAATACTTCAGTTTGCAACAGGGAAATCTGACTCTTGAAGAATATTATGCCAGCATGAAAAATTTTCGTAATGAACTTAACGTCTATCATCCTTTAACCTCGGACGTTAAAATTCAGCAACAACAAAGAGAACAACTTGATGTTATGCGGTTCTTGGTGGGACTAAAAGCAGAGTATGAACCGATCAGGGCACAGATATTGGGAGGAAATATGTACTTGATCAAAGCAGGGCATAAACCTCTGTCAGCGGAAATATGTACTTGATCTATTGGAAGAAACAGGGTTACTAAGTGCTAAACCAGCTGAAACCCCCAAGGAGCTGAATGTGAAGTTGGGAAGTGACACAAGTCAATTGTTTGATAATCCTGGAAGGTATAGAAGGCTAGTGGGAAAACTGAATTATCTAACTATCACTAGGCCTGGTATCTCATTTGCTATCAGTTTGGTAAGTCAGTTTATGCAGAGTCCTCGGGTACCTCACTGGGATGCAATTCTTAGGATTGTGCGGTATTTGAAAGGGGCTCCAAGTCGTGGGTTACTGTATAAGCCAAGGGGTAATCTTGAAATAGTTGGATACACTGACGCAGAATAGGCTGGATCTGTATCAGACAGAAGATCCACCACAGGTTATTGCACCTTTCTCGGAGGAAATCTTGTGACTTGGAAGAGCAAGAAGCAGTGTAGAAGCAGAATACAAGGCCATGGCACACACTGCATGTAAACTAGTGTGGTTGAAGAATCTATTGCAGGATAACGGGTTCTCAGTAAGCAAACCCATTAAGCTACATTGTGACAATCAGGCTGCTATTCACATCCAACCTAGTTTTCCATGAGAGAACTAAACACATAGAGGTAGATTGTTACTATGTAAGGGAAAAGATCATCAATGGTGTGATAAAGACAAAGCATGTGAGAACAGGTGATCAATGGGCAGATCTATTCACAAAAGGGTTGAGTTCAAGGAGAGTGAGCTAGATATGTAACAAGCTGGGATTATATGATATATATTCTCCAGCTTGAGGGGGAGTTTTAGAGTCGGTTCTCTCTTCTCTTCTCTTCTCTTCTCTTCTTCTTCTTTCTTCTCTCTCTTCTCTTCTCTGTTCGGCTGAACACTTTCACCGCATTGATGGCCTTCCAAGGAGAAGCTCAAGTTGCCCTTGCCAATGCTCTAGCATCCCAGTCATTATCCAAGAGCCCATGAATCCTTACTACCACCTTTGCCCATAACTTGTCCTAGTCTTGTGACATTCTCCATGGCCATTTCCCCATGAGAGCTAAGTTTTTTCTCTGTATATTACCTAAACCCAACCCCCCTACATTCTTACCTCTACTAACCACTTCCCGACTGATCCTATGATCCCTCTATCTTCTTTGCTCACTGATAACCCTGCATTTTGATGCCTTAAGTGCATCAATTCAGGGGTATTTTCGACCTTAGAGTAGTCAAAGTGTACCATTTTCCCAGTTAAAATAAATTATGTGACCTCTAAGAGTCTCTATGCAAATTATGTAGAAAACTGAGAAGTTTTCTAGGCTGAAGTGCAGTTTTTGGGAAGCTAGTGTGAAGACCAGCTGAGAGAGGGGGTGTTTTTGTAAAGAACTGAAAACGGGAGGGCGCCTCCTATCTGCTAAACCCAGTTGGCGCCCATCCTATTGTATTACCATGCTCCCCTCTCCTTAGCAAACCCTAGGGAGCCTTTTCAACCTAATCTTTTCACTCTTAGCAAACCCTAGCCGCCCTTAGGTGTTTAATCTCCACCCTCCACCTCTTTTAATCTCAACCACTCATTATAGGGCTCTCCTTTATAAATTTTAAACCCTAGGGCGCCACCTAATCCTCACCATTCAGCCCCTCACCTCCAAATCTCAGCCACTCCCTCCATCTTATATCCCAACCATTCAATCTAGGGCACCACCTATTCTTTTAATCTTAACCCTTCAACCCTAGATGTTCTAATCTACACCCTCCATTTCTGGGCGTTCAAATTTCAGCCATACATAATATTGGGTGCCATCTCCTTCCATTTTCAGCCATAGAGTCACCCCAAAACCATCTTAGCCATCCATTAGAAACCCTAGGGCATCCCTAACTTTGCTAAATTCTAGTTGTCGCCCCCCATCTTTCTCCCTATTTGCAGTTGTGTCCACCATTCTCTATAAAAAGGGTCCTAGGGGCCCTATAGAAGGGGTTGCCCAATTCACCCAGTTAACAAGGCTAAGGTTTCTTGAGGAGTTCAAGGGTTGTAGAAGGGGAGGACGCCCAGATCTTGTTAGGAGGGGTTCCTGCAAGCTGTTCAACCATTCTGCAACTACCGCCACTGGATCGGATCAACCATTCTTTTCTTTTCTTTATTTTCTTTTTTCTTATTTTTATTTATGCAATCTTTTAGATTTAATTCTTGTTCGTTTCTCTATTTTGCAGATCTGAATTCGTTCGGTTCAAGGCTAAGGTGTCTCGAGGGGTTCGAGGGTTGTAGAAAGAGCAGACGCCCGGTTCTTGTCAGGAGGGGTTTCTGCAAGCTATCTGGCCGATCTACAGCTACCGCCACCGGATCCGGATTCTGGATCATTTTTTTTTATTTATTTCTTTTATTTCCTTTGATGATTCCCATACTTTATTAAATTCTGATTTTTATTTATTGTCATGTTTAAATTCGAAACATTTAATTTCAGTAATAATAGATTTTATTTTCGTACTTTCTACCATTCCCGATTGCATTCTCTTGCCCGGATCTAAGTATATATTAATTTTTCACTTGCTTCCCTATGGATACGACCCGTTCTCACCCATTTACTACGTTATTAGTTGTTTGAGAAACGGTAAAAATTATAAATGTTTAAACTGGTATTCCGGAGTGTTTAACGACGTGCTTCCAGACACACCACTCACACCCACCGGAACATTAAAAACTGACATATAATAGACAGGTAGGTTGGAGAGGGTCGATCTAATCAAGGTAATTCTGCCCCCCAGGATAAATACCCTTTTTTCCAAAAGAAGCAAGGTTCTGGGATCCGGTGGTTAGAGGTTTTGTAAGAGGCTTTCTAATTGGAAAAAAGGGTATTTATCCTAGGGGCAGAATTACCTTGATTAAATCGACCCTCTCCAACCTACTTGTCTATTATATGTCAGTTTTTAAGGTTCCGATGGGTGTGAGCAAAGAAGATAGAGGGATCATAGGATTAGTCGGGAAGTGGTTAATAGAGGTAAGAATGTAGGGAGGTTGGGTTTAGGTAATATACAGAGAAGAAGCTTAGCTCTCATGGGGAAATGGCCATGGAAAATGTCACAAGACTAGGACAAGTTATGGGCAAAGGTGGTAGTAAGCATTCATGGGCTCTTGGATAACGACTGGGATGCTAGAGCATTGGCAAGGGCAACTCGAGCTTCTCGTTGGAAGGCCATCAATGAGGTTGAAAGTGTTCAGCCAAACAGAGAAGAGAAGAGAGAGAAGGAAGAAAGAAGAAGAAGAAGAAGAGAAAAGAAGAGAAGAGAGAAAGAAGAAGACGACTAAAATACCCTTCTCTAACTGACTCTAACACTCCCCCTCAAGCTGGAGGGTATATTTGGATTGGCACCAAGAGGCAGCCCTAAATAACTGAGAGGCCACTGAGCAACATTACACCCAAATATATTTGCATACTCTTTAACTCCCCTTCTTCCATATTCACCCTAACTATGCTACTCTTTTCGAAACAACCTAATTATACATTTAATTAGTGTCTCCTTACTACTCTCATGTCCCTTGAATATCCTTGCATCTCTCTTCCAAAACCATCCAAAGAAGTGTTGCTCTAGTATATCTCAACATGATTCTTCCCCTTCGAGAATAAGCTAGCCATGCAAAACGAGGAATTCCGCCTACACCAAATAAAGTGAGAACCCATTATTCCCAAATGCAATTAACAAATGGACAGAAGAATAGAAAATGATAGAAAGCCTCACTAGAAGATTTACAAAGACTGCACCATTGAGGAGATAAACACCAATTAGGCCATTTTTAGAGAACATCAAAAGTATGAATTTCCTTTTTTTTTTTTTTGATAATTGATCAAAAGTATGAATTTTCTCATAAAAGACCTCCAACAAAAAGCCCTAATTTTAGGAGGAACGGGTTCGTCGCAAATCCATTAATTGGTGTAATGGTAAAATCTCAGGTTGACAGTTGTGACAATGGATCTGAGTTTGACAGTAGCTACTTTATTCAAAAAAATAAATAAATAAGCCGAAGGTTAGGACCATATCTGGTCTACCCCTCCCAAGACACTAGATAGCAGGGACGAACATTGAGTAATGACCTTTTTTAGGTTTGTTGCAAATCTCTTTCACAAGAAAAAGCCGCAAAGGTAGAAAAGAAGGGGGGAAATCTGGTAAAACAATATGGGAGGGTTTCAAAGAGGCTGAAAAGGGGAGAAATCTGCTATCAAGGGTTTACAGGCAGAAACAAAAATATAGAACTAAACCATAGCAAAAAGTTGAGGAATTTGGAGTTATGTTGATGCAGCTTTAGATTCAGAAAAGGGAGATGTAATTATTGATGAGACATGAAATTGAGAGTTCAATTGATTTAGAGACGGTAGTGAGTAAAGAAGTAGAGGTAAGTAAAACTTCGGATTTATTTTTAAGGTTACTCTGCCCCCTAAAGAAATGTAGTTCCTCCTCCAAGCCGCCAATCCTTTTTCAAATTTTTCCACCACAAGGTTCCAAAACCGACTTTCCTTTGGGTTGGCACCTAGGGGAAGTCCTAAATAGGTCAAAGGCCAGTTGGAATAGGTGCAATCTAAGCAGGGCAGTGATAGTCTCCACTACCCCTTCATCCAACTTTAGTCCAACCACACAACTCTTTTCAAAATTGATTTTCAAATTAGAGGCATTATCAAAGAGGATAATCAGATTCTTCAAGTTTCTCACTTCCACCAAATCACAACCCTCACAAAAGATGATAATGCCATCTGCAAACTGAAAGTGGGTTACCAGAATTCTAGAGATGTAATTATTCCTTTTGTGAAGTAGAAAATTAATTTTTTCATTGATAATTAAAAAATTAATGTTTACGCAAAGTGTCTAAATCTAGATTATATGATTTAATTGTCAATCCAACTATGCATAACATTAGTCTGGACATGGGGGTTATTTTTAACTTTCTGTGAGAGCAATCCTGTAACATTAGTCTGGACATGGTATCTTCTTTTTTGTTTAATAAAATTTTTTCTTTATCTTCAAAAAATATTGTACCATTTTTTTTATGAATGAAAGTACTTTATTAATCCAGAAATTAAGGCAATACAGGAAACCCATGAAGAGGCACGAGCTGTTGCCTCTTCTAACAAAGTATTACATCAAATTAAAACAGGAAAAAACAGAAATAAAATTACAAATAGCAGCCCAAAATAAATGATCCCTTGAAGCCCCTTGCTTAGCTAGCCCATCTGCTAAAGAATTTGCTGATCTTCCCACCCAAAGAGAGGTGACTGTCATATTTCTTGTGAGCCAGTTGACTTTCCTCAATAAGTCTCTGTATCGCCACATAGCTGAAGCTGGCTCTGTCAGCCATCCCACAACAATTTTGGAGTCTCCTTGAACTACCAAATGTTGAACTCCTAATTGTTCTGCAATCTAAATACCTTGTACAGCTGCTAAGATCTCAGCTCTATTAGAGTCTCCTATTCCCACAGGGCCTGAAAACAATGCTAAAATTGTACCATTTATTATAAATAATAATAATAAGATGCACTAGCAACCTACATTTTTGGCTCTCAAACTCTTTTCACTCTTTTTCTCCTCTCTTCCCTCTTTTCTTCTTTTTTTCTTTTCTTCTTCATTCTTCTTCTCTAACCAAGCTTTTTAATCAATAAAACCTTCAAATCTAGTGAAACTATTTCTATAACCAAGCACTTGGCTTCACAAATAGGTGAACATGAAAGTAGATGTTCATAATCAGAAGTACCCTCAAAGAATTGGACCAAGTCAAATTTGAGCCATTTCGCAGTCCAACATGACCTCAGTAAATTTAACAATAAAGTTATTTTCCAACTTCTCTTAGTCTGTTAAGTAAATAATATTGCAGAATTTTTTTATCAGCAACACAGAAATGATTCATTAAATTAAAAAATCATGTAGAACAAGAAGTTGTGAGCAGAAAAGAAGTCAAAGAAAATCTCACTAATTACAACACAGCCCCAAGCATAGCCCAAAGGAAAATTCCACTAATTACAACATAGCCCCAAATGCAATATTAAACATCTTAAATGCAAAGAAACCCTACAAAATTTCCACATCTAGATGCTGGAAAGATAGTAAGAGGATAAGAAAATAGAAAATAGAAAAAAAGATAGAAACACAAGTACCTCCAACCCAGCATAGACAGCTACAAATAAAGCATACCCAGCTGGACCATAGCCTGTTTATGGAAAGCATTATATGAGCACATAAAGCAACCAGTTTATCATTTTTTTCATTTTGGTTTGATCAGTAACACAAAATGGTTTCATTGATGATAGGAAGCCTTTCTACTCTAAAACAGCAAAAAGGAAGAAAATAAGGCAAGCCTTGACGATTACAACCAGTGTATCATAATAAATGATTACAAAACAACAGGCCATGTGAAATTTGATATTCATTTTCCATCAAAAGATGATAGCAGAATACTCACATTAAGGAAAGCCCTATTAAAAGTGCTAAGATTAATATTAGTAATAGGCAGCAGGACAGTTTCGCTAATTTTACCGATGTTTTATTTACTTTCTCTCTTTTCCTCTGCTTTCTCTTACCTTCTTATTTTCTCTTTCACTTTATTGGTATCAGGTTATATTACAATGATGCTATTATCAGAACATAATCAGTAATGGTTTAGTTGTTCTACCTATCAAAAAACGATAAGTAATTCCTGGAAAAGAGATCATATGTGGCACCAAAGCCTAAGAAGTGGCAAGAAAAACCATATTTTTCTCCAAAGTCTGTATGGGCCTTTGAGTGGCTCTCATAGTAAGCCAGCAATTGGACTTTTCACAAATCCATATAAATATGGCCCCTAGGGCTAACCGATTTGCATGCAAGCCTAAACACAACAAATTTTCAAGTTGAAACTCAAGGCCCACAATATTGGGTCCATTCCAGCAAACCCAATAACTTAGCTACCAACTTAAGTAGACCTCATTTAACATAGTTGTCAAGGCATACACCAAGGTGACAAGGTGCCCATGGAGGGTAACCTTTAGACTTGGCAAAAGTCAACCCAACCTGAAAAACATGGGTTAGGGTCCCCTAATGTAGTGACCCAAAGTAGAAGGAGACTTGACCCAACCCAAATCAACCTGTTGAGCTGTAAAGTGGGTTGTGCCGCTGGGCCACGATGCTATCTAGCCCATACCCCCAGGCCATGCCAGGCTTGGGCTTTAAGGCTTGTAGGCCGAAATAGCACGACACAACAAAGTGGTTCATGCTAGCACAACCCGTGGTCCAACACGGCACGACCCGTTTTTGAAAGCTAAATTACTGTAGCCGAAGTAGCAGAAAAGAGAAGAAGAAGAAGAAGAAGAAGAAGAGATGCTGGAATGTCGAACTGCTCTGCTCAGTCGACAGTACTATTATTTATATTATGGTGTAGTACAATGATACAGGAAGTTACTGGAATGCCCTTGATTAGTGATGGGACACCCAGACAACTTAAAACATTAAACAGGATTAGGCCCATTAACAAAGGCCCAGTACACGACAACTTAAACTTAAGTAGAGGCTAATAAGAACTCTTATCAGCCGAATACTCATACATACAAAGACTTCAATCCAACACTCCCCCTCAAGCTAAGCATGGATATCAATCATGTTTAGCTTGCCAAGCATGTCCCTAAACTTTGCTGCTGCCAGCCCTTTAGTCAGTACATCCGCAATTTGCATCTCAGATGGAGTATAAGGCACACAGAGTTTACCCGAGACAATTCTTTCTCTAACAAAGTGCCGATCAATCTCAATATGTTTTGTCCTGTCATGCTGCACGGGATTGTTGGCAATGTTGATGGCAGCTTTATTGTCACAATACAGCCTGAGAGGACCTTCAACCTTAATGCCAAGTTCATTAAGAAGAGTTCTGAGCCATAAGAGTTCAGCAACCCCGTGGGCCATAGCTCAATACTCTGCTTCTACACTTGATTTAGCCACTACATTCTGCTTCTTACTGCGCCATGTGACCAGGTTTCCTCCCACAAATGTACAGTAACCCGAGGTTGACTTCCTGTCTCCAACAGACCCAGCCCAATCTGCATCAGTGTAGGCTTCAATTTCAATTCTATTGTTTTTCCTGAAGAAAATTCCCTTCCCTAGGCAAGTCTTCAAGTACCTGAGAATCCTTTCAACTGCTTTCATATGAGGAATCTTTGGAGAGTGCATAAATTGACTGACAACATGCACAGCATAAGCAATATCTGGCCGAGTGAGGGATAAGTATATCAGCTTCCCTACCAATTTTTGGTATCTCTCTTTATCACAGTAGTCCTCTCCTACTGATTCCTGCAGGCCATGGTTCTGTTCCATTAGAGTATCTGCTGGCCTGCACCCCATCATGCCTGTTTCCTCTAGGAGGTCAAGAACATACTTCCACTGACATATGTAGATTCCCTCTCTTGACCTGGCAACTTCAATCCCAAGAAAATACCTCAAATGACCCAAGTCTTTGATCTCAAATTCAAAAAATATCTCAAGAACATACCACTCTGAGTGTACCCCACTTTCTTCATGGCCCCACAGAGCCTCTCAAACCATGCACGGGGAGATTGCTTCAACCCATATAATGCTTTCCTCAGTTTGCACACCTTTCTACTAAAGTCATAGTTTGGTGGAGGTTCCATAAATACCTCTTCATGAAGGTCACCATTTAAGAAGGCATTATTCACATCCAGCTGATGAAGTTCCCATGAAAAATTTGTTGCTAGTGACAATAGAACCCGAATTGTGTTGAGCTTTGCTACCGGGGCAAAGGTTTCTTTGTAGTCAATCCCTTCTTTCTGAGTAAACCCCTTTGCCACAAGTCTAGCCTTGTACCTTTCAATGGACCCGTCCTCCCTGTGCTTTACAATAAACACCCACTTGCACCCAACAGTGGTCTTCCCCTCTGGCAGATCCACTAATTCCCAAGTTCTTGCTTTCATTAGGGCTTTCATCTCTTCATTCATAGCTTCTTTCCACCTTGGATCAGACACAGCCTCTGAGTACCTAGAAGGAACACGCACAGAGGAAAGAGCAGACACAAAGGAGTGATAGGCAGGAGATAAATGTGAGTAAGAAACAAAATCAGCAATGGGGTGCCGAGTGGTGCAAGAGCGGATAGGCTTACGGAGAGCAATAAGAAGATCCAAATCAGAAGTATGAGGGTTGAAATTACCTTGGATTGTAGAGACAGATTGATCCGAGTCCAACTGGTTGCTGTCATGAGGTTGAGGACCCCTTTTTCTTCCGTTGTATGTAAGTATCTCTTTTTGTTGCCTACTAGAGCCTTCAAAAACATCTGCAGCATCAAGAGAGGTAACCGGCACAATGGGAGCCTCACTGGGTTGACCCGGAATGTCACAACAAGGAGTAGGAGGAGAGGATGGAAGACCCGAGGCAGATAGGGGAAAAAAAAAGGAGGGAGAATGAAAATCCTCTTCCATCCCACTAGTCTCCCCCTGAAGAGGATTCTGAGAAGACTGAAAATAGGGTTGAGACTCAAAGAACACCACATCTCTGGTGACATACTTTCTCTTGGAGACAGGGTCATAACATTTGTAACCCTTTTGTGTAGGAGAGTACCCCAAGAATATTCCCTTTGTAGCCTTAGGATCCAGCTTGGTCTTCTTTGGATCCTTCACATGTATGAAACATATACAGCCAAAGACCAGAGGAGGAAGGGGAAAGTCTGGAAGAGTGGGGCACAAAACAGAAAAAGGGGTTTTCATACCCGACACCTTAGATGGCATCCGGTTTATCATATATGATGCAGAAAGTACAGCTTGAGACTAGTATTGCTTGGGGAATTTGTGTTGGAATAGTAAGGCTCGAGCTGTCTCCAATAGATGTCTATTCTTGCGCTCAACAACCCCATTATGCAGGAATATAAGAACAGGATGACTGATGTAGTATGCCAGCATCTTCCATGAATAAGTTCAAGGATTTTTCAAAGTATTCAGCAGCATTTAAACTGTGTTTCAATCATCTTGCAAAATGCCATGGTTATCCGTGGTACTTCATCCCGTCCTTTTAACAGGTAGATCCATGTACAACGAGAGTAGTGGTCAATAAAACTGATAAAGTACCGGAAGCCATCAAAGGAAACAATGGGTGAAGGGCCCCAGACATCAGAATGAACCAAATCAAAAGGAGCACAAATTTCATTGCTGGAAATTGGATACACAGTTCTACATTGTTTTGACATTTGACATACTTCACAGGTTAGACTCTGACTTGGAATGCCCTTAAACAATTCGGGAAACAACATTTCTAATGAGGAGAAAGACACATGACCTAGCCTAGCATGCCAAAGATGCAGCTTAGCTATTGACTCCACACTTTCCGGATTACTAGCAGCAGATGCTTGTAAGGCTGAGCCGATGTCTGCATCAAGGTAGGAAAAAAGCCATACTCATGACCGCACCCAATCTTTCTCCTTGTCAATCTGTCCTGAAAGACACAATGAGTAGGAAAAAAGGTTATACTACAGTTCAAATTTTTGGTAAGTTTTGAAACAGACAAAAGATTTGAGGTAAGACTGGGAACATGTAAAACTAATTTAAGAGAGAGGTCCTTGCTTAGGTCAACAATTCCCTTTCCAGAGATAGTGGAGAAAGACCCGTCAGCAACTCTCATCTTATCCTGACCAGACAACAAATGATATGAAGAGAATAGGGAAGACATATGTGTCATATGGTCAGTAGCACCGGAATCAATAACCCAAGAAGTAGAGCCAATAGAGCCAGTGGCACTGAAGGCAGAGGCTGTACCTAATCTAGCAAGAGATGTAGAAGCAAAAGAATTATTTCTTAGACGGGCTAATGCCCTGCTAAGGACCTCAACCTCACTAGCAGTGAAGCCCAATGTACCAGTTCCAGAGGAATCAACAACCTGTCCCATAGGAGAAGAAGACACTGTTGGTGTATTTTGTGAGTTGTCATCATTGTTGCTGGCGACAAAATTCCCACTTGCCGCAGGCCTGTTATCTCTAGAAGAAACATCTCTGGGTATTGAAGACATCTTGACTGCAGCCACTGTGTAGGTGACACTGATTAAGACTAGCCGAAGCAGTTCTGAAGGTTCTGAACCAGTTCTGGAGCAGATCTGATTAGCTGAAATGATCACAGCAGGTTCTGACAGCACTCGACACAGTTTCAGACTTGCCGAGACTGTCACAGTTCTGAAACAGTTCAGTTACAACAGCAAGCAAGGAGTTCTGGGCTGGTAACCGACCTGAAGCTAAGGGTTCTCAACTATTGTGCTATGCAAACTCCACTTGAACTTTGAGTACTGCAACTGTAAAGAGAGTGCCCTTCCTTGCGGCCAATACTAGGACTGCTGACATCAGTCCTCAACTAGGGTTCACAGTGCTGAACAATCTGGAGCTGGCAGCTCCCTAGGTAATCTCACAGCAGTGGTGAGGGGTTTCGGACTAATAACCACCCTGAACTTGGAGCTGTTTGCCACATTGCTATGCTGGTAGAAGTGTTCACAGTGCTGGTAGAACACTAGATAGACTTCACTTGGGCTGAACCAAAAACTTCAACAGTTCGGGTACAGTAGCGAGTGAACAGTTCGAGGCTGCAACAGTAGCAAGTGAACTATGGGCTCTGTAGAAGAAGCTAAGTCTGTGCGAGTCTTGCTGGAGCACCGAAGCTGCAACTGTAGAAGTAGCTAAGCCCCTTTCGGCTAGTGCTAGGACTGCTGAAATCAGTCCTCAACTAGGTCTGTCCTACACAGACCTCTCTTAGTAGCCAAATAGCTACTATTTGCTGGAAATAACCTAGTAGGACATCTACTTCTGGGTCTTACTTCCCTTGAGTCCTACAACCAAGAGAAACCCTAGGTTCGAACTTGCTTTACTCTCTTACACCCCTAGGTCTTCACTACAACAACCCAGAAAAGGAAGAGAGAAGATGAAAAGACAGCAAGAGAAGAGAGTGTGTGCCGGCTGAAACCAGGAAGAAGCTAATGCTCTGATACCATGAAAGCTAAATTACTGTAGCCGAAGTAGCAAAAAAGAGAAGAGGAAGAAGAAGAGATGCTGGAACGTCGAACTGCTCTGCTCAGTCGACAGTACTATTATTTATATTATAGTGTAGTACAATGATACAGGAAGTTACTAGAATGCCCCTGATTAGTGATGGGACACCCAGACAACTTAAAACATTAAACAGGATTAGGCCCAGTACAGGACAACTTAAACTTAAGTATAGGCTAATAAGAACTCTTATCAGCCGAATACTCATACATACAAAAACTTCAATCCAACAGTTTTTATGAACATCTCATTTGGGGGGAGGGTATTTATGTATTTTGGCTTTGGGGGAGTTAAAATGACAATGTTGCCTTTAACAGCTATATAACAACTAGTTTGGGGGGCATTTTGGCAAAGTGATAATTAACCTTATGAAAGACTAAAATACCCCTCCAAACAACTATAAAAGGGCTAGTTTTTAAGGGTATTTTGGTTAATTGAATTAATTCCAAAACCTATAAATATCCTTACCCTCCCTCATTCTCATCACACCAATTCCCATACTCTCTCATATACTCTCATACTCTCTTAATCTCTTGCTCCCTAGTCCCTAATTACAACTTTATTTAAGTTTCAACAAGAAGAAGGTTCAAGTATCTCAAGTTAGCAATTTGGGAGGCTTAGAAGCTTCATCAGTTGAAATCAAGTTAGGATTCTGGACTGGCGGACCAGGTAAATTGTAATTAATTTTCTTTTTTTTTGGGTTTTAATACTATATATTTTTAAAAATGTTCAATTCCCCTCAAAATCCCTTTCCCATGTTCAGCGTTGAGGATGTACAATCACAGTACGACAACATTCTAAGTGGATAAAGAAAATGGAGTTCAAACAGCAATCCACGTGGAGAAGATTCTTGAAGGCTGAAGCAAAAAATATGATCTTCGAGAAAACCAGAATGCAAGGTAAAATATCATTGAAGATGAGGGAGATGAAGAAAGCCATGGTAATACTAGTAGGGGCTGATGTAGTTGAATGGTTTCGAGGTTGTTTGGATGGTGCACTTACTGCCAACAGAAATACAGAGTGGAGAAGCTCAAAGGAAGGGGATAAGAGGAGGTACACAGCAGAGAGAAGAAGTAATACTAAAGGCCTACGTATCGTGTGTGTTAGAAGCGTTCGGCGAAAGCAAGAAACAGTTAGTTTGCTTGCCTAAAGGAAAAAAAAAAAGGTGTAATATGGAGGGAGGTTAGAAGCATCTTGCAGGATTTTCTGAAAGTGCAGAAGGAAGAGAAGTCTCCAGAGACTTCTACAGAAGTAGAAAGCTTTACTTCTGAGAAAGAAATGGGGGTCAACTTGGTAGTGAAAGGCCTACGTATCGAGAAGCTAACCTGTGGAATAGTGAAAGATGAATGGGAAAAGAAATTAATGGTTGTGAAGAAGAAACCAGAGGATTGGAGGAGAATAGCAGAAGACCTAATCAAAGTATCGAGACTGAAGGGTCCTGTCTTAATTACTCCTTTTGAAGATTGCAAAGCATTGATAAACTTGCTGGATGATGAAGTGGAAGTAAGTGCATTGAACTTCCAGTTAGCAGAGGAAACAGTCACAGTTATGAAATGGTCCCCTAGCTCAAACTCAAAGGCTTAGAGTTAATGGATGGAATTACGGTCAGAATCGTTGGACTGCCTTTCCACCTATGGAAGAAAGAGGTGTGAGTCCATTGCTTCATTATGTAAGGCCCAACTTGATGGTGTTTTCATCCTAGATCTTTGATCAGCAGCCATTAGATTGAGTGGAGTTAAACCTCATGAAATCCCAAGGAGAATCGAAGTCTCAGCTTGGCTTCTATCCTCCATTGAAGCTAGCTTGTGGAGAGAGTCCAGAAGGGAGGAGGTGGAGAAGGTAGAGGAAGATTATCTAGGTAGCGATCATCGACTGGACAATTTCAAATTGGCAGAGACTTACTCGTTTTTGGAAGGTCTGAAAAAAAAAGAATATAAAAGGTTTGTTAACAGGGGAAAATGTTGAACGTACAAGTCAAGAAAAAGGAGGGAGCAGGACCTATGCCCAAGCCCTGACAGATGGAGTAAATGCACAGCTAGCTATTCAAACTTATTCGACTAACGATGGGCCATCGGTTGAAACTTCCAACCTTTTGAGGTTTGACTTGGGATCAACACATGGAAAGGCCCCTGTTAACCAGCATTTAGATGGGCCCGCTTTAGAAAATGAGCCTAAGAGGGGGTATGTTTTAAACCAACTTGGGGAGGCCTCTAACGAATCAAATAACTTAAAGGGCCCTGCGAGTAAATCTAAGAAAAATTCAAAAGTGGGGAGATCAGGTTTACAAGATGGGCTGGTTATAAAAGAGGGGTCATGTGCGCTTTTAAATGGTCATGTGACAGGGGCAGGGGTTAAGATGATAGACCACAATCTAGGTCTTTTTTTTTTTTGATCAATAACACTTTCATTAAATCATCAGTAAATCATCAATAAAGAATTTACAAGAGGAAGACAAACACACTTATCTTCCAAGAGCCACAAAGAGCCTCATGAAAGGAAAAAAGAAAAGAGGACACTAAAGTTACAGCTTAGCCCAAAACAGTGAATCCCTTTCTGCCCCTTGTTTAGCTAAACCGTCAGCTAGGGAATTAGCCGATCTTTTAACCCAACATGTCTTAACTTCCATCTCCCGCACCAGCCACTTGAATTTCCTCCTCTCATTATTGTACTTCCATAAACCATTTTGATCTTTAGTCAGCCACCCTATCACCACCTCTGAATCCCCTTCAATTATGAGTTTTTTTATGTTCAACTCCTTAGCTTTCCGGACTCCTTCCATAACTGCAAAGATCTCAGCTCTAAGGGAGTCATCCAATCCAATTGGGCCTGAGAACATGGCAGAGATGACCCCATTTTCATCCCTAAAAACACCCCCAATCCCCGATTGTCCCGGATTTCCCCTACTACACCCATCAAAGTTTAATTTCAAGAATCCACCAGGTGGGGGAGTCCAAACCACATTCATTTCTGACTTGGTCTGTGTGCAATTTGCAATTTCACCCCACTTCCTCAACATGTCATCCACAGTGTAATCTGTGAATAGTTCCAAAGATTTCAGCCACTGTACCGCCCTAATATGTATGATAGCCCTCAGATCTGCTGCTCCTCTCTGGGTTTCTGAGAATATCCTGGAGTTTCTTTCTTCCCACAGTGTCCAACATACTGCAGCCCTTAGTCCTCTCCACATTATCCTTCCCCTTTTTATCCGCCACCTGAAAAAGGAAGGGGAGAAAAGGCCCTGTAAATCTGATGGGGGATTCCAGTTGCATCCAAATAAGGAGTAAGCCCAATCCCAAATTGACCTCACAAAGTGGCAAGACACCAGTAGGTGAAAACCAGTCTCCCCATCCGCTTTGCACAGAACACACCATTGAGGTGACAAGAAAGTATTGGGTCTCTTCTTTTGGAGAAGATCACCAGTGTTGATTCTTTCCAGATAGGCTTCCCAACAAAAACTACCAACCCTAGGAGGTATTGCTCTGCACCAAACCTCACCAACAGGGAAAGGGGAGAATGTAGGACTGGTGAACTGACTTAAGACTTTGAAGAACGAAGCACAAGAGAAGATGCCACTGGGGGTAAAGTGTCCAAATTCTAGAATCCGCCCTAGTGGGGTCTAAGACAACGTTATCAAGAAGAGCAATAAGGCTCGAAATACTGTCGAGATTTGAGTCCCTCAAATCCCTTCTTAGACCCAAGTTCCACCCAATCTTAGAAGTGGAAGAGGACAGGGTGGTGAAAGACGAGATCGGCTCATTTTTCAAATCAGAAAGAGCAAACAAAGAAGGAAACTGATCCTTTAAAGGGGCACTCCCCACCTAGGTTTGTTCCCAAAATTTTATGGAGTTACCGGAATTCAAGTCATACCTGATATTAGGGGAGAAAAGTGGTAGCAGGTATTGAATGGCTTTCCAAGGAGAATTGCTTGTGGTCCTAGCTCTGATTCCAACGTCCCATCCATTGTGCTCCAGCCCATGTATACTTGCCACTATTCTATCCCATAGCTTCTCTTTCTCCATAGGGAACCTCCACAACCACTTCCCCAACAGAGTAATATTCCTTCTCCTAATACTCCCAAGCCCCAAGCCACCACAAGACTTACTCCTACTGTTATGGAAAGATTCCTCGAGAAGACGTACCGTCGCCACCGGCAGCAACAGGCACCTGACCCACCGCCAGCAGTAGCAGTGATTCAATGATTCTCATCCTACCCAGTTCGGCAACAGCAGCCTTATCTAGATTAGATTAGATCATCTTGCTTGTTCTTATCTTATTATTCTTATCTTATTCTATTGCTCTTATCTTATCTTGTTAGTAGCTATTAGATTAGGATTAGCTTATCTTATCCTTAGCAAGATAGAACTAGAAGTCTCCCTATTCAGCAAGGAGACTCCCTTTGATTAGGACTCTTGTAATCTCCTATTTAAGGAGACCCCATTATTGAATGAGGATATCAAATTTCCAGTCAAGAAAGAGAGTAAAAGGAGAGTTCGGTGATCTCTTGGACAAATCACCCTCTAAGACGCCAAGATAGGTTCAGCTAGGAAGGGGAGGAACAAGGGAAAACAAGAGCTTTTCCCCATGGACCGACCCATGACGCGATCCTATTCCCGGGCCCATAACAACTTGGTATCAGAGCCAACCGTCATGGGAGATCTGGAGCAGCTATCATCCAGGGTCCACGAACTGGAGCATAGGCTCGTGGCAACCAGCGTGGAGGTTCGTGAGGTCAAAGACGATGTCCAGGAGCTGCGACGCTTGCTGGAATCGTATTTCCCTAACAAGGAGAGGAATCCAAAAGGGGCTGTAACCACAAACAGCCGCTGACCAGACTTGACGGAGTCGTCCGGCGAACAGCAGGTCGTCGCCCCGGTAGCCGCAGTCATCCCCAAGTACAGCAGGCTGGAATCCCCGTCGTACAACGGCAACGGAGACCCCTTAGGCTGGCTGTATCGCTGCGAGCAGTTTTTTCGGAATCAACGGACAGATGACCGGGATAAGGTAAATCATTCTATATTGCTAGAAGAGGATCGTGTTAAAGCAGAAATAGAACGTGCTAAGGCACTAGTAGATTTCACTACATTGCAGCTCCACAATTTGATGTATGAGAAAATTCATTTTGTGAAAGCCATAAAGGTGCGCAAAGATTTCAAGTCAAAGTATCCGGATATTGAACTTGTGCCTGAGGAAGAGTTTTTCAGTTCAGCCCCTCAAGATATTAAAGGATCTGTACTATCAAAAGACAGTGCACATGACCTGATGCTAAAGCGGCTTAATTTTGAGCTTTTCCGGTGAAAAGAACTCTGCAAACTTCATGAGAAACTGGAGCAACACAAGAAAAGCCTTATGGAGACCATTGCACACCGAAAGAAGTTCCTTTCAAGTCTCCCGAAATCTCTAAAGAAAGCATCCTTGCCTGTCCAACACCAACTAGGGGTTCTGCATACAAAGAAATTAAAGCAGCATAATTTAGTAGAATTACTGCCACCTCCACTCTATGTGATTTACTCACAATTGCTGGCTCAGAAGGAGGCATTTGGGGAGAGTATTGAATTGGAAATTATAGGAAGCATGAAGGATGCTCGAGCCTTTGCCCACTAGCAAGCAATTAAGGACAATGGTGTTTCTACAAATACAGTAATGAATAAGTTGGAGGATGATGCGCCTGATGAGGAAGAGGAGGGCCAAAGAAGGTTACTGGAAAAGAGAACCTTGACCAATCAGGAATCTATCGATCTCATCCTCTTAAAATCATCCTTCATATACATGATGATGAGGTTTCAAATCCCAAGCATGCAAAACTGGTTACTCTAAGGTTTGAATACTTATTGAAGTTGAATGTTGTATGTGTTGGGATTGATGGCTCTCAAGAAGGACCTCAGAACAACATCTTATGCAACTTGTTTCCTGATGATACTGGTACTGAGCTTCCCCACCAGTTAGCTAAGCTCTTTGTTGGTGTTGCTGTTGAAGTCTTGGTAGAATGGTGTAATTTACCATCGGCCAAAGCCACATGGCTCCCATTGGCAGAGCTCCACGCCACATATCCAGAGTTCGAGCTTGAGGACAAGCTCGTAGTCCAGGAGGGGAGTAATGTTATGGACGCATTCCTCGGGAAGACGTACCGTCGCCACCAGCAGCAACAGGCACCTGACCCACCGCCAGCAGCAGCAGTGATTCAATGATTCTCATCCTACCCAGTTCGGCAACAACAACCTTATCTAAATTAGATTAGATCATCTTGCTTGTTCTTATCTTAATATTCTTATCTTATTCTATTGATCTTATCTTATCTTGTTAGTAGCTTATCAGATTAGGATTAGCTTATCTTATCCTTAGCAAGATAGAACTGGAAGTCTCCCTATTCAGCAAGGAGACTCCCTTTGATTAGGACTCTTGTAATCTCCTATTTAAGGAGACCCCAATATTGAATGAGGATATCAAATTTCCAGTCAAGAAAGAGAGTAAAAGAAGAGTTCGGTGATCTCTTGGACAAATCACCCTCTAGGACGCCAAGATAGGTTCAGCTAGGAAGGGGAGGAACAAGGGAAAACAGGAGCTTTTCCCCGTGGACCGACCCGTGATGCGATCCTATTCCCGGGCCCATAACACCTACATACTATCTCCCAGCTAACTCTATGATCCCTCTTCTCCTCTCCCGGCTCCCACAGGAAATCTCTCATTAGCTTCTCTAATCTGTTAGCAACCTTCACTGGGATTTTAAACACTGACAGGAAAAAGATGGGTAAGTTAGCAAGTGTGGCCTTAATTAGTGTAATTCTCCCACCGAGAGAGAGGTAGTTCTTTTTCCAGGATACCAGTCTTTTTTCAAACCTTTCCACCACCGGGTTCCAAAAGCTCTCTCTCATGGGATTATCACCTAATGGCAACCCTAAGTAATTCAAAGGCCACCCCGAAACTTCACACCCCAGCACTTCAGCACTCTCCCTAATCTCTCCCTCCTCCAAATTCACCCCCACTACACAGCTTTTCCCAAGGTTAATCTTCAAGTTAGACATTTGCTCAAACAGTTGTATCACCAACTTCAAGTTTCTGATAAAGCTCACATTACCGCCTTCACAAAACAGAATCGTGTCATCAGCAAACTGTAGGTGAGTGAGGGGGGTTTCCACCCTCCCAACTCTCCAGCCTCTAATGAGCCCCCTAGAATCTGCTCTGTGAATCAGTTTCCCCAAAACCTCCGCAATTAGAATGAACAAGAAAGGAGACAGGGGGTCTCCTTGTCTTATACCCCTACTGGCTGGAAAGAAGTCTACCACTGTCCCATTCACTAGCACTGAATAATGACAACTCCGGACACAGCCCATGATCCACTTACACCATCTAACCCCAAACCCAAATTTAGTCAGAACTTTCCTCAAGAAGTCCCAGTCCACCAAGTCATAAGCCTTTTCCAAGTCCAAGTTACAAACCACTCCCTTCTTCTTATCCCTCTTAAGGTTCTCCACACTCTCATTAGCAATTAAGATCTGATCAGTAATTTGTCTTCCACTCACAAAGGCTCCTTGGTAGTGTGCAATGATATCTGGCAGTACCTTCTTCAGCCTCAAAGACAACACTTTTGCAATGATCCTGTACAAGCTATTAACCAAGCTAATTGTACAACCTTCACACCCGGATTGACAATTCCTCTCCTGAAAAACTCCTCAAACACACACAAGAGATCATCTTTCAAGATATCCCAACAGTCCTGATAAAAAGCCATTGTGAACCCATCCGGCCCTGGAGCTTTTGTTCTATCCATAGAAAACACAGCCTCCTTGATCTCTTCTAGATTAAAGCTTCTTTCCAACCTTCTCTTATTCTCTACCCCTACATCTAGCCAGTCCAAACCTTCTACCCACACCCTTCTACTCACAGGCCTTCTTAGAATAGATTTGAAGTGCTCCACACAGGCCCTGGCAATCTCCTCTTGTTGTACTAACTCAACTCCATCTACTACCAATTTAGAGATAAAGTTCTTCCTTCTCCTGCCATCTGCTAGATAATGGAAATACCTAGTGTTCCTGTCTCCCTCTTGCAACCACTTACACCGAGATTTTTGCCTCCAACTAGTTTCCTCCTTGTGCAGGCATTCCTCTAGCTGTCTTCTCAAATCTCTTCTGAGATCATTGTCTTCCTCTCCAAATTCTCCCCTTTCTTCTTTATAGTCAAGGCTTTCAATCTTATCCATCAGATCTTCCTTTCTTTCTTCTATCCTCCCGAACTCTATCAAATACCACTACTTGATTCTTGCTTTCAAGAATTGTAGTTTCTTATGGAATCTCATCCCCTCCCATTCCACCAGTGGGTTACAGTCATGCCACCACTCCCTCACTTTGTTAGTAAACCCTGGGTGAAGTAACCACATATTTTCAAATCTAAAGGGGGTAGGACCTCCACACCTTTCCTCCTTACATAACACTATGGGCCAGTGATCTGAGGTCACCCTTGGGAAAGCTCTAGAAGCCAAGGTTCCCCAATGTTCTTCCCAATCCAAAGAGAACAGGAATCTATCCAGCTTAGAGCAAATGGGTCTAGATTGATGATTTGACCACGTAAATGTCTTATGGGCTAGGGAAATCTCTTTAAGCTCAAAGGAATCCACAAAACTGTTAAACTTCCTCATGCTTTTTGTCACCCTCTGATTAACCTTATTGGACTCCTCCAAGAATCTAATCACATTGAAATCCCCACCCATGCACCAAGGCCCATCCCACAACCCTCTAACATCAGCCAATTCCTCCCACAACTCCTCTCTCTCTCTGTAGTCATTCGATCCGTAAACATTTGTGAGCACCCACAAATAGTCATCCTCTTGCTGCTTAAACTTCATAGACACCGAGTACTTTTCGATCAGCTCCTCCAGACCTTCCACCACGTCCCTCTTCCACATTGTTACAATCCCCCCGGAAGCACCCCACGAGGGAGCAGCCACCTAGCTAATTCCCCTGGCTTTCCATACACTCCTTGCCCATTTATCATTAAACTCCATTCTCTTGGATTCTTGCAGCAGCACAATGTCTGGGTCACACCGTCTTATTACCTCTTTTATTGTCGCTCTCTTCCTTGCACTCCCAATTCCCCTCACATTCCAACTAAGAATCTTCATTCCGCTTCTTTTTACACCCCTTGCCACCTACCACTACTATCCCCTTTCCTTCTATCTCCTGTTACCTCGAGCCTCTTGTCTCCTTCTACATCTCTCTTCAATCTCTCTACTTCACTCAATCTCCTCTTCTTTATTCTAATCTTCTCCTTCCTCTTCTGTAAGCTTTCTTTCAACACATTCAAATCTTCCAACCTGCAGCCCAACTTCCCTACAAATTCTGCTATCATGTCTTCTCTCACCGAGTCCACCAATCCTACCCTTCCTACAGAATCTCCTCCAACTCTGTCCACCTGCCTTTTCTTCCTCTCCTCTGGTCCCACCTCTATTCTTTCCTCTCTATCCTCCCTCCCTTTCCTATTACCTCCCTCCTTCCCTGCTCTCCCCCCGTAGTCCTCTCCATCTCTACCCTCATTCCTTTCCCTCCTCTCCACTATCCCCTCCCCTCTTCCTTCCTCCCCTTCCCTCCTCCAAATCAGCTTTCCTTCCACTTCCTTAAACACTCTTTCAATGATTTCCCACACTTTTTCACTCTTATACCTTCCTTCCGGCACCTTCCTTCCCCTCTCCCCCTCCTCGGAGAGCCCGTCTGCTGGCTCGGCTACATATTCATGGGCTACAGAACATGGAACAGGAACAGAATCTGGAACCAAAGACACAGGAGACACATTAGTAGCACAAACCGAAATCACTTGGTTACCTGGGACTGATGGACAAGCTAGAAGAGGACTGCTCCCTACCTCCCTCTCTTGTTCCAGAGGTTGGTAAACGTCTATCTCCTTGAGTTGGTTGGGAAGTACTTCCGTCCTTCGGTCACCCTGGTGATCTTTCCATTCTACCCCTGGTTCACCCCTAGATGGTGTGTTCCTGCTCTGCTTCCGGTTCTCCCGGTCTGCCCCTTCTGATAATCCTTGCACACTCTGTGGTCTTGGGATTGAGTTGAGCCGCTTACAATCTTCACCCTGGAATAAACTTGCAATATTCCACCCATCCATGTCACCTCCAGCACAACTGCCTTCGTCATTTACACTGGCCACACTAGTACCATCAACAGAAAAGTCCTCCGATTCTTCATCACCTTCACTGCAACGCACCCAGCCTTCATTCTTCTCTTCGTTCTCTTCAGTTCTTCCCCTAGCGTATCTTGGCTTCAGCCTCTCTGAGGGGCGTCGCAAGGGGCTAAGCTCCTTCAGCCTTCGTCGCGAAACCCACTACAGATCGGGCTTCTTCTCCACTTTTCGGCGCTGCGCGCGTTCCCACCCCTGTCTCGCGACTGGGGACGATGATAGACCGTTAACCTCGTCTATCAAAGTCATGTCCCCAGTCACGTGGTTCACTAAAGGCTCATGCGCCTTTTTAAAAAACTGGGTCAGGCCCGCTGACCCATTTGGGCCTGTTACAAAACAGTCAATGGTGGAAAACTTTGATTGGAAACCGAGATTGGTCTCGTACTCCACAACTCCTGAGTACACCAACCCAAAGTTTGACCACCAAAGGGAAGATGAAGAACTTTTCAATTCAGACTGGGTACACTGCGAAGAAGGAAAGACTGAAGATGAGGTTTCGACTAAAGAATCCAGCCTAGGCAGTGTAAAGAGCATTTCGAAGTTATCGTTGGCAGAGGCAAATTTTGGTACATAGCTTCTCTTTGGAGATGTATCACCGACAAAAGCAAGACTTTCTTTGGAACATGGTAGGAACAAGTAGAGGGTCGCCCTATGGGTGAGATAAATCCTTTCGATTCAAGGTGAAGGAGAACCTATTCTGGGTCCAGAGCTAGGCCAGGGAATTTGTAGTCCAAGCTTATTTTCTCCCAACTTGAAAGGCAAAGAAATAGTCTCTCCCTGTCCCCCTTTTGGTGCGTCACAAGACAACCTGGAGGAGAGCACCCCTAGTGAAAGCCCTTTCCTTCACAAGTCCATTGGGTCTGGAAAGATCTCAGGTGTTGGAACCTATGGTATGTTGAGTCAACCCCCTGTTTTTCATAAAGTTTATTGTAATAATCCCTCCCCTTCCCTTGTTGTCCAACATACAGGTGATACCTTGTCCACTCCAGATGCTGCCTGCCCCAATGAGGTGGAAATAGCAGAGATTTTAGGGGAGGTGGGAGGTGTAGAACTTTCAAAGGAGGAAGGATAAAGGATTTGGGCCTTAGTAATGCATATGTTTCACATTCTGATAGAGGAGGAATTAGGCAAAGACCTAGAAAAGGAATAGGAGGTTAACACTCCAAATCCTACAGCTAGAGGGAAAGGCAAGGAATGCTCTGAGAAAGGTACAGCAGCTAAAAAAAACAAAAAGGGGCAAAAGAAGAGTCAGAAAAAGAGAGAAATCCACAGATCAAGAGGAGAATAAAAAGAAGGTCTTAGGAGAGACACCAAAGAGGAGAAAGAAGCTGAGTGAGGTGGAGAAGCTTAGGTGTGGAGTGGACTATGATAAAGGTTGCACCGGAAGGAAGGGATGGAAGTTGGATTAGTTGGGAATTCTAGGTAGGGGCTGTTTGAAGCTTTGATTTCATGATAAAGATAATTAGTTGGAATGTAAGAGTTTGGGGAGTTCATGGAAAAGAAGAGTGATCGGGGAAGTACTTAGAAAAGAGAGACCAGATATTGTGCTAATCCAAGAATCAAAGTTGTCTGAAGTAGATAGGAGATGGGTGAGGAGTGTCTGGGCTTCTAGAGGACTAAGCTAGGCCTTTGCACAATCTTGGGGGGCTTCGGGGGGAATTCTGACAATCTGGAAAAATGAAGAGATGGACTGCTCCGAAGAATTAATTGGTAGATTCAAGGTTACAACAAAATTTAGGAGGATAGAGGATGGGATGGAATGGGCACTAACAAATGTTTATGGTCCAAATTCGTATAGGGAAAGGGAGGAGCTTTGGCAGTCCCCCTTAGGGTTTTTCTAGATACTAGAATTTGGTCAATGTCCCCCTTAGGGTTTTTCTCTTGCTCTTCTTTTTTCAATGCCTTAGTTCTGTTGTTGTGTCTACCCCTTTCCCTGCAAAACAAGTGTGGGGTACTCCTGTTCCACCAAAGGTTAGGGCTTTCTGCTGGGAAGTGGTTCTCCAGAAGGTCAATACTTTGGATGTACTTCAAAGTACATCTATTTATCTCATGTCCATTGCCTTTGCCTACAGAATGGAGAGATAGTGGCTCATCTATTTATTTCCTGTCCTTTTACTTCTTGTATTTGGGATTGGTTCTCCTCTCTCTTTGGTTGCAGGTGGACTTCTCCATCTGTGTGGAGCCTCTTCGACTCTAGGTTCTTCCAAGTGCCAAAGAAGAGAGGCAGGGTGATGTGGAAAACAACAAGAGCAGTTATATTATGGTCAATGTGGGAGGAGAGAAATAATAGGATTTTCCAAGGACAGGAAAGAACCAAGGAAACACTTATAGAGGGCATCACTACCAGGATCATACATTGGCCGATAGCTTTAGAGCTATTTAAAGACTTTTCTTTTACTAACTTCACTAGAGGATGGAGTGTCATAGCTGGTTCCTCATCTTTCTCCCCATTAGTTCAGGAAAGTTGGACCCTGCCACCTTGTTCTAGAGTGAAACTAAATTTTGACAAAAGCCCTATAGGCAACCCAGGCCCCTTGGGAATAGGGGTGTTTTCATAGATGAGGGGGGTAGAGTGTTGGCCCTATAGGGTTGGGAGACTCCCTAGGAGTAGAAGTTTTTGCTTTACTCAAAGGTCTCAGATTGGCAAAGCATTGCAGATTGCAATAGTTAGAAGTAGAGAGAGATTCCAAACTGGTAATAGGCTGGCTGCAATCTAGAAGCTTGGGCACGTGGCTTTTCAAACATCAGCCAAGGGAAATATCAAGCTTAGCAAGGGAGATTGGGGTGAGGTTTATTTGGGCAAGAAAATCAGCAAATGACATGGTTTATGCTTTAGCAAAGCAAGGAGTCAATAGGCAAGAGTTGTTTTGGGCTTGTTTATGAGACAATTTGTATCAAAGGGTTCTCCATCCAACCCTTGGATGGTGGCAGCTGTAATTTTTATCCATTACCATTAGTGAAAGTCACTGTTTCCCATCAAAAAAATAGTACGACAACACCAATATGGGTCCTAGTGGTTCTATGGTTGATGCTGTCGGAGCCACCCCTATTACTACTACTAGGGGAAAGAAAAAGTCTAGCCCAGTCTAGAAAATGTTTACTCTAAAAACTCTTGAGGGGAAGAGAAAACGAGTTGTTTGCATGATATGTAAGAGTGATTTTAGTCAAAACCAATCACAAATTTAGTGTTTTTTCGATAATTTTCAATATTCCCAAGAAAAAACGAGGCAAGAATTAACTAAATATATTGTACATGCTGAACAGCCGTTTTTATTAGTTGAAGACCCTAGGCCAGAAAGATTTTGACAACAATTAGTAAATCCAGATGCTTTAAAAAAATTCTTATTCATATAAACAAAATTTAATTTCTACTATGTCAACTCTTAATTTTAAAATTGCACTTACATCTAATATTTGGACTTCCAAATATAATATAAGTTATATTTATGTTATGGGGCATTTTATTGATGAACATTGGCTTTTACAAAATAAAATTTTAAGTTTTACAAAACTTGAATGGCCAAATACTGGCCTAGCAATTACTACAAGTATATTAAACACTTTACATGCTTATGGAATTGAAAACAAAGTTTTTTCTATTAGTTTTGATAATGTCAGTAATAACTAATAATGATTCAGCAATAAATATTTTAAAATATCAATTAAAACCATGTTTAAATTGTAAGTTATTTCTTATTAGATGTGCATACCACATCTTAAACATATGTGTTCAACATGCTTTAGATATTATTTCTCATCATATTTCTAAAATTAGAAATTGTATTATGTATATTAGAAGTTAGAAGTTCTGGTGCACGAAAACAAGAATTTAAATATTTATGTCAAAAATATGGTCTAAAATATAGAAATTTTGTATTAGATATTCATCATAGGTGGAATTCCACCTATTCTATGTTAGAGGTTTGTATTTCATACAAATATATTCTCACTAATTTTCATAATGAGAAAATACCCCATGATTTTATAATCGATAATGATTGGGAAATTGTAGTTTGTATAAAAGATTTTTTTACTAATTTTTTATGATACAACTAAAACATTTTTTAGTGTGTATTACCCAACTTCTTGTATTTTAATTAATCAATTATTTATAATTAGTGAATGCTTTTCAAAATATACAGATAATTTAAAATTTCAAAATATTATTAATGTAATGAAACTTAAATTTAAAATATATTGGGAATACATTTCTCCCCTATATTGCTTAGCTACAATATTAGATCCTAGGATTAGAAAAGATGGTTTAGATGTCGTACTTGAATCTTATTACGAAATTATGAAAACTGGAATTTGAACAAAAAAGAATAATTTATTATTTGATATGTACAATCCATATGAATCTCAATTATTAGGATATAGGAGAACTTGTACAACCTCCACTACTAAAACATCTAGTAGTGGAATCAGTTACCACTTCATCATCAAGGTCATTTACTGAACTTAATTTTTATTTACAAGCTAATTTTACTAATTTAATAGATTCCCTCAACTCAGAGGAATTAAATTATTTTGATATTTTAGCCTAGTAGAGTGAACATGGAAAAAAACTATCCAGCTCTTGCCGCTATGGCAGGTGATCTACTAACCCATCCAATGTCTACAATTCCATTAGTCTTGTTTTAGTGTAGGGACTAGGGTACTGGGCAACAAAAGAAGCTACATGAATGACAAAATCCTGGAGATGTGTATATGCTTAAAGGGTTGGTTGGATTTTGAGGATAGACCATAAGATCAAGGAGGGAATGACACTTCACCCAATGTTTCCCTAGAGGCATATAATGTAAATCAAAATCCAAGGTCAAGGAGATGGAGGCGGAACTTGAAGAAAATAATGAAGTCAATATTTTTTTGTATACTCAATAATTTTACAGCATTTTAAAAATTATTGTAAATGTGTTTCAATTTTATTTAAAAGTTATTACTTATTTGTGATTTTTTCAATACCATTGTAATTTTTTATTTTCAATTTTATTACATTATTTTTATATTTTATGACAATTTCACTGTATTTTTCCAATTTTTTTTACTTTGTATTCATTAAATTCAAATGAAATAAAATTTATGAAATTCTTTTCAATTTGTTGTTTACTTTGTATTTTGTTAAGTATTTTTTGTAAAACTTTTATTTTTTCCCAAAATGTGTATCATCTTTACTTAGCAAAAAATGAAAAAGAAATAGCAAAAAAAAAAAGACTTGGCCCAACACAACCTAGGCCCACGGATTGGCCCAACCCATGCCCGCAGCATAGCCCAGCCCAGCCCAACACGGGCCTACCTGGACTCGTGTCATTGGTTCTGCCTCTTCTAGGGTTCTAGGCCAGGCAGGTATTGCCCACTTTACACCTCTATCAACCTGAAGAGATTTCAGGTTGGTTAGGTCAGGTCACAACTCACAAGTCACTACCAAGTCACCTATTTTCAAATCGATGTTGGTTGTGACGATTGAGCAATTTGAACTAGATGGTTAAACCCATATTTTTGGTAAAAAAGTCATTGGCTTGGTCAAAGACCAACTGACCTATACGATTAAACCATTGACCCACCTGACCCGTAGGTCACTCCTAACTTGAATATTTAGGGTTAGGATCTAGCCTTTGCCGACCCCAACCTAAAAGCCGACCTAACCCGAAATGACCCAAAAAAATGCCTTGACCCAACTCAACCCCAACCTGATTGCTTGGTCTAGTCCCCTTGCTTAAATGCCAAGCCATTTCATACATGGCATTGTGAAATGTTTTGTATATTCTTTCTTTTTGAGCTTATAATAAAAGAGACATTATTAAACTAAATTATTCATTTTGTGGGTTTATTACTAGTTTCTTTTATTATTTTATAACAAAAAGACATTGTTGATTTTATGTCTTAATATAAAGTTTATACTTTTTATGTGAAGATTATAGATTATTACAAGTGAAGGATGGTGCTGGTTAGCATGGAATTGGAACCTAGGAAATTACCCTAGGATTTGTGATTTTTATTTAAAAAAGGAAATCATCACCTAGGCGATGCCTAAGCACCCGCCCAGGCAACTAGGCAACAAAGCCTCCCTATCACCTATCCTTACCTTGGCTCCTTGAAAACTTTGTCATGTAATATGGAGAAGATTCTATTAATATCAAGTCTTCACAAGATTCTCCTAAAAATCTTCAAGCTTTATTGGATCCTCAACATATGCTAGATATGTGGAAATCTTCAAGAGATACAGGATTTGTTTGCAAGAAAGTATTTTTTTTCTTTGAGTTTCTCTTTAGGAAAACCATATTCCATGAGGATATTAGATAAATAAATGAAGAAATTTCATTATTTATTGTATTTCGTGTTGACTCCAAGTCAATGTTTAAAATGTTGATGTTGGTAAAAAATTGATCATCCAAATATAGGAAACATGTCAAAAATGTCAAAGACATCTTATGGAAATATTGTAAAAATTATAGACAAGGTAGAAATATTGTGAAATATGCAAAAATACAGTGTGTTATTTTATGCAATGATAAAAGATGCATGGATAGACCCTCTTAAATTAATATCTTGTTCCAAATCACCAAAACTGCATGATAGAGGGAGTTCAAGCAAAATTTGAACTTATAGAAAGGGCAAATGATTCTAATAGATTAACTGAATAATTTCTTATACAATATAAACTAAGATTTAACTTCATGTTTTAAAAGAATTTCGAGCTGGTTAAATGGTAATCATTAGGGGTGTCCATGAAAAACTGAAAAACCGAGCAGAACCGAGAAAACCGAACTGCAAAATGCGGTTAACCAAACCGATCGGTTTGGTTTCGATTTGGTATATTTGAAAAACCGAAGGACCGGTTCGGTTTTCGGTTAACCTACAAAAAAACGACAGTTAACCAAACCGACCGGTATTTATGTGTATATTTTATATATATTTTTTATATGTCACATATTTTCTATATATTATATATAAATATATATATATATATATCATTATATATTTATAAATATATACATATATTATATTTATAATAATCTATTTATAAATATATTATATATTTATGTACTTTTAAAACATTTATAATATTATATATCATTTATTACTTATAATATAATATTAAACATTATTTATATAATATATATTATAAATATAAAAAACCGAAGACCGAACCGGTCAAAAACCAAAACAAGCAGACCGGTTAACTGGTGGTACCGGTTCAGTTTCGGTTTGGAGAAATGGAAAAACCGATGGTACCAGTTTGCAAAAATTGCCCATGGTTCGATTAACCGAACCGTGGACACCCCTAATAATCATGTCCATTACGTGGGAAATAACACTGCTACTCTACATATCTAAAATATTATCTCCGTTTTATGTTATAATACCATCTCTTGTACTCCACATAGCACCGGTAGCTTTAATCGGGGAATATGTCAACTCCAGTAATATTTTGTGTCAGCACCCACCCATGTAAATGGAAATATGACGTGGAAAAGGAAATATTTCAGTAAGGTACTTACTTATTGTCTCATTCATCAATGGATGTTGACACCTATGGTCCCTTTGGTTACCGAGAAATGGATGAGAAAAGAAAATATCCCCATTCAATGCCATTTTCTAGTGTTTGTTTTCTGGTGTGGATCTAATATTACAGTAAGCAATCTTGCTTATTGGACCGATTCATTCAGTTTTCAGAGATCAATTTTACTATGAATAAGGCGTGTCTAAGAAGACAATGGTTGCTGCTTGGTTGTTAATGGTCAATTAGAGTTTTAATGGTCCAAAGCGAATCAAGCAACGCAAACTAAAGCTAAAATCTAAAGCAAAACGATGCAATGCAAAACTAAAAAGTCAGACCCATTTCCAAAATTAGAACTAAGAACTTCAAAACCAAGCCTAAAAGCTAAAATCTAAAATTAATGGTGAAACTTGAACAAGAAATGAACAAAATTAAACCAAAATTTTCAAACAACCCAATAGAATCTAACAAGATCACCTTCAATGAATCCCGAAAACTGCGTCAAGAATGTATTGATTTGATCCTTGTAGAGATACCCAACCGATGCAAAACCACCGACAACACCAACAAGCAAAAGACCCGCTAAAAGAGTACCCTTAGCTGCAGTCTCCCCTTCCAAACCACCCCCGCCATCTCCTGCGAGCTTGTCACGGCCTTCATCAGAATCATCGCGGTCGTTCTTCGGATTCCCAAACCTCCTTAGGCTTTGCGGGATGCTGGAGGGCTTTAGGAGAGTCTGTTTCTTGGTTTCTTTCAGTGAAGAACATGGCTTGAGAACATAGAACCGCTTAGGTCTGAAGTTAAAGAGAAAGGAAGGTGAAGGAGTGCAAGGGAAGCTGGGCCTACGCGGAGTGAGGTGAGGCTGGAAGGAGGAGCAGGAGATGCATGGCCTCAGGGTGCGCATTTTAAGCAGCGGTGGCGTAGGATAGAAGGTCTTGACTCTTGAAGGACTGCCATGTAGTTTAAACCCTGCATTCGGGATTTTGGGTGGGTGGTACGTTGGGTGATAAGAGAACCAGGTGTTTGGAAACCTTTTGGACCAGCCTTTTACGTCCACGTGGCGGATTACCAACCAATTGATTTGCAACAGGTGGCAAATCCAAGACCCTCGGACAACGTGACAAATGCTGGTGACTTTTCTCACTATTGTTAATTTGTTATTAACAAAATTCATGACGGCTTTTCATCAAAATCCAAAACATAGATTTTGTTAATAAAAATAGAAAAAGCGATCTGTAAACAATTAAATTTTTATTTATACAAGTTGAAAAGTATTAATAGTCTTAAGAAAATTTCTGAAATTTTTTAGGATAAAAATTACGTTTTATATTTAAATTTATTGATAAAAATGAGGGCAACTAGGATAACAGATTATTAATATTAAATGAGTTAGAAAAAGGTAATTTTAAAATATTTAGTGCATTGAATTCTCTCTCATTAAATCTAATATTTAAGGTATTAACTTACATTCAACTTCATTGAATCATATATTTAAATCATTTTTGTTTCTTTTCATCATTAAATTCTATTAACTAAATTTATACATAATAAATTAATTATTCTAATAACATAAAAACTTATATTTTTAAAATCTACCTAGAAAAAAATAATTTTTCCTCTAGGTGGTGGTAAGAAATTAAATCATTAGGGTCAAATAGGTCAATCCATGTTGCCACAATTAAATAATAAAATTAAAAAATAGATAAAATACAAAAAATATAGAAATTAAAAAAAAAATGGTAACATTTTTAACATCATATATTTGACATATTAAACAATAATAAGTATTATAAATAAAAAATGTTTTTAGTAATGATGGAAATGGAATGTAAAATTTAAAACCAATTGGAAATAAAACTATATTCTTACTCTCATTAAATCTCATATTTAAAGTATATACTCCCATTAAATCCTATATTTAAAATATATTTTTCTCATCATTAAATTCTACTAATTATATCCACAACATTAATTTTAATAATATAAAAATTAATATTTTGAAAAGTAATTTGAAAACAAAACCATTTTATTACACCCCCCTTGTGGTGGGTAAACAAATCAACCATTTGGGATCAAATGGGTTAATAAATATGCAGAGTTAAATAATAAATATTTAAAATAACCATTTGGGCATATGTCTAATATTGCATATTCATTATACTAAACAAAAATTAGTATGAAATGAAAGAAAAAAAATAGAGAAATATATGAAATGTAAGAAAAGAGATAGAGAAATATCTAATGTTATATATATATGTGTGTGTGTGTGTGTGTGTGTGCGTGTGTGTGTGTTACTGCCAAATATGACTCGGCTACTTTGGGTTGTTCTTGACCCGGAGCTAACAAGCGAACTGGCTCATTCCTTCGGTATCATTTCATCTTTCCAAGGTCAATGCCACATGTAACCCATCAGTTCGGGCTGTCAAATCAGCTAGTCTACGGTTGTTGGATTAAAAGGATTTGAGTCGTACGTTTTCCTTTAAATAGGGATGTTAGTGGAGCAAGTCCTCACCATTTGCTCAAACATTGAGTCTTCACTTGTGATCGCAAAGACCTCGACTACCAACAACCGATTCCCTAAGTCTTCTTTCTTCGAACAAACACTAGATAAAGTCCTCACCATTTTCACTAGCCATGTTTACATTAGTGTTAATACATCTTGAGGTTATTGGAGTTCCAGGTACGAGGTACTGGTCTTCCACTCATGTACTCCCGCCGAAAGGTGTTGTGACCGATAACCTACTTGATCCTGTAAGGCCCTTTCCACTTAGGGCCAAACTTTCTGACACCGGGCTCGGGAATCATAACCTTCTTGAGGACGAGGTCACCTTCCTCGAAGTGATGCTTTCCAACCTGGAAGTTGTAATATTTGGCAACTCTTTGCTGATAGGCCGCGACCTTGATTTAAGCTTGCTCTTGAACGCCTTGTAACAGACCAAGGTTGTTCCTTAACTCTTTATTGTTTTCAACTTCTTGGTATGCCTCGGTTCGAAGCGTCAGCTGGTCGATTTCTGATGGGATGACAGCCTCTATTCCATATGTCAAGTTGAAGGGAGTTTCACCCGTGGCAGTCCGAGGTGTCGTTTGGTAGGCCCACAAGATGTTGTATAACTCATCTGCCCAAAGTCCCTTGGCTCTGTATAGTCTCACCTTCGGTCTGTCCAGGATGGTTCTGTTAGTGACCTCAACTAGCCTGTTTGTTTGGGGATAGATGACCGAGGTGTATTGTTGTCTTATCCCCAGACTTCCACACCATTCTCTAAAGCTAGAATCGTTGAACTGTCAGTCGTTGTCTGTGATAAGCATATGGCGGATGTCGAAACAACAAACGATATTCTTCTAGAAGAAATTCTAGATCATCTTAGCCGTGATGGTTGCTAAGGGCTCGACTTCAACCCACTTGGTGAAGCAATCTACTACAACGACAAGGTGCTTCCTATTCCTGATGGCTGGGGGAATAGTCCGAGGAGGTCCATTCCCCATTTTGCAAAGGGCCAAGTTCTCTTGAGAGCTGAGAAGGTCATCGTAGGCCAATGGAAGATGCTAGAGTGCCTCTGGCATCAGTCACACTTTCGCACCAGCTCAATAGCATCTTTCTGAATGGTCAGCCAAAAGTATCATTGCCTAAGTGCCTTTTGTGATAGAGCTCTGCCCCCCAGGTGGTTGTTGTGGGTTCCTTTGTGGATTTCTCGGAGTACGTACTCGCCCTCCTCTCGGTGAAGGCATCTAAGGTAAGGCAAAGTGAAGAATATTCTATCTAGCTTGTGTTCAAGTAGTGTGTAGCGGGTTGACTGCCGTCAGACCTTCCTTGCTTCATTCTTGTCAGATGGCAGCTACTCGTGTTGTAGGTAGGCGAGGATGGGGTCCATCCGACAAGGCTTAGCTCGGATGGGATAGACTTACTTCTCTTCAATGTCGGGCCATGCTAAGTTCTCAATGTGTATTGTACGGCTAAGGGCCGATCCCGAACAGCTTTCTAGTTTGGACAAGGCATCGGCTCTTGTGTTCTTGGCTCGTGGGACCTAGTGTAGGGTGGAGCGCTGAAAGTGGTTGATCAGTTCTCAGGCTTTAGCCAAGTATTTGCCCATATTTGATTCTCTAGCTTTGTATTCCCCGTTCACTTGGTTCACGACCAATTGTGAGTCAATGAAGACCTCAATGTGCCTAGCTCTGAGGTCTTTGGCGAGCTGTAGGCCGACGAGCAAGGCCTCGTACTCAACTTCATTGTTGGAGGTAGGGAAGTTGAACTGCAGTGCATACTCCAACTTGTTGTCATCTGAGGTGAGACGTATGAGGTCAGATCCACTTCCTTTGGCATTGGAGGATCCATTCACGAACAAAATCTAGGTGGGCCAAGGCCTCTCATCCTCTTCGAGGACTAGCTAAGGGCGCGACTGAAAGTGCATTCGACCAAGAAGTCCGCCAATGTTTGTGCTTTGATTGTGAGCCTAGGCTAGTAGTGTAAGTCAAAATCTAACAACTCGATGACCCACTTGGTTAGCCGACCCTGGGTCTCTAGTTTGGAGAGTACTAACTTGAGGGGTTGGTTAGTCAGTACCGAGATGCTGTGAGCTTGGAAGTAGGGCCTTAGTTTCTTGGTTGAGACTATCAGCCCAAAGGCTATCTACTCCACTTCTGGTTACCTAGTCTTGACGTCATAGAGGACCTTGTTGACATAATAGACTAGATTCTGAATTCCTTTGTCTTCCCATACCAAAACTGAGTTGACAGCCTTGTCCCTAGCCGAGAGGTACAAGAACAAGGTCTCTCCCAAGAGGGATCGCGTGAGCAGAGGAGGTGACGTGAGGTATGACTTCAATTCTTTAAAGGCTTTCTAGCACTTTTCAGTTCATTGGATGTCCTTCAGTTTCTTGATAGCTTAGAAGAAAGGTATGCAACATTCGATTGACTTTGACATGAACCGGCTAAGGGTTGCAACTCGGCCAGTGAGTCTTTGAATTTCCTTGATGGACCGAGGAGGCTCCATGTCAAGTATGGCTTGTATTTTTTTGAGGTTGGCCTCTATGCCTCGTTGAGTGACGACGAAGCCCAAAAACTTGCCCGAGGTACTGCCAAATGCATATTTGATGGAGTCTTCCTTAGCACCCCAAAGGTATCGTTGAGGTCCGAGGTGTAATGGCTAGCCTTCAAGCTCTTCACTACCATGTCATCGACGTAGGCCTCAACATTCCTCTCCTTCTGGTCCTTGAATATCTTGTTCACCAGCCATTAATAGGTGGCCTTGGTGTTCTTCAATCCGAAAGGCATTACTTTGTACTAGTAGGTGTCATGGTTGGTGATGAATGGGGTATTTTCTTTGTCGTCGGGGTGCATCTTGATCTGGTTGTACCTAGAGAAAGCGTCCATGAAGTTTAACAACTCGTACCCTATGGTGGAGTCAACGAGGTGATCAATCCTCAGCAAAGGAAAACTGTCTTTGGGTAGGCCTTGTTAATATATGTGAAGTCAATGCATATGCACCATTTCCCATTAGCTTTCTTAACTATAACCACGTTAGACAATCATTTTGGGTAGTGTACCTCTCGAATGAAGTCAGCGTCGAGTAGCTTATGTACCTCCTCTCTGATGGCATTCCAATGCTCCGGTGCAAAGTTCCTCTTCTTTTGCCGAACTGGTTTACAGCTCGGGTCCATGCTTAGCCTATAAGTAATGACCGAGGGATCAATCCCTGGCATACCAGTGGTAGACCAAGCAAAGACGTCCATTAGTTTTGAGGAATCTTACCAGTTTGAAAAGTGTGTCCTGAGGGAGGCATGATCTGACTAGTACCATATTCTTGGGCTCGACCTCATCTAAGGGAATTGAGATGAGGTCCTCAGCTTGTTGGTTTGTCATTGAGGTCGAGCCCTTCCAGTGGTAATGTTTCTTTGTTCTTGCCTTTTAGTGTTGTAACATAGCACCGTCTGGCAGCTTGTTGGTTCCCCTTAACTACTCCCACGCCATGCTCAGTGGGAAACTTCATGGCAAGGTGATAGGACGAGATGGCCACCTTGAGTTCATGAAGGGTCAGCCTTCCTATGATGGCATTATATGGGGAGCCTATCTTCACGACCAAGAACTTGGTCATCCGGGTGACTTGCCGATGTTTGGTCCCTATTGTGAATGGTAGGGTGATCTTACCTTTGATCTTGATGACTACTATGGAGAACCCGACTAGTGGCACGCCCACAGGTTGGATCCGATCCAACGTTAGTTGCATATTCTCGAATGTGCCGTAGAACAAGATGTCGGCCGAGAAGTCACTGTCGACGAGGATTCTCTTCACCATGTAGTTGGCAATAGTCATAGATACGACTAGAGCATCATCAAGGGGCAACGAGACCCCTTGTAGGTCGTCATCAGAGAAGGAATGGTGTCTTCCGGCCTCAACGTTTTAAGTGCCAAGCCTTGGACATTGTATTTCCTAGTGTATGCCTTTTGGGCCAAGGCGGATGCTCCACCCGAAGCAGAGCTCCCAACGATGAATTCAATGACCCCAGTTAGAGGGTGATGGGCCTGAGGCCCAGCTTGTTGATGTTGCTACGAGGACGAGGCACCGGCGTCACTTGTTGACTTCCTGGTTCTTGGAGCCGCTTGTTGATTTCAGCCTCCTCAACAACGATGTACTTTTGGACTTTCTTCAAGAACTCGACTTTGTTCCTGGGTGAAGTCTTGGAAATGGACCAGTTGAGGGGTCTGAGCCGGAGGCCGCTGATGGCCACGTGCATAGAGACCAAGGGGTTAAGATCCCTTACTTCAAGATCTTCCTAGTTGAATCAGTCCATGTACGCCTGCTGGCTTTCCCCGCGCTTCAACTTGATGGACATTAGGGAAACACCAATCTTTTGGCACCGTCGGTTGCTGATGAAGTGGGAGAGGAAGAGATTAGTAAACTGGTTCCAAGAGTTGACGAACCAAGGGGGGTGTGTGGAGAATCATCTGCGTGTTGCTCCCTTAAAGGTGGCTTGAAAGGCTCTGTACATCAGGGCATCAGAGTACCTGTAGAGGATCACGAGGGCTTTGAAGCTTTCCTAGTAGTCGTCCGGATCTGTGCTCCCATCTTAGGTCTCTAGGATGGGAGCGACTTCGAGGTAATGGAGTCGATGAAGGCCTCCATTCGGGTTGATGAGAAGTTTTGACTGGTGGAGGCATCACCTCAACCCTCCTTCACTTGTCGAATCTGATCTTTGATGGCGCCTATGTACACTTGAAGGTTACGGAGACATCAGTCAATCGGGGCCTCGACTTCGTCCAAGTTCTTTTTAATGTGGGATGGGTTGGCCCTATTCCCAAAGTGCTCAGATGCTGGTACATCTTGAGCCTTGCGAGCTTGGCGATCATTGAGGAGATCACGAAGGTCAGACACTGGTGGGGGAGAGGCATGGTGTCAACCTCCAGCCCTTAGAGGAGGACTGTAGTGGCCGGAGTGCCCATCATCGTCTCGGTTGCTCTCCGTGTGGCGATGGCGGCGATCGTGGTCTCTATGGTTGTCATGGGACCCCACGGGTTCGCCTCTCTGGCTGGGGAGCCAAGAGGTCTTTGACAAGGGCTTGCTAACCTGTCAGTTGTTGTTATTGAATGTTGAGGGGTCGGCCTTCCCCTAGCCGATTAGGGGCGGCCTCCTGTTCGATGCCCTACCTCTTCCAACTGCTGGGCTAGGTTGTCCAGCCTGCCTAGGACCAGCTTGAATTGGTCCATCGTGGCTAGGTTCTAAGTGTTAGGAGTCTTGTCTTGCTTATCAGCCATATTAGAAACTTGATGGATTAAGTTATGTTGTTTTTAGAGGGAAGTCTTGAAAACATTCCCACAGATGGCGCCAATTGTTGCTTCCAAATATAAGGCTGAGGGCAACAAGGTGATTTTGCTAGTATTCGAAGTTAACTGGTCCAATTTGTAAACAAGAGAAGAGCACACGTCAAAAGGCCCCGGGTGTTATCCCAGGGGCGGAGACTCTGAGGTCAAGTTAGTTGAGTGCTTAAAGAGGGGTTGGACTAGACAAGAGACGAGTGTTCAAAGCTTAGTCCTTAATAGCCAAGAATGGTTCTCTCTGGATTATGGCTCCTTACCTTGAGGTGAGTGCCCCCTTTTATAGCTAACCTTGCCTTAGGAGTGGTTGGAAGCAGTTGGTGATGTGCGATTAGGATTTGATATGGCCGATGCCACGTGGCACGATGAGGCCCGCCAAGTATCCCTACATCTATCTATCTATCTATCTCTCTCTCTCTCTCTCTCTCTCTATATATATATATATAATAGTGTGAACATTTTTAATATTATACATTCATTATATTGAATAAAAATAAGTATTATACATAAGAAATAATTTTATCAATGATGCAAATGTAATACAAAATTTAATATTAACATAAAAATCAAACTATTTTTCCTTTTGGGCAGTGGGTTAGTGGTTTAGATCAAATGGACATGTCAAACAAATATATAAAAATTATATATTTATTATGTCAAACAAAAATTAAGTGTGATAAGTAAAATTTATTTATATAATGTAGACGAATATATGATTTAAAACTGATCTGAAAGAAAAAAGTACTTTCTTATCTAGATGGTGGGTCAATGATCCAACTTTTCAAAGAAACTCATGATGCTATAATTGAATAATAAATATTTAAAAATATATAGAACATAAAAAATGAAGAAGTATAGAATTTTGTTGAAAACATTTGGGAACATTTCTAATGTTATATATTTATCATATTAAATAAAATTATTATTAAAATAAAAATTATTTTTATTGATAACAGAAATGGAATACAAATTTCATAATAATAATAATTTATTGTAATTTAACTTTCCACATGCAATGCATGTACTTAATTACTAGTAACTAACAAGTACCCATAAGCCATGTAATGCATCAGTTTGGATTTGCTCCTCACACAGTGCACCTTACACCGACCTCACAACACATTTTAGTTGTGCATTGGAAACATCTCCCATGAAAACAAATTTACAATTATGAAGATGTTCTAGATGCACGACTGAAACAAGTTGTGAGGTTGGTGTGAGGTGCACTCTGTGATGAGCATATCCAAACTCGTGATACATGGGCTTTGTTTATAAGTAAAATTAAGATGGAGCTCTTTTATATTTTCAATTAAGCATTATCTATTTAAGTTTAATTTAAGTATTATTTTTTGTTATGTATAGTTTATCCTATCACAAAGATTTGCCAATTTCCTATGCTCTAGATAAATTTATATTTTGTTTGTATCTTAAAGTTGTTTCATTTGGCCTTTTAACAAAGACAATGAAGATACCAAAACACCCTTATCATTGTTAAGGCATTGCCATACACAATTTAAAGTCTCAACTTTACCTTCCACTAGTTTATTGTACAAGACAAATTTCAAAGAACAATTCTCCTTACTCTTGTTGGAATAAAAAGAAGTAAATCCGTCCTTTTTCAAGATATTTTAGTAAATTTACATGTGAAAGTAGTTAATTAAGGGAAAAATTGGTGTTCTAAAAAAATTAATGCATTATATTAGCATTTTTATTTGGAATGCTTACAGAAGGAAGGTATTTGCACCTTTTTTTTTCAAAACAATAGGGGATGTTTTTGTTAAGGTAAAAATATAGGGGAGTTTCATACGATTGTTAGAAAACCCAGTGAAGTTTTTATAATTTTCCCAATTTTTAAATGGAATTTAAATTGATTTAAAATTAATTAAACTATATTTAAAATTAATAATTTTTATTAATTATATTGTTTTTGTTAATCCTTATTAAATGTAATTAACTATATTGTCTTTATTTTTTTTGTGGAACTTAAGTTGATTTTAAATTAGTAAAAATTAATTACAAAACTAATAATTGTTACGTAGTTTTGTATTAGTTTTATATTAATTTTAAATTGATATTAGTTTTTAATTTAACTTATTAATTTTTATTATATTAATAAAAATACATTTGTCAATAACAATAATAAAAGATATTTTTTGTTTTATTTAAGTCACTTACTAATTTTTTTTACTATGGTTAATTAATTTTTATTATTTTCAAATGGAATATAAAATGGACTATAATTTATATGATGTTTTATTCAATGGTTTCAATCTGTCGTTGACTCGAACAGTTGAACCATTCAAACAATCAATCAACCTTATTTCTAATTCCAAGTTTCCTAAAACCCACCCTGTTTGACCTAGGCGATTGAACCATTGACCCTTTTAACCCAATCATTGGGTCACAAGTTACAAAATACAATGTACTGAAAACTTCTAGAGGATTTTACAGTGTATCCGGCTGTTTGATTGGGGATGATCCTTTTTTTATTTATTTTGGATAATTTTTTGCAATCTTTACAAACCCACTATATAAGAAAACTCAATTTTTTGCCTCAAAACCCTATAGAGGCGGGTAGGGTCTAGAATTTACAAAACCCTCCTTGAACCTGCCCCATTGCCACCCCTACATTTGATAGCAATTTTGGATAACCAATCATGAGCAAACATGCCAGTGATCACAGCAAATACCATTTGCTATAATAGGGGTCTGCATGTCACGTTAGTTCACCCACAACAATGCATCCAACATGCCTAGAGAAAAAAGAAAGAAAAAGTACATTATAGACTGCCACCTTACTTTGGGGGTAGTGATACTTTGCTCCTTGAACTTTTGTTTGCTATAAATACCCACCCTAAACTTTCATATTCCAACACTTTGCCCATACCATTAGCATTCAGTTAACTTCATAAAATACAATCATGTTTCTACAAAAAAAAAAATTCTCATACAACCATCATCTATGAGTTTAAACAATCTAAGACCCTAAATTGCCCTTTTGTTATTTTACAGAACCATTTTGTAGATGAGCCTATACCCAACTTTGCCTTAGTCAACCACTAGTTGTCACAAGCACCATGGCCCACCAATGAGCCCCAACTGTATTCTACTTCTATGTACCCATTCGAAACGAGAGCAAAAACAAGACATAAGTGCATCCCATCTCCTTTCGATCATGGTGGTAATCAAACTTGGAGCAGCATTTCAAAAGTCAAAGTTTCAGGCAACAAGCAACTTTCTAGCTACAAGAAGGTAAAAATTAGGTCAGTTTTTGTCATTTTTCATAGATTTTTTACCGTTTGTGTGATACAACCATTGTTTTTTCGCTTTTAGTTCATCATATCGTGAAAAGCATAGCTTTAACATCACTATTAAGGTTTGTTAAGCTTAGTTTTGAGGTAGGCCACCGTCAAAACCTAGATCTATACTCGTATACATTGGATCTGTTGTTATGATATGCTCTTACACATCAGTTCGTAGTTGTTTTTTCTTCACTGTAAACCAAAGTCAGAATTTTTGTTGTTTTTTCTTCACTAGATCTTAGGGATGTAAACCAAACTTGGATGCTTAAGAAGCATTAAAGGGATAACACCATTTTCCTCTTTATATAGACGGTCATGGTTCCTGGTTGTAAAGGACACCATTTGCTTTTTTTTTTTTTTTTTTTCTCTTCTTTGTTATCACTCATCAATTGTGAAGATAGGGCTAGTTGGGTCCAAGTGTTCAACCAGTATTTGAAGAACATTGCGGAAACATAATTTCAGGCTTTCGAGACATCATTCATGAATTTGGTTCATTAGAGTGGGAAGGGAAATTCACTAAAAGAGAGGACCAGCAATTCACTAAAAGACATTTTGCCATCTAGTCATCAATGATGATGGTTTGGCTTCATTGACTTTGGTCACTTTCTTTCTAGGTCATGTAAATTAGTTTGAATTTGTGGTTTTAGAAATGCAAATGGATTGAATTGGATTTGAATCAGGTATACCATTTGAAGGAATACTTGATGCAAAGTAGTGAAGTTGTTCTTTGAGTTGAATTTTATCAAGGAAAGAATTTTGTGAAATACTTGATTTAGAGATTTATAAATAGCATTAGTAGAGTATTGTAGGCATTTTTAGTCCTGAATTTTGATGTTCATGTCTGAAAATACATTGATAACATGGTCATTGAATTCTCCCATCACTTTTACCGAAATAAATAAGTAAATAAGAGTCTTCCATGAATTGGTGTATGTAATTGAGGTGACTAAAAGAATGTCCTCGATAATCTGGGTCAATAAATGTCCTAGATAATGAAAAGAAACTTTCTAAACGATCAAATATTTCTTTAGATTTCTTAATTTTACCTCCTCCAATCCTATGTGAGTGCCTTCATCCATGGGGAAAAATTGTGGCTTGATCTTTGCAGAATATTGTGGTGTCTGCCCAAGCTCAGTGTTTTCCCATTTATTAGTAACACTAGTAAGCGTGTACGTGCTTTGCACATGTCAATTCTAGATAATGATGATGGTAATAATAAAATATCCAATTTTTTCTATAAAATTTATGTATTTTTATATTTATATTTTTTATTATTAATTATATGCAAATTTCAAAATCCAAATCTAATTACATAAATACCTCATCCAAATACGTGATAATTGGATCGAGTTGTAAAGTTTCAAGTATCATTGACAAGCCTACTTGCTTGGCTAGACTTATTTTTGTAGTGTTTTCTCTTTTTGGTGTATCTTTTTTGTTCATTTATAAAAAGAAAATTGTAAGATTTAAATAGAGGGAATTGAATGAGGTGAAAAGTAGTAGTTCAATTTATAATTTAAACCTTACAATTAAATAGGGATTAAATTCAAAATGAGTATTTTAGTCGAAAGAAAGTTCCACATTCTTATTCATGTTTTTAATAGTAATGTAAATATAGAATTATAGATGTACTCAATTTTCTACAATTTTTTTTTTGTATTTTTGTGTGTAAAAATAATTCTAATATATCACATCTACTTTTTATTTAATATGATAAATATATGATATTATACATGTGCATCAATGTTTTTTTTTTGTGCAAAATTTATGTATTTTTTCATTTTTTGCATTTTATATTTTATTAATTTTTATTATTTGTTTATGGCATTAAAGGTTAACACATTTAACCCAAAAGTTGAACTACTTATTATTAAATTTTATATTTTATTTTTGGTTAGTTCTAAATTATGTATTTCATTTTCATTATCAATAAAAATAATTCTTGTTTATTATACTTATTTTTTAATTTAATTAATAAAAATATCATAAATGTCTATTTTTTTCTATAATTTTCTATATTTACTTCTATTTTAAAAATTTTATTACCTAACTATGACTTCGTAGGTTAATCAATTTGATTGGAATGGTTGAATTGCTTAGCCACCACTTGGATAAAAAATTGTTTTGTTTTTGAGTTAGTTTAAAATATATGGTATTATATTGTTAAAAATATTAACATAGATCTAATTAGTAGTATTTATTAGTGAAAAATTAAAACTATGGGATTTAATAAAAGGAAATGGGATTTACTACTTTAAATATAAGACTTAATGAGAGGGGATTAAATGAGGTGGAAAATAATAATAGAAGTTACATTTTCAACCCTTACAATTTGAAATGGATTAAATACACAAATATAGGCATTTTATTAGCAATTAAAGTTGGCATTAAAATGATTTTTATACCCTTTATCAGACAAAGAAGTGGATGGTAATTTTAGTTTTAAAAAAAGTTTCACATTACACCCACACTTTTATATATAGTATAGATTTGTGTATCAGAGCTTTGATGTCTAATAAAGCCAGCTATCTTCTCACTTTGATTCGTCAATGGCCAATTATACCACATTGTGCAATGGAACCATGTAATCCTTTGCCACTAATTCCACTTCTACCACATTGCATCCACACTTTTATTAACTTTTATTATTTATTTATGACATTAAAGGTTAACATGTTTGACCGAAAATTTGAATTATTGATCTTTTCCAAACAGTAAAATAATTTCATTTTAGTCAGTTTTAAATTATGTATTTCATTTTCATTTTTAATAAAAATAATTTTTGTTTACTACACTTATTTTTTTAATTTGATTAATAAAAATATCATAAATGTGTGTAATTTTTTTCAACCTTTTAAAGTTTCTATATTTATTTCTATTTTAAAAATTTTATTACCTAAATATGAGGTTGATCAATTTGATTTGGATCGTTGAATTGCTTACCCACCACTTGGATTAAAAATGGTTTTGTTTTTGAGCCAACTTTAAAATATATAGGTTTATATTGTTAAAATTATTGACATAGATCTAATTTAATAAAAAAAATGAAAGTTAATAATTTAAGTATAAAACTTAGGTGGCATTCAGTAATGTGTTCATCTTGTGGAGATGGACCATTTTGGTCCACCCCACGGGATGTACTCTCTGTTCAGTTGGTTGTGGACGGGACCAATCCACACTATATCGTGGACTGTCCCCATCCACAGCCTAAAATTTTGGCCACACATATATCTCATGGATGTGGCCAGTCCACAACATTTCCACACTCTATTTTGATACAATGCATTTCTTCTACATACTTTTATTTCTTTTAATTATACTTTAAAATAATATTTTTTAATTTTTAATTTTTAAATATTTTATATATAAAATAATATTTTTTAATTTTAATTCTAGCACAAGCCCAGCGGTGCTCCTTCTCCATAAAATAATATTTTTTAATTTTAATTCTAGCACAAGCCTAGCGGTGCTCCTTCTCCACTCTTTTTTATTTATTTAAATATTAATTTTTTAATGTTTTTATTAATAAAAAATATTTTTAATATTTAAAAAAATTATTTTTTAATTATTTTGCTATCGTTTTTATTAAAATTAATATTTATTGGTTAATATTAATTTATTGATGCCTTTATTCAATATAGTTATCATATAAAATGCAAAATTTAGACGTTTTATGATCGACTATATAGATCATTCATAAAAGTGTGGTGTGGACTGGTTCACACAACGCCTACAGAACGAAATTGTGGGTGTGGACTGGTCCAGTCCACATAGTTTGTCCACAGTTTAGAACAGTTGTGGATTGGTCCCTGCCACAGGGTGTGGTGTGGACTAGTCCACACCCACCAATTTCTCATCCACACTATAGAATACCCAATGAGAAGTGATTAAATGAGGTGGAAAGTAATAATTGAAGTTACATTTTTAACCCTTACTGTTAGAGATATACTAAATACACAGTTATGGGCATTTTAATAGCCATTAAAGCTGAAATAAAATGACTTTTATACCTTTCTCAAATAAAGAAATAAAGGGTAATTTTAGTCCAAAAACAAATTCACATTGCATTCACACTTTTATATATTGTAAAGATTATAGATCTTTATTCTTTTGTTCATTTACTAGAAAAATGTAAGATTTAAATAGTGGGAATTGAATGAAGTGAAAAGTAGTAGTTTAATTTACAATTTAAACCATATAGTTAAATAGGGACTAAATTCAAAAAAGAGTATTTTAGTCAATGTTTTAAAAACCGGGCTAGACCAAACGATTGAATCATTTTGGCCCAGGAACTGGTCAGGTCACTGGTTCCGTTTTGGCCTTGAATTATTATTTTACAAAAAACCGTTGAAATGGTCAGAGAATTGTTGATTCAGACAATTTAACCATTAAAATGTTCAACCCGGTTAACGGTTCTCAGGTTGCTTTCAAACTCATTCCAAATTTTTTATTTATTTTAAAATATAAATTAAAAAATAAAAAATAATAAAATCTTGTTCGATTATTCCCAATCGCCAAAATTAGTTAGGTTTTTTTATTTATTCCATTTTAATTTTAAGTTTTCTCATTTCTATGATTCTTATTAAGTTGTAACAACAAAAAATTGCAACTCCAATGAAGAAATTGAAAATTTGATGCAAGAGATGAGAGATCAAACACCGATCCTATATTAAAATTTGAAATACACCAATAATTCAAATGATTTAGGATTTGAGAGACATTTAGAGAGATGTGAGAGATGTAAGAAGAGGGCAAGCAATGTTGTAGCGATGATTGAACCGATGACTCAGAAACCGGAAGCCAAAGCAGTTCCATTTTTTTGTTGGTTTTTTAAACATTGATTTTAGTCAAAAGAAAGTTCCACAAAGAAATAAAGGGTAATTTTAGTCCAAAAAAAAATTCACATTGCATTCACACTTTTATATATAGTATAGATTATAGATCTTTATTCTTTTGTTCATTTACTAGAAAAATGTAAGATTTAAATAGAGGGAATTGAATGAAGTGAAAAGTAGTAGTTTAATTTACAATTTAAACCTTATAGTTAAATAGGGACTAAATTCAAACAAGAGTATTTTAGTCAATTTTTAAAAACCAGGCTAGACCAAACGATCAAATCATTTTGGCCCAAGAACTGGTTAGGTCATTGGTTCCGTTTTGGCCCTGAATTGCTATTTTACAAAAAACCGTTGAAATGGTTAGAGAATTGTTTATCTGGACAATTTAACCATTAAAATGTTCAACCCGGTTAACGGTTCTCAAGTTGCTTTCAAACTCATTCCAAATATTTTATTTATTTTAAAATATAAATTAGAAAATAAAAAATAATAAAATCTTGTTCGATTATTCCCAATGGCCAAAATTAGTTAGGTTTTTTATTTTTTCCATTTTGATTTTAACTTTTCTCATTTCTATGATTCTTATTAAGTTGTAACAACAAAAAATTGCAACTCCAATGAAGAAATTGAAAATTTGATGCAAGAGATGAGAGATCAAACACCGATCCTATATTTAAATTTGAAATACACCAATGATTCAAATAATTTTGGATTTAAGAGACATTTAGAGAGATGTGAGAGATGTAAGAAGAGGGCAAGCGATGTTGTAGCGATGATCGAACCGATGGCTCAGAAACCGGAAGCCAAAGCGGTTCCATTTTTTTGTTGGTTTTTAAAACATTGATTTTAGTCAAAAGAAAGTTCTACAATCTTATTTATATTTTTAATTGTAGTGTAAATATAGAATTATAGACGTCTTTAATTTTTTCTATATTTGTTTTATATTTTTGTGTAGAAATAATTCTAATATGTTACACTTACTTTTTGTTTAATATGATAATTAATTAATATTATACATGTGCCTGAATGTTTTTTGTAACATTTGTGTATTTTTTGTAACATTTATTAATTTTTATTATTTATTTATGACATTAAATGTTAATACATTTGACCCAAAAGTTGAACTAATGATCTTGCCAAATAGTATTATAATTTCATTTTGGTTAGTTCTAAAGTATGTATTTCATTTTCATTATCAATAAAAATAATTCTTTTTATTACACTTATTTTTTTTTAATTTGATTAATAAAAGTATCATTAATGTGTCTAATATTTTCTACATTTTTGTAATTTTCTATATTTATTTTTATTTTAATTTTCTTTACCTAACTATGACTTCATAGGTTTACCAATTTGATTTGAATGGTTGAATTACTTAGCCATCATTTGGATAAAGAATGTTTTTGTTTTTTAGTCAGTTTTAAGATATATGAGTTTATATTGTTAAAAGTATTAAGATAAATCTAATTAGTACCATTTATTAGTGAAAAATAACTTAAATATAGGATTTAATAAGAAAAAATGGGATTTATACCTTTAAGTATAAGAGTTAATGAGAGGGGATTAAATAAGGTGGAAAGTAATAATTGAAGTTATAGTTTTAACCCTTACAATTAGAGATAGATTAAATATACAAATATGGCCATTATAATAGCCATTAAAACTGACATTAAAGTTATAATGAAATGACTTTACCCTTTCTCTAATAAAGAAATAAAGGATAATTTTAGTCCAAAAAAAGTTTCACACTATATTCAAACTTTTATAACATAGATTATAGTAGGAAAGTTTTCCATGTGCTTTTCCATCAAATATTCTTTGAATTATTTCTTTCAAAATGCACCATGAACAGTACAGATGGAAACTGGTCCATAGATTGGTACTGATGAAGCGCGATCCAGGCACTCCTAGCTGGCGGACGTCTGGCTCCTAGCTGGCGACGGACTGTATCTGAGAAGAGGAAGGTGAAGGATTCCCGGGGAGCTCGCCCGGTGGGAATACTCTGATGCTTAAGTTAAAACTCTGAGAGAGCTGTAGGAAATGCAAAGAGAGCTAAGAGTGTAGATAGCGCTAAATCAGTTCAATTACCTCTGCCCCTTGCAAACCAGGGCCTTTAAATACAGATGTTCTTGTCAAATCGGGCGTAACCGCCACTGGCCCTCTGTCCCAGCTGTTATTTGCCAGGGCTGCGCAGGTAACCATTGCAGAGTGCTGCCCAATCAAATGAGAGACATGACCCGGAAAGGACAGGCATGCCGCCACCTATCGAGAGACGTGGGTGCAGTCCGCTAGGCTGGCAGGGACTGCGCCGTCAGTCAGGAGATGTGGTGCAGTTTGACGAGTACGGTCTTGTCAGATAAGAAGCTTCATGAAAATGTCGCGTCGCTCAATAGCAAGCTGCCTTGTAGCGAGCTATCCCATAGCGAGCTGCCTTGTAGCGAGCTCTTGGAGGTATTCCGAGGTGATTTCACCTGAGGTTGCCTTTCAGGCGGTTCCCTCGCCTAAGTATTGGAGCGAGCTGATTCTCCGAGCTCGCGAGCTGGGATAGACTTAGCTTGGAGTGTTCCCTTTCAGTATACTGGGGTCATTGAGCTCGCGTTGTAGCGAGCCCGTTCCGTGGCGAGCTGCAATGTAGCGAGCTGACCTGCGAGGACTTTAACGAGCTCGTTACTCAGTTGTAGCCAGGCTGTCACGCTGTGCTGTTACTTATGTCGAGTCATGTCCATGTGTCGCCTTCTTAGGAGGTCGGGTCAAATCACCCTCCATCAATTGCCCTCCACTCCTCGGGCTAAGGGTCTCACTCTTTGCGCGGGGAGTTCATGAGGTGACGGGCGGATTTGACCCAAAATTCAAACTGGATTGACTGATCGCATTAAATACACACGCGAATGTTAGGCGATTTATGGACTCTTCAAGTGCCAAAAAGCGTGCCAAAACGGCTCTCAGTTTTGGAAGACGTGCAACCGGCATTACCTTAATCATGGAAGATATGTAACCAGTCATATTTCAGTTTCAGAAGACGTGCAGTCAGTTTGATACGAACCATCGGATTCGCCTTGATCTTATCCGTCGGTTTGTTGGCATAGTGGCTACAAATAGGAGGGCCCCAGGCCTCATTTTTTTCACGCCAACTTGCCTTGCTTTCGGATTTGAGATCGCGCCTTTGCCTAGTTGCTCGAGCTCTTCTCCTGTTCGCACCGTCCTTTCGGTTCAACTTTTTCCTGGTGAGTCCTCTTGTTCTGTCAGCAATGTCTGGGTACCCGTACAATATCTTTCCCCGGGGCATTAACCCAGATGACGCCCCTTCGAGCTCAGGGGGAGCTTGGGGGCAGGCTCCGGAGGCTCGGGAGGCCTCCGGCGAAATGGCTTCCACATCCCGGGGTAGGGAGCTAGACAGCTTCGGTCCTTCCTCCATGTCGATGGAGAGACTCAGGACCTTGGTCCTTCAATTTCACCTTCCCAGAAAATCTCATCTACAGTCTCCCATCTGGCGACTATCCTTGGAAACACGGTCACGACGAAATCGTGATCTTCCAGGAACAACTCATTGCTAGCCTTCGTCCTCCTCTGCATCCTTTGATAGTGGAGGTTTTAAACCATTTTAATGTTACTATAGACCAACTTCACCCCAACTCAATCCGAAATGTAGTTGGGACAATTTCTTCGTTTTATGAGTATTGTCTTCCTCTCGACCTCGACATCTTCTCCTCTATTCTTTCCATCAAGAATGCCTCTCCCGGAGCGCCTCCTGAAAGGCGTTCTTATTACTTTTCTCCCCGTCCCGGCTTCAATCTCCTTCACGAGCTACCGAATAGGATCCCGGCTTGGAAGCATAATTATTTTGTAGTTCGCAACCCTGAAGGGTGGCCCTTTCCGACCCACTAGAGGGCCGCCATCCATGATTCGGGTGTTGACTTGGATCCAAAAGTTCGAGAGACACTGTAGTCCTGGGCAGCGATTAGCTTCCATTGCTCGGACTATTTGGCCAAGGACAAACTTGCGCAAGCTGGCCTGAGCCCTGGTAGGTTGCCTTTAGGTCGCGCTACTTTTTTTTTTGCTGGACTAATGCCTTGCGATTTTTGGCAGCCAACATGTTTGGTGTAGATGCACGTTGCCTTCTGTCGAGCAACCAGAAGCGCAGGGCAAAGAGGTTGCGCCCTGACCGAGCGTCCACTTCTGGGAGCGCTGAGTTCGAGGCTCCTATGGATCCAGCCTTTGTTTTGCCGCCGCCAGAGGTTTTGCCGGTTCCGTTTGAGGGAGTAGCCACGGAAGGTGGTGCAGAAGAAAGGGAGGTCCTGCCCCAAGGGCAATACCCTCCGTCTGTGCAGTCCCGCCCCATCGCCTTCCTGCAGTTCCCTACCGAGGGGAAGGAGGAAAGCATCACCAACTTCCTCGTGGCCTCGCTAAGGAGCTGGCAGGCGGTCAGCCACGGGGAGGTCACCAACTGGGGAGGGATGGACACTAGGCAGCTCGCCAGGCTGGCCTCAACTCACTGCATGGTGGTAAGTGGTTGCTTTTTTCCTTCCTTTCTTCTTCCTTTTTTTTTTTAGCCTCAACCTTTTGCTGTCAGGTGAACTCCACCATCCACGCCATGGCCCTCCAGACTAACATTCACTCAAGGATGCCCTCACTTAGAGGTCGAACGTGCAAAAGCTCCGAGGCGAGCTTCACCAGGCCCGAGGTGAAATCCTCCAGGCTCGTAAGGGGAGCAATGCTCAGGAGCTGCTCGTCCGGGACTAGGAAGCATAGATCGCCCAACTGTCTGAGGAGAGCGCTCTCTACAGGGAGGAGTCATCGAGGGTGATAGCAGAGAGGGAGCTCCTTTACCAGCAAGTCCAAAACTTGGAGCCCATGCTCCAGGATCGGTCTCGGAACTTTGACGCCATGGTGGAGGCAAAGCGAGCTAAGGCGGTGTGGGACTTCAAAGACTCCCCAGGAGTAGCACGACCTCCAGGTGGAGTACGGCTCGAGCTCCTACCGTTCGGGATTCAAACTCTACCGATGGCTGGTCTGGAAGAAGTTCTCCGGGCTCAACCTTGAAGGCATAATGATGAAGGGTCTGGACCGAGAAACGATGGACATGGCGGAGGAGGAGCCCGACTCTCCTGAGGATAACGAGGACGTGGAGGCGGTGGAACCTTGAGGCCGATAGTTCTTGTTTTTCTTCTTGACTGAATTCTGAAGTGGTTGTTCCCGGGTGTCTGAACCCGGCTTTAAGTATTTCTTTCTTTTTTTTTTTTCTTGATGATCTGTCTCGGGCTGTTAGGCCCTGCTTTTTATTTGTTTTTTTTTTGTTTATAAGAACTAGTAATGAGATGTTTCTTTCTTATGCTAAGTGTTGTATGCTCTTCACTTTTTGCCGGAGTGACTTTATCACTCGAACTATTAGAGCTAAAAGCCCGAAGTGGGGTTTCTCAATCGTTGTTATTCCGAACTGTTTCTTAGTACTCGGGGAGAGTTTGTGGTATACCCCAAGGTGGTTATCATAGTAAGCACATGCCCGACCTGTATGCACCTGGGTTAAGTTGACGTAGGTTGTCCCTTATCGGGTTCAACTAGTATACCGAGGCGAGCTACACATCATAGGGTTCACACCCGAGCTGCCTATGCCTTAAGTACTAATACTTAGCCTATGCTGATGAGGCAAGTAGGTTTTATTTGGTGCCGAGGTTCTCGTTAGCTCGGCATTTTAGCCCGTAGGCTGGGGGAGTGACTTATAATCCACTCTTAGAGTTTGCCCATGCCATAGAGGTGATTGGGTCTTATGGTGCCGAGGTCTTTGTTAGCTCGACGTTTTGGCCTTTAGGCTTTGGGGGAGGGGGGGCGACTACATCTTGCCCCTTCTGGAGTTCGCCCATGCCATGGAGGCGACTGGGTCTTATCGCGCCGAGGTCTTCGTTAGCTCAACATTTTGGCCCTTAGGCTCTAGGAGTGACTCGTGGTCTACTCAGTAATTTATAGGTAATATTGCCTTAAGTTGACAATATTCCATGCCTGAGGTACTTGTTTCCCTTCTAGGGTTTCGAGCTCGTATGTTCCTTCCTCGAGCACCCGCTTTACTCGGTAGGGTCCTTCCCAATTTAGCCCGAGCTTACCAACACCAGGCTCAGGCACCATAACTTTACGAAGGACCAAGTCACCAACGTGGAGGTTCCTCTTCTTGACCCTGGCGTTATAGTACCGAGCTATAAGAGGTCCCGTACTTTGGCAAGTAGGTCGAGGTTGGTGCGTAGCTCGTCTTCATTTGCCTTGTCATCATACGCTTCTGGACGTAGTGAGGGAACCTCGATCTCAGCGGGGATGACTGCTTTAGTGTTGTAGGTGAGGTTGAAGGGGGTCTCGCTTGTAGCGGTCTTCACTGTGGTCCGATAAGCCCATAGAACACTGGGTAGCTCATCTGCCCATAGTCCTTTAGCTCGGTCCAGGCGTGCCTTCAGTCCGTGGAGGATAGCTCTGTTCGTGACTTCCGCTTGGCCGTTTGCTTGAGGGTGTGCGACTGAGGTAAAGTTCTATTGAATTCCCATGTCTTGGCACCAGTTCTAGAATTTAATGTCCTTGAACTGCTTACCATTGTTAGATATCAGTACTCGAGGTAACCCGAAGTGGCACACTATATTTTTCCAGAAGAAGTTCTATAGGTTCTGAGCTGTGATCGTTACGAGGGGTTCATCTTGTACCCACTTAGTGAAATAATCAACTACCACCACTAAGAACCTTCTCTGTCCTGTCGCTGGCGGGAATGGTCCGAGTATATCGATCCCCCACTTTGTGAAAGGCCACGGGCTAGTGAGGTACTTCAGGTCGGCGGTAGGTTGGTGGTGGATATTGGTGTGCTTCTAGCACTTGTCACACTTTCTAACGAGCTCGATCGCATCTGCTTTCATTGTTGGCCAGTAGTATCCCTGTCGTATCGCTTTCTAGGCAAGAGCCCTGCCCCCCAAGTGTTCACCGCACAAGCCCTCATGAGTATCACGGAGAACGAGCTCGGCCTCAGAAGGTCGCATGCAGCGTAGGTAGGGGAGCGTGTACGACCTCCGGTACAGCCGTCCGTCTATTATGACGTATTTGGTCGCCTGACGCTTCACCCTTCTGGCGGCATTATGGTCCACAGGGAGGGTCCCTTGCAGCAGGAAGCTCGCGAGCGGATCGATCCAGCTCGGCTTTGCTTGCACGACTGGAGCGGCCTCCTCTGCCCCCCCGAGAATGCTTGGCCGAGGAAAGTTCTCTATGTACACTGTTCTCATGGTATTATCACTGGTGCTGGCTAACTGGGATAGGGCGTCGGCCTCAGCGTTCTCCGATCTCGAGATTTGGTTAATGAAGTGTGACTGAAAGTTAAGCAGATCCTCTCTTACTTTGGCTAAGTAAGCGGTCATGGTTGGTTCGCAAGCTTCGTATTCGCCTGTGACTTGATTGACCACGAGCTGGGAATCACTGCAGATGACAATATGCTTGGCTTTCACTTCCTTGGCTAGAGCCAGCCCGGCTATTAACGCCTCGTACTCCGCTTCATTGTTGGACGCCGTGAACTTGAAGCGTAGTGCGTACTCCAGTTTTGTTCCGCTTGGGCCGTACAGAATGATTCCGGCTCCGCTGCCCTGGTGGTTTGACGAGCCATCTACGTGAAGGATCCAGGGCTCCTCATCCCAGTTCGTGCTCGGCCTAAGTAGGAGAGATGCCGTATTGGTTGCTACTTCACGGTGCTCGAGCTCAACCGGCCTAGGAACTTCGGGTCCGCCCTAGCTGGGGACCTCGTGTTCGACCGGCCTGAGGACTTCGGAGCTGAAAGTGCATTACGCGATGAAGTCTGCTAAGGCTTGGGCCTTGATAGCAATTCGCAGCTTGTATTGCAGGTCGTACTCGCTGAGCTCAATGGCCAACTTCGTCAGCCTACTGGAGACCTCGGGCTTGAGCAGAACTTGCCTCAGAGGTTTGTTGGTAAGGACGATGACAGTGTGAGCTTGGAAGTACGGATGAAGCTTCCGGGCGGCAATAACTAGTGCATAGACCAACTTTTCTATCTCTAGATATCTCGTCTCTGCTCCCTGCAACACTTTAATAACATAGTAGATAGGTCGTTGGACCCGATCTACCTCTTTTATCAGTACCAAACTAATTACCTCGTCACTTGCTGAGAGGTACAACTCTAAAACATCACCCTCCTCGGGCTGGGTTAAGACTAGTATACTAGCGAGGTATTTTTTGAGCTCATCGAACACGAGGTGGCACTCTTCGGTCCATTTAAAACCTTTGCTTTTAATTGCCTTGAAGAAAGGCAGGCAGCGGCCTGCCAACTTGGACATGAAGCGGCTCAGGGCAACTATTCGGCCATTTAGCCTCTGAACCTCCTTCAGTTTTCGGGGTGGTCTCATGTCTAGGATGGCCTTAATTTTATCAGGGTTAGCCTCAATGCCACGCCGGTTAATGATGTACCCTAGGAATTTACCCAAGGTGACAACGAAGACACACTTATTCGGATTTAACTTCATATTAAACTTTTGCAAAATTTCAAAGACTGAATGCAAGTCTTGTATTAAATCATGCGAAAATTGGGTTTTGACGACCATGTCATCTACATAACATTCTATTTTTCTGCCAATCAATGGCTCAAACAATTTATTTACAAGTCTTTGAAAGGTTGCTCCGACATTTTTTAATCCAATGGGCATGACCTTGTAACAGTATTTTCTTCGTCAGCTGGGTCCATCCTGATCTGGTTGTAGCTCGAATGGGCGTGTAGGAAACTCAACAACTCATGCCCTGAGGTCGCGTCCACCAAACGGTCGATCCTGGGGAGTGGAAAACAGTCATTTGGGCAAGCTCGGTTCAGGTCGGTATAATCGACGCACATGCACCATTTACCGTTGGCCTTTTTTACCAGAATGGGGTTGACCACCCAGCTCGGGTAATGAACTTCTCTTATACAATCGGTTGCGAGGAGCTTCCCGACCTCCTCGTCGACTACCCTCCATCATTCTGGGGCTAAGTTGCGTTTCTTCTGTCTAACGGACTTAACTACAGGATTAATATTAAGATTGTGAGTTATGAGGCTAGGGTCTATGCTGGACATCTCTGCCGCGGACCATGCAAAAACATCTAAATTTTCAAGTAAGAAACTTACCAGTTGAGATCGCAGAGGATCCTCAACGGAAGCGTCGATCTGAAGTGTCCGAGTTGGGTCCTCCGTCGATGTCGGGATGGAGGCAACTCTTCCATGGGTGTAGCTCGCTCCTCGCATTGCTCCGTAGGTCGCTCCAGCTCGAGGTCGTCGGCCACCTTGGCTCTCCCTTTGAGGGCGGCGACGTAGCACTTGCGAGACTCAAGCTGGTCACCTTGCGCTATCCCAATTCCGAAGTCCGTGGGGAACTTCATTGCCAAATAGTAAGTGGAGACCACAGCACGTAGGGCATGAGTGATCGGTCGTCCTACTATGGCATTGTACGGGCAGGGGGTTACGACCACTAAGAAGTCATGGTTGAGCCTCACTATGCTAGGCTAGGTGCCGACTTCCACAGGTACTGTAATCCTTCCCTGGGGCCTGACTTCCTCTCCGCCGAAGCCTATCGGGGGAGTATTTGCGGGCTTTAGGTCGCTTTCTTGGAGCTGGAGATTGTCAAATGCTGCTTTGAAAAGGATATCTGCCGAGCTGCCAGAGTCGACGAGGACACGCCTGACTCCAAAGTCGTTAATCTTTACCTTTATAACGAGCGCATCATCATGGGGGTAGTGGACCCCACGCGCACTTACGTTTTTCTGGTTGATCTCCTCCTTCGTCCCTATAAACTGATTCGCGAGCTTGAGGAACTCGGTCACAGTCTTGGGCTGATTAACAACCACGTGCCACTTGAATTCTTTGTGGGTAATGCCTCACTTGGCCGTGGTGAGCCGAACTACGGGGTCCAGGTCGGGTATTTGCAAACAAGCATCATTGAACCGCTTGATTTGACTCCGAATGGACTCCCCTTCCTTCTGGACTATGCCAAGGAGGCTCTCCTGAGTTCTCGGGCACCTCTTGCTGGTGACGAAATGAGAAGTGAAGATTTGCACGAATTGCGCCCATTTTTTTATTGATCCGGGCACGAGATTCCGGTACCATGTGCGGTTTACTCCTTTGAAGGTGGTGGAGAAAGCCATGCACATGCAGGATTCACTGGCCCTTGCCAGGTGCATCTAGGACTGGAAGGCATCAACATGGTCATTCGGATCGAAGGATCCGTCATACTTATCCAGGGGAGGAAGCTTGATGTCCTTTGGCATAGGAACAACAAGAAGTTCTGGAGACAGGGGGGAGGGAACTGAAAGGAGAGGAGTAGCTTTTACTTCACCTGAGCTTACCTCCTCCTTACCCTTGAGCTCAGGCAGGTCGCGAGTGGCTGTTCGGCGAGCTCGTCGGTGCCTCCGTTGTTGCTTCTCCGGCTCGGCGTTGGTGGTACTTGCTTCAATATCGCCGAGCTCGATGGGCCCAAGAAGGGGCTCGGACTATTGATGATAGCTGTGAACCGAAGGGCCTTGCCTGTAATCCGCAGCTAGGACCTCAAACCGGTTTTCGGTGAGCGGGAGCTCGAACTAAGAGTGTTGAGGTGACGCGGGCCTAACCGGCTGGAAGGCCCCCGATTTGCCTGCAGGCTGCGAAGCGGGGGTGACTGGTCTCTCCTTCCTGTCGTGGGATAAGGCTTGGCTCTTGGAAGGATTCTGGGTTTGAGAGGCCTCTCCCTGGCAGGGGCGTCCGCTCTGATGGGGGGGCTTGGCTTGTTGCATGGCCGGATGCCAAGGGGGAAGCGGCTATTGGGCTTGAGGTAGTGAAGGGAACTGCTGTTGATACTGATACTGGGAAACTTGATGCAACACTTGTTGCTGATAGAGTTGAAACTGCTGGAACTGTTGCATTTGAGCTTGCATAGCTCGCATGCACTGCACCAGGTCTTCAAGCTAGTTTTGGTTGATCGCTGGGGGAACAACAGAAGGTTCAGCGAAGGTTGTTCCAACCGTGGAAGGGGGCGGAGCGTTCACAGGTGCCACTGTCTGAGGCATATTTAGGCTGGGAACTCCGTCCACAGAGAGGGGGACAATGAACTGTCCAATGCAGACAGTGGGGAGCTGAGGTCGCTCCCCATGAATGTTGAGTTCTTAGAGAAACTTGTAGAGATTAGAGGAAGGCTTTTTGAAGCGTTCCCACAGACGACAACAAATGATGCAACGTGATCCGGGCACTCCTAGCTGGCGGACGTCTAGCTCCTAGCTGGCGACGGACGGTACCTGAGAAGAGGAAGGTGATCTGAGAGAGCTGTAGGAAATGCAAAGAGAGCTAAGAGTGTAGATAGCGCTAGATCAGTTCAATTACCTCCGCCCCTTGGAAACTGGGGCCTTTAAATACAGATGTTCTTGTCAAATCGGGCGTAACCGCCACTGGCCCTCTGTTGCAGCCGTTATTTGCCAGGGCTGCGCAGGTAACCGTTGCAGAGTACTGCCCAATCAACTGAGAGACACGATCCAGAAAGGACAGGCACGCCGCCACCTGTCGAGAGACGTGGGTGCAGTCCGCTGGGCTGGCAGGGACTGCACCGTCAGTTAGGAGACATGGTGAAGTCTGATGGGTACAGTCTTGTCAGATAAGAAGCTTCCTGAAAACGTCGTGTCGCTCAATAGCGAGTTGCCTTGTAGCGAGCTCCTGGAGGTATTTCGAGGTGATTCCGCCTGAGGTTGCCTTTGAGGCAGTTCCCTTGCCTAAGTATTAGAGCGAGCTGATTCTCCGAGCTCGCAAGCTGGGATAGACTTAGCTTGGAGTGTTCCCTTTCAGCATACTGGGGTCCTTGAGCTTGCGCTGTAGTGAGCTCGTTCCGTGGCAAGCTGTAATATAGCGAGCTGACCTGTGAGGACTTTAACGAGCTCGTTACTCAGTTGTAGCTAGGCTGTCACGCTGAACTGTTACTACTGCAACCCCTATGAGACCTCCAATTAGAAGCCACAAACCTGTAGAAATTAGAAAGATCATTTTTTTAAACTAAACCTAGTTACATTGATTGGTTACCACCAACTGCCTAAAAACCAGTCAATATAACTAGGTCTAGTTCAAAAAAAAAAAAAAAATCAAAGACAAACATAGTTCCTTCTATTGAACCATTACCGTTAGAAGTCACCTATATTTAAATATGTCCAACCCAATATTTATCAAGGAACTACTAATTATACAATTGTTTAGAATGGAGATATCTGAAGGAAAAAATAATCCAATTATCTTTGTTCCATTCATCTCTCCAAATGTATGACAAGAAACAGGAAAAAGTTGGGTGAATATAATCAATTTACACCTTTAGACTCTTAATTAACTTCCCCAACTGAATATAATCAATAGGAAGTTACTAACGTAAAACCGAACAATTCAAAGCCATTGGATGAAAAATCCTCAAAAATACCTACCTCTAGTGATGCTCTGCCCTTTTGGGTATTTGTAGACTGTCTTGATCCACTTTTTATCATCAATCCTCGAGACAAGCCAGATCCCATTCAAGTCAACCCAACAGCCTACAATCTTCACCTACTCATTGCCCAACTTATTAACAACATCTACGCTAGAAAAGAACAGAGGACCCACCTCCACCACTAGTGAGCCTCTGAACGCCACAATCCAAACCATCTACCCTGGAACTCTTTGTCAAGTATGGTTAGAGGCTTAGAGCTATATCACACATATAGAAGGAACCAAGGAAAGTTAAAAAACTGGAATTGTGATTGCAGTATTCTAAATCTGGAAGTATATTTTCCCATATCAGTATTCTCAGTAAATCTATCCATATGGTTTAGGTTTCATTCTATTGATTTGTCAACCTTTTTCTGTAAAATCTTTTTAGTTTATTAATATGTAACTTCAATACTTATTCAGATGTCCTACATTCAACTATAGCAAAAACAGACATTGCCTAAACCTAGCTTGATTAAAGCAATATTATGGGGAGAACAACGGCTAAAAGGTTAAGAGCCATATATGCAAATTCTATTAGAAACCTAGAACCATTTGGGATAGGAAATGAACTTGGGGATTGTGAAAAGCATTCTTGTGTTTTCAGGTCTGATTTGTGAGGATGATTCAATTCATGGTGAGACTAATATTGCTATAAAGCCTCTATTCATTCTTGTTTATATTTAATGAGTTTTTGCTCAATCCATTTTTTATCTAATCATTTGCATTAATCCTTTCTTATATTCATTGAATTGCTTAAATCCTTTTATCATGAGACAATTTTAATGTTATGTTTATATTTATGTTGGTCCAATCAATAGCAGTTATGTTTATATTTGAGAAAACTCCATGGACCTGTATATGATATTCATGAAGAATTCGAGTTAGGTTTGCTCCACGTCCTTTGCTTTTGTTGACATTTAATATGAGAGAATTGCTGAGAGAAGATCATACCTGCTCAATTGATAGATACCATAAAATCTTGAAACTATAATTGGATGGTTGATTTTTTTGAAATTATTGTCTTTCTATTACTAATTTTCTTGGTTATGGTATATGAGAGAATTGCTGAGAGAAGATCATACCTGCTCAATTGATAGATACTATAAAATCTTGAAACTATAATTGGATGGTTGATTTTTTTGAAATTATTGTCTTTCTATTACTAATTTTCTTTTATTGGTTATGGTAGGAGGTTTCTGATTAGGTCCACCCAAGTTTCTTGCCAACATTTGATGCTTTTTCCTCTAAAGTTAATAGGTATGGAGGGGATCATCTTTGGCCCCCCAATTCAAGAATTTTGTATTTCAATCAACAATTGTATAAAATGAAGATTCAGATATGCCCATCAAAATAACTGATTTTCCACACTAAGACCATGTTGCCTATAAGTTCTTTGGGTTTGTAGGTGGAGCACACATTTAAATGTTATCATGACCCCATGCTTTGATGCCTATGTAGGTCGTAGACATGGTACATATGTATATGTGAGCCTATCTTAGTAGGGATAGAGTTTAGATGGTAAGACTGATTTTTATAAACTAAATAAATTTGTTTTATAAGTGGGGTGGGGCCACATGTAAAATGTATTAATGGTTTTACATTCTAATGCGTATTTTGGTCCCACATGTGGCACATATGTACATGTCAACCTAAATAATAATAATCATCATCATCCAAGCTTTGCATTTTATTTGTTGCACTTGTTTTTTACCACTCAAACAAACAAATGCAAAATTGTTTTATCAATTGCACCACATTCAACCATACAAGACAAGTGTAAATGTCAATGCAAAACTTAATTAGATTTGCACTTCCATGCGTTTGCATTAGTGCAAATATGACTTGCACTGCAAGCAAACGCAGCCTCAACAAGTTGGGCATTCATGATATCCGTACTCCAATTTGAGGGGGAGTTAATATAGTGAGAGGTCCACTCCAAATCATTATTATAATAAGATTGGTATAAGATGGGCTTCTTGGTAAGCCACTGTAAATATTTGTATTTGCATCCTTCCCAAACTAAGCCTTAAAGACCTTCAAAGCACTCAACTAAATGCACATATAATGAGTTGAACATCAGCCTATGAAAGACAAATTGAAGTCTTAAATCTTAATACAATGTTGGTTGCATGTCTGATTACATTTCCAGTATTTATTTTAACTATAATGCAAAAAAAGGAATCAAGAAAAAGATATTCCTCTCTTCTATCGTGGATGTGCACTATACACGAACCCAGTATACCTATGACATTGAATCAACGATACAATATTAGATCTGGCAAAAAGTTGACCCAGCCCGCAAATCTGACTCAATCCAACCTAAAAAATAGGGTTAGGATCTCATATTTAGCTACCTGAATGTGAAAATGACCCAACCCAAAAAAAACTGGGTTGGATTGGGTTGGGTCATGGGTCAACCTGCTGACTCAATTGTCAAGTCTAATTGAGACTATTTATACACTGTTAGAAGTTTCCACTCTTTAATTTTTTCTATTTAATCTTTACTCTTTAAATTGTTAAATATTCAAGTTTTTTTATTTTATATTTGAAATTTTAAGATTAGTTACTTTAATTTTGGTGTTTTTCATGTAGCTTTTCTTTATTTTTTTATTGTGATTCAGGTTAGTTGGCTAACGGCTAACCAATATATTGGCAATTCTACATTGGGTCCACAAAAGGTTTAAAATATTGATACAATATTAACAGTTTCCATGCTGAGCGACATGTGACACATACAGAATGACCCGATATTGATACCGTTCCTCGCATGTTCATCCGTATCGCCTATATCAGGTTTGTATCAGCTAATAAAGTAGTCAGGCTCATCTGGTTCAACCAATAGGAAATATACAAATCTATGAATAATGCTATGAATACAGGTTGATCAAGAAGAAAACGGACTATTCAACAGGGTTCTGCTTCTATAAGATGCACCAGATCGGATCTATGGTGTTTAATGCACATTTGTAAGGAGTTGGTCAACCCTTATGCTTAGCATTCCTCACAAACTATTAACATTTTGTCTAGTGATGGTAATTCCTCTAACTGAATAAATGCTACTTTAAACAGTCATGGAAAGCATGCTATTTTCTAGTTTATCACTCCTGCAAAACGCTTGGTCACTTTCTGACATTCATTGATTTAATAGCTGATGCCAACCAACTGGTTAGAATGATTTCACAACTAAGACATTTAGCCACTGGGTGGACCACTGCTTTCCAGGGGCAAGTGCTGCAAGCCGCTTGTAGAGAGAACTGGCGAATTTACACCAGCAGTGAAGAAGCTGAAATTAGGTCCTTTCATGGAAGACATGAATTTATGAAATTGATCATTTAGGCTTGCTTGCAAAAGTTGAGGAGAAAATTGATCAGGCCTTTCAATAACTTTAAGTGCAGAACTCACTGCAAGATTAATCTGCAAAAAACAGATAAAGAGGAAAACAAGAAGAATAAGAGGAAAAAATAAGTGATTATCGAAAAAGAAGAGGAAAAATTAAGTGATACTAATATGTTTCATGGTATCTGCACCACACGATTCAAAGTAAATATTTAGTTTCTTATATAAAGTACCAGTAGGGATAGACCAGAAAGGACATGGGTAGAAGTAGCAAGAAACAGGATATGTAGCCGACCTCATATGGTTGGGATAAGGCATGGATGATGATGATGTAAAGTACCAGTATCAGAACAATATGATCATAAACTCACTTAAGAAACAAGTTTTAGCTCCAAATATAATCTAAGTTGAAGATACATCCGTGCTTGACTCACTGAATAAAGTTTCAAAGTTGCTATCATTTAATAGCAAACTTTTTTTTTTTTTTTCATTTTTCTTCTAGTGGTTGCAATGAACGATCTTAGAAAAACAAACCCCATAGGGTTAAACAAGATGGGCAACAATCTCATTTTGATGATTGAAAATTGAACTTTCATTGGGATATAAAGCAAGAGTAAACTCCTCACAGAACAAACACAAAGGTTTCACTGACAAACCATAATAAATAAATAAATAATGAAAGATATGACCACAACCTATGACACCTGGAAACCTGTAAATAGGTACCACATCATGCTGGATACTTCGTTTGTTTTGTTTTGTTTGTTTGTTTGTTTTTTTTTTATGAATAGTCTGTCCATAGTTTTTAGTCAAGCGAAAAATCAATTGTCTACTGATTACCCCCCACCCCGCTGAAAAGAGAGGAAAAAAAAAAAGAGAAGACATTGTCCTTCATCTGATGAATCAAAATTAAAAGCTGATGATGTTCTTATTGTGTCAACTGGAAATTATCATCACAATATAAGCTGATCAAGATCAATAACCTTTCCGTTTCACTAACCAGATCCACCTTCAAGAATTCCCCAAGGCCAAAACCCCTGGAGTTAGTTCTACAAACAAGCACAATTGGTTGCAGAGGTGATCCTCTAAATTATAGCCTGCACATGCGAGTGATAATTTATTATCTCCTTTCCTAAGATTAGGACTTCCCAAAAAGACAATACTTTCCATACTAAAGAGAATGTAACTAAAAATTGTATTTCACATGCCCCTCACACCATCTGATATTGAATCATGCCTAGAGCCTTTGTGAAACCATCTCCTAGGTGGTATTCAGATATTAAATTTAGATCATGTTTTAAAAGGCTTTAAGATGAGGTGGAACCAAACTACCTAGCCTCAAATGCCTTGTCAATGGGCCAAGAAGCTACTGCTTCAATTTTTATGAGGTGGTTTATGGCTCACCGCCTCATGTCACAAATTGGTAAAGCATGCACCTCATATAAAAACAAGGGTAAATTGCATAAACCTCCTCTATAGTGTCTGACAAATGCTTTAACCTCCTATGAATTTTGACATCACCTCTGCAAAAACTTCCCTCCACATTTGGGGCAAACTATACCTGTTAACCCTTCCGCTAGGCTATGTTTGGTTTGAAGGAAAATGTAAGGAAAGGAAGGAAAAGCTAGGGAAATCTATACAAAGTTTGTAAAGGTTCCCCTACATTTCCCTACCTTTTCCTTCAAACCAAACACAGCCTTAATTTGGGTAAACAGAGAGTACCAAATTACGAAGTTGCCCCTATATCTCTATTTAGAAGGAAAAGTACAACTTTGTCTGCCAAACATCATTGTAGCAGCAGAGGACCTTCTCTACAGAACGACACTATTCCAATTAATAGGTTTGATACTACGTTTGTGAGCTCAGAAGGATGGTTGGGAGGTCTTCCAATAAACCAGGATCAGATATGTCTATAGACTACAACTACAAAGAGAGATTTGATACCCAACTGAGTATTGACTTGAATAAAATAGTTGGTAGTAGTCCACTTCAACAGAACCCCCTCCCCCCCCCCCCCCCCCTTCAGCTAGTGTTATGCATCCTCATTCTTCTTAATACAAGACATCTTTCTTTCTTTCTTTTTTTTTATCAGAATCACAGAAAATCATTATTCAATCATATTAACTAAAAAAAGAAAAGATTACAACAAGAAGTTGTGACAAAAACTGTCAAGCTATATTAAAACTGATTTGAATCGTCATATCTTTTGATAGCAGATCTCCTAACCCGATTGATTTGACTTGCCATATCTTTTGATAGAAAATCTCCTAACCCAATTGATTTGAATTGTCATATCTTTTGAAAGCCATTTAAAGCGCCTGAATTCATTTCTAAGCTTCCAAACCACCATTCACCTTTCTTTAACCACCCCACTACCAGCTTTGAATCACCTTCAAGAACCAACCTTCCAATTCCTATATCTTTATCCATCTTTACCCCAAAAACTGCAGCAAAGAATTCTGCACTTAGAATCACCTTGCTCGATTAGGCCTGAATAAAAAGCACGTATAATACCACCCTCATCTCTTATCACCCCTCCAATTCCTAAAGGACCTGGATTGCCTAGACTACTACAATCAAAGTCCAATTCCAACCACCCACCCATTAGGGGAGACCACACCTCAAGGGATTTTTGATCCTGAGGAGGACCCAGCTCCCAAATCTTGAAGAAACCTTCCACCTTAAACTTCGATAACAACTTCAAGGTCTTCACTCAAAAAGCTACTCAGTGTTATGATTTCTATCAACACCTCTTTGTTCCTCTCCTTCTCAAAGCTTCTTGAGTTTCTTTCTTTCCATACTGTCCAAATCACTGCTGCCCGAGTGCACCTCCACCTCCATAGATCCTACATCTTCAAGAAATGCATCTCAACACAGAAAGGCTAAACAATCCTTCCAATCTTGAAGGAGGATTCCACCCGAAACCAAAAAGGGAAAAGAACCATTCCCAAATATAGAAAACAAAGGGACAGGAGATTAAGAATGGAAAGCAGTCTCACCATGCTACTTACATAAGAAACACCAGTTGGGGGATAAGGACCAGTCTGGTCTTTTTTCTCTGCACTGCAGCAGATCATAAGTGTTAATGCTTCCATGGAATACTTCCCAACAAGGAGCACTGACCTCAGGAGGAATAGGGAAACACCAAATTTGTTTTACAGGGAAGGAGGGAGAAGAAGCAGTGCAATAAGGGCCTTGAAGAAGGATTAACAAGAAAACACCCCAGCATTATTAAGGGCCTAGACTTGATTATCCAAACCCTCTACTTCCAAAACAATAGAATCTAGAAGGTGCATCAATCTAGACAAATAGGAGATTTCCTACTCCCTAAGATTCCTAGTGAGATCCAAATTCCAATTCAACCTAGTAGGCGAGGGATGAGAGAGAAGAAACTCAAACACAAACTTTTCTTCGAGGTTGGAATGAACAAACAGGGAGGGATAAACATCTTTTGAAGGAGACTCTCCTACCCAAACATCTTCCTAGAACCTTGAATAGCTTTCCAGGGTGCAGCAAGAGTAGCTCTGTGCAAACAACCAGCATCCCATCCATTGCTTGATAGCCCATAATACTTCCCACAACTTCTCATTTTCCATAGAAAACTGCCACAACCACCTGCTCAAGAGAGCCAAGTTTTTCTAACTCACATTACCAATTCCCAAACCCCCTTCTTCCTTTTAGTAACCTTTTCCCATTGGACTAAATGGTCTATTTTCCTTTCCCCTCGCTCCCATAGGAAGTCCCTCATTAACTTCTCAGTCCTTTTCAGAACCGCCTAGGGCATTGTGAAGACTAACATGAAATAGATTGGAGGTTAGCTAAAGTGGATTTAGTCAAAGTAATACTACCTCCCAAAGATATATAAGTCCTTTTCCACCCAGCTAGTCTCTTCTCAAACCTCTCAACTATTGGACTCCAAAAACTAATACAAGACATCTTACATAAAAAAGAACAAGAAAAACAAGATGAGATCCTGAACTATGCCTACTCTTGAGGAGGCTTACTCTTTGTGCTTGGGAGGCTTATGCCTCTTGCATTCTGAACCATGCCTCACATCACACCTTCGCATTTTAAAACATTACTTGCTTCTCATTCTAAATCCCCTTATTGCGTAATAGATTTTGGAGCTTCAAATCACATGACTAGATCTCCAGATATGATTAGGCCCTTATCCCCACCCTCTACATCATAGGTTGTTAACTTGGCCGATGGTATTGCATCTTCCATCTCAAGTACTGGAAATTTATCACTTAATTTAAATCTTACTTTGCCTTCAATTTTTTATATGCCTAAGCTCCTTTTAGCCTTACATCTCTCTATAAGCTGACCAAGACTCTCATATTGCTCAATTTCATTTTATTCTTCATATTGTGTTTTTCAGGATCACAAAATGAAAATGATGATTGGTGGAGACCATGAAGTAAAAGGATTGTACTATTTGGATGGCATTGTCATTTTGCTCATCCATCTCTCCAGGTCTTAAAGCAATTGATTTTGCCATTGAGTTCAATTACAGTGTTAGATTGCGAGTCATGTCAACTTAGTAAACACCATAGGGTGTCTTTGCCTTTCAATCTGCTTGACCCAGCTCGAAAAAATGGACCCTAGACCCAACTTCTTGGTCCATGTCAATTCACCATCCCCTTGGATTTCAATAAGAAAAAATATTTCCTTTTTCAAGAAGACTAAAATCACCACACTATCCTCTGGGTCCACCTGCCTTTTTTCAATATCCTCATGGACAATTACCTTTTTTCCCTTCCTATTGATCAACTCCCCTCTTCCCAAACCTCCAACTAGCTATTCACCTTCTTACCACCTTCTTTCCCATGTATCTGCCATTTTGAAACTAACCACCAGACCAAATGTTGGGTCTTCCCCCTCTATCATAATCCTCAGTTCACACAACTCTCCTGCAATACACAGGTCTAGAAACATCGGGATCTCATTAATGTCCTCCAACTCAAGATTCTCGTTGAATAAATTTGATTGCAAACTCCATTACATTGATCAAACCTCATGAACTTCTCATGTGGATTATCTGCTTTTTTTTCAGAATTTCCTTAACAACAATGCTGTTATTAAATATGAACAGGAATAAACCCATATTTAACCTCCTAACCTTTACCACACTAATCTGTCTCCATTCTTTTCTTGCCCATCTCTGCATGTTGCCTTCTTCTAGATTAGAGTAAATGAACCTCCCAAATAGACATGATTCTAACAACTCCAATTTTTTCTTGAGCTTGCACATGCATCATTCACGAACACGACTATCACTAAACTTGATTTGGATCAATTACAAAAATATGTTGGTTTGAACCCAAGTTTTCCAATATTCTCAACAAACCTAAGTATATACTTCCTATGAGATAATGCAGTAGTAAGCAACAAGGGTATTTATGTAGGTTTACTCCTATACATATCCCACAATATTGATGATATTTGGAGAACGAGAAATATCCCCATTTGCATGGTGGTGATACGATATCTTTGATATTTTGCCAAAATGTCAAATGATATATCAGATTTCATTGATAAACTATATATTTAAAGCTTAAAATTTTAGAATATTATTAAAAACTTTTTCATTATTTCATTAGAAGCATCATAATTTTTCAAAAATGTCTTCCTAAAATAACTAGCAGAGAATCAGTAATTGGATAATTAACTTACTACTTTGATATGATTTACTTAATAAGTCACTATAACTCAAAAGAAGAAGAAAAATACATATAACCACAGAAGAGTATTCTTAGTCTAATCAAAACATATAGTAACAATAAAGACAAAAGTTAAAATAGCAAGTAACTAACATATATATAAAGAAGAGAAGATGACCAAGGACAAAAAAGGAGACAAGGAGAAATGTAGCTAATTACAATCTCTTAATTTTTTTTATTTGGTTTATAAAGTTCTTTGCTATGGTTTTTTTTTTGAAAGATAAAGAAAAAAGTTTTATTAAAATAAAAAAAGGAATGAAAACAACAGAGGTGATAAGATATCACCAAAGAGCAACAACACCCCCATATACCCAGAATAAACCAAAGAGCCCACAACTTACAAACAAGAAAACCCAACTAATGCCAAGCAAATACCCTGGACATCCCCAAGACAGATCCTCAAAAAAACAAGGATCATCAACCGACAACTGACCCACCTCAAAAGCCTCTCCCTGAATTGCCCCCCTTCAATCTTCATCTGTGAGAATATCTTCGTGATCTGAGACATCCTCATCCCATCCTTTTCTTCCTGCCGAGAGAATTTTTTTCTTCAATTTCTCCTTTTTTCGAATTCATTGAAGGCCCTCCTAGCAAACCCCTCACTGTTATGGATGCATTCGTGGGAAAGGTTTACCACCGCCGCCGGCAGCAGCAGTAAGGAGCGGGCCCACACCACAGCTCATCAGGGGGCCCACACTTATCTTGCCACGACAGCTCTGCTCGCCAACTCGCCGCCAGCTTACATTATCCCTCATCCCTTATCCTTATCTTATCTTATGTTCTTAGTAAGAGTTTTGTTTGCCACTAGAAGTAGGAGTTTGTTTACCATTAAAAGTAGGAGTTTGAGTTTGATTTAGAGAGGGATTATCCTAGCCTAGTCGAATACATCAAGGAACCCCCTCTTGTAATCTCCTATTTAAGGAGCCCATGAATTGGAATAAAGCATTCAGTTTTCCAGTAAGAGTAGAGTGAGGAGAGTTCAGGTGGTCTCTTGGACAAATCACCCATTCGGTTTCCACAATAGGGTCTGCAAGCAAGGGAAGGCGCAAGGGGAAGCAAGAGGTTCTCCCCGTGGACCGACCTGCGACGAGATCCTACGCCCGGACCCATAACATTCTGGTATTAGAGCCTACTGTCATGGGGGAACAAGAGCCGCTGTCTTCCAGGGTCCATGAGCTGGAGCATAGGCTCGCTGAAACCAGCATGGAGGTTCGTGAAGTCAAGGATGATGTCCGGGAGCTGCGACGCCTGCTGGAAGCGTTCCTCTCCAACAAAGAAAGAAGTTCTGAGGGAACCGCCACCACCAACAGCCGCCGTCCAGACTGGGCAGAGACGTCCAGCGAACAGCAGATCGCTGCCCCGACCGCCGCTGTTATTCCCAAGTATAGCCGGCTGGAATTTCCATCTTACAACGGCACCGGAGACCCGTTAGGATGGCTGTATCGCTGCGAACAGTTCTTCCGTAACTAGCATACTGATGACAAGGATAAAGTCAGTCTGGCCACCTTCCACCTATCAGAAGAGGCGCAGCTCTGGTTCTACAGACTGGAGCAAGAAGAACCTGGTCTCAGTTGGGGGCAGTTTAAATCATATTGTCTCCTCAGGTTTGGACCCCCGTTGACAAGCAACCCACTGGGCGAGTTGATCAATCTCAAGCAAACCGGAACCGTGGCAGAGTACCAATGCCAGTTCCAAACCCTTCTCGCCAGAGCAACCTCGGTTCACGTAGATCAACAAGTAGATATGTTTACAGCAGGGTTAGTAGAAACTCTAAGAGTGGACGTAGAGATGCAACACCCTCCTAACCTGGCCACAACGATGAACCTCACACGTGCTTTCGAAAGGAAAATGCAGCTCTCCCACGGAAACCTCAGTATAGGACGATCTGCAACAACCTAGGCACCTTCGAAGACAGCAGGGGTGCCTCCTTCTTCGACAGCCAGCAGGGAACAAAGGCCTCCTACCGATAACCCCTCCAGATCGGCAGCAAGTGTAGGAAGTAGCAGAACAGCACCCCCCATTAGACGGCTGACCCGAGCCGAGATGGCAGAATGGCGCGCAAGAGGGCAATGCTTCAACTGCAATGATCTGTACTCCTCTGGGCATAGGTGCAAGAAGCTGTTCCGTCTTCTGGTAGAAGAACCCGAAGAGGACGAGGATGAACCTGTAGCATCAGAACCAGAGATCTCCCTCCACGCCATCACAAGGATCAAAACTTCCCAAACCATGCAACTAAAGGCGTGGATAGCAGGGCAACCAGTTCATATTCTCGTAGACTCCGGAAGCACCCACAACTTCGTCAGTGAACAGGCTGCCCGTCGGTTAGAATTACCGATGGAGATCAGACCGCAGTTACAGGTAGCCGTGGCCAACGGGGAAAGAGTTCACAGCCCCGGTATCTACAAAGACACCGAAATTCAGGTCGGAGCAGAATCCTTCCGGGCTGACTTATTTGTACTCTCCTTGGATGAATTTGACATCGTCCTGAGAGTCAAATGGCTATCACTCTAGGGCCCATCCTATGGGATTTCAGTGCCCTAACAATGACTTTCCACCTGGATGGGAAACCGGTTACATGGCAGGGAACCATAATAAGAACAAAAACGCAGCTGCACACACTTCAAGGTGAGGACTCACGCGCAACAAATATGGAGAGGCTCCTCACGGAGTTCCCTACAGTATTCAAGGAACCCAAGGGGCTCCCACCTTCTAGAGACTGCGATCATCGGATCCCTCTGATAGTCGGATCGGATCCCATCGTCGTCCGACCCTACCGTTACCCACATCGACAGAAGGATGAAATAGAAAGGCAGTGCGCAGACATGTTACAGCAGGGGATCATCCGACCCAGCCGCTCCCCCTTCTCTCCGGTTCTGTTGGTACCCAAGCAAGATGGGACTTGGAGATTTTGTGTAGACTACAGAGAACTTAACAGCCGGACGGTCAAGGACAAATTTCCTATCCCCATCGTAGACGAACTATTGGACGAGCTCCATGGCGCACAATACTTCTCAAAACTAGACCTCCGGTCAGGCTACTTCCAGGTCCGAATGACTCCCGAAGACGTAGAGAAAACGGCCTTCAGAACACATCATGGCCATTTCGAATTCCTGGTTATGCCATTCGGCCTCAGCAACGCTCCTTCCACGTTCCAGGCCCTGACGAACGAGGTATTTCACTCTCACCTCCGCAGATTCGTCTTGGTGTTCTTTGACGACATCCTAGTCTATAGAAAATCGTGGGTAGAACATTTGCAGCATCTACGGATCATTCTTGAACTGCTGCAACAACACCACCTCTTCCTTAAGCGATCCAAATGCTTCTTTGGGGAACGCCGGGTCCTTTACTTAGGACATGTGATCAGCGGGCAAGGGGTCACTGTGGATGACTCCAAGATTCAGGCGATCAGGGAATGGCCCAGACCGCAATCCGCCAAGGCTCTCCGCGGGTTCCTAGGGCTGACAGGCTACTACCGCAAGTTCGTATGAAATTATGGACTTTTGGCGGCTCCACTAACCAATTTGCTCAAGAAAAATGCCTTCCTCTAGGATAGTTCAGCCGATACAGCCTTTGTGAGTTTGGAAGCCCTCTCCTCCACACCGGTTCTACAGTTGCCAAACTTTGATATCGAGTTCACGGTGGAATGCGATGCATCCGACACCGGCATCGGCGCCATACTACAGCAGCAAGGACATCCAATCGCTTTCTTCAGCCGCAAACTGGCCAACCGCCACCTTAAGTTACCCGCCTATGAACGTGAACTGATTGGACTGGCAAAGGCAGTGTAGCACTGGAGGCCGTACTTGTGGGGCAGATCCTTCGTCGTCAAGACGGACCACTACAACCTCAAATATTTGTTGGAACAACGGCTTACCACCTCGCCGCAACAACATTGGGTCAGCAAGCTTCTTGGGTTCGATTTCAGGGTGGACTACAAGGCGGGAACCTTGAACCGTGCCGCAGATGCCTTGTCTCGCCAAGAAGAAGACAACATGCTGCTCCATGCGATCTCACAGCCCCGGGCCACCCTGCTGGAAGACATTCGGAACATACTGCCACAGTCACCAGAATGGAACGAGCTGGTCAAGAAAATACAAACCGGAACGACCAGCCCAAACTGGTCCATGCACGACGGGTTGGCACTATACAAAGGGCGGATTTATCTCCCATCCGACTGCCCTTTGATCCCCTCCGTCATCTCCAGCATACACAACTCCACACACGAAGGCATCCAGAAAACATTGCACCGCATCCACGCTGACTTCCATTGGCAGGGTATGAAGGCTTCGGTGCGGGACTTCATTCAGAACTGCTCTATGTGCCAACAACAAAAGTGGGAAAACTTGCACCCAGCAGGCCTTCTCCAGCCACTGGCACTCTCAACTCAGATTGGGGCAGATATTTCCATGGACTTCATTGAGGGCCTACCCAAGGTTGGAGGGAAGTCGGTCTTATTTGTAGTGGTGGACTGTTTTTCCAAATATGCACATTTCCTCCCCTTATCCCACCCTTACAGCGCGGTTTCAGTCGCTCACGCCTTCTTCACCCACATCTTCCGATTGCATGGGCTACTCGAATCCATCGTAAGTGACAGAGACACGATCTTTACTAGCACTTTCTGGAGGGAGCTATTTCGTCTGCAAGGAACAGCCTTGGCCTTCTCCTCCGCCTACCATCCGCAGATTGATGGCCAAACGGTGGTGGTAAACCGAACAATAGAGATGTACCTCCGCTGTTTTGTGGGAGACCAGCCCCGGCGATGGGTGGAGTACCTTCCGTGGGCCGAATACTGTTACAACACCCCCCCCCCCCGTCTATTATCTTACGAACCCGGTTCAACACGATTGGAAGAAGTGGATCGCGGACTACAAGATTGTGATGCCCTCCTGACCAAAGTCTCCTTGCGCTTACAGCAGGCTCAGGCACGTATGAAGAACGCCTACAATCAGCACCACCGAGAGGTCACCTTCGAGCCGAGACAGTTCGTTTGGCTGAAGCTCCAACCGTATCGGCAGCTCTCCCTCAGACGCAGAGCCCCCCTAAGCTGGCTCCCAAATTCTACGGGACCTTCAGGGTTTTACGACAGATTGGGGAGGTTGCTTACCAGCTCGAGCTACCGGAACACTGCAGACTCCATGATACCTTCCACGTGTCCCTACTCAAGCTGACGGCAGACCCATTCTCCAGCCTCGGGCTCTTGTCCGATCCCGCATCAACCGGGGTACTTTCAAGGTCCTTGTGGAGTGGGACGATCTACCATCAGCAGAGGCCACCTGGATCCCCTGGTCGGATCTTCACGACGCCTATCCTGATCTCGAGCTTGAGGACAAGCTCGTTGCCCAGGAGGGGTGTGATGTTATGGATGCATTCGTGGGAAAGGTTTACTGCCGCCGCCGGCAGTAGCAGTAAAAAGCGGGCCCACACGACAGCTCATCAGGGGGCCCACACTTATCTTGCCACAACAGCTCTGCTCGCTGCCAGCTTACATTATCCCTCATCCCTTATCCTTATCTTATCTTATGTTCTTAGTAAGAGTTTTGTTTGCCACTAGAAGTAGGAGTTTGTTTACCATTAAGAGTAGGAGTTTGAGTTTGATTTAGAGAGGGATTATCCTAGCCTAGCCGAATACATCAAGGAACCCCCTCTTGTAATCTCCTATTTAAGGAGCCTATGAATTGGAATAAAGCATTCAGTTTTCCAGTAAGAGTAGAGTGAGGAGAGTTCGGGTGGTCTCTTGGACAAATCCCCCATTCGGTTTCCACAATAGGGTCTGCACGCAAGGGAAGGCACAAGGGGAAGCAAGAGGTTCTCCCCGTGGACCGACCCGTGACGAGATCCTACGCCCACCCATAACACTCACCCTCCAAGAAACACAGACCCAGACTTTTCCCGATCATAACCTCTCTCTCCACTAATTTCTAGAGGACTACACCTGAATCTGCCTATAACATCACTACTTTGCAGCAGCCTTCAGCTCAATTTCCTGATGTTCCCCGGTCTGAAGTGTGACCAAAGACTGAGTTTGCTGCGTTACCTCCCTATGAACTGTATCAGATGCTTTCTCACTCTTTTCCTCCTGTACACCCATTTGTATATTTTTGTAGGTCCTGCCCCCGCCAAGCCAAGTTTTTAGCCTTGAAAAAATCTTCGTCACATGAACAATGTTATGGTTTCTCAAATTATGAAGCTTCTTAGTGATCATCCCGTTAGTCTGTTCCTCCTCCTCCTCAAGCTTGCTTCCTCTACCCAAGTCGATGCCCACCCTTCCAACCTTTACCTCCTCGTAAAGCCGACTATCCTCTGCAATGTTTTCACCTTGTCATTTAGGGGGTTCTTCACCAGTTGACACTTCCTTTCCTGTAAACTCGCCTTCATTTTCCAGCTCAGCATCAGCACTGAAAATTCCTTTCTGAACTGTCTCCTCCCCCTCTTTCAACCTTTCTAATTCCGCAGAAACAAAAGTTTCTGATGTCATCGAATCTGATTTTCCAGATTCACATCTAGCCTCTAGGGGCACCACAGCAGTAATCCCGGGCTTTGAGGAAACAGAAATCCCGTCAAGATCCCTACTAGCTTGAGAAGAATGCCCGGTGTCACCAGTCACTGGAGTATATGGGTATTCGTCAAAAGTCGTTCCTGTTCCACCCACTATCCTCTTCCTGCCATTCTTGCCAAGTTTGGCAATCACCCAAATCCATCTTTCTCTGGCCACATTCAAAATTCTTCTACCTGTTAATCCACTCCTTTTAAAAATTGGTCTGCTATGCCCTGAATATTTGCTCTTGTCAACTTTCCTTCTCTTGAACTGATTTTCCTTCCTGCCATTGAGCACTTCAGTGTTACAGGCTTGAACTTCCTACGAGATTTCTAATGGGCGAGACAAGTTCTTCAAAGGACTACCCTTTTCAGAGGTGGCCGGTGGAGGTTGCGTGTCACTAGCCTTAAGCGCGACTTCAGTTCCTGAGGGGGTTCCATCTGAATTCATGTGCTCTGATCCCCTGTAAATCTCCTTTTGTGAAGGCAGGCAAGGTGTTGAGTTGGGCCTAGTTGTTTTTATTCTTATTTTAAATTATTTAGTTGGGAAGTTGTTGGGCTTTAGGCCCATTAGTTTATGTTTTTTAAGTTGTGACTGTTTAGCTACATTAGTAGCTGCCCTACTAAGGGCATCCTTGTAATATCTCATCCTTTAAGTTAAGTATAAATATAACGAGGGGATGGCGGCTAGGGTTAATCTAAGAATCCTGATTGACTTCCTACTCTTTTCTCCTTTTCTTTGCTTCTCTACTGCTAAAATCTTCATCTTCCTCCTCTTTCCCTTCACAAGAAATTCGACTAAATCTGCAATCAGTGATTTCTACTTGGTATCAAAGCAGGCCAAAGGTTCCTTGAGTTGTTTTCTCATGCAGCCCTAGATCAGTCGACTGCATGGTGATTTAATCTAGGGTGCCCTATAGTTAATCTAGGGTTTCTCATCAAAATCAGGAAAAACTGGAGAAAGGGGAAGAGTCCTGTTTCTGTTGGACTCTTCAATTTTGACCTAGGAAGTGGCGCCCTAATTTTTTAGGGTTCCTTGGAGTTTTCTATAAGGGGCGGTTCAAGTCCAGCCTTATTTGGAGGCTTCTAGAGAGAGTGGCTGCCTCTTCTCTCTCTTCTCCCGTCTCACAGAAAAGGAATCTTTTGTGGGAAGACAGTCTAGGACACGAAAAAGGTGTTGTTGGTTCCAGAAGTGTTTCGTTTGATCTTCTTGCATATTTCAGTTATTTTCTTTACACTTTTTGAGAAGCATGGAGGGTCACGGAGTTGAAAATAAGCCCGGGAGTGAAATGAAACCAGTGGAAGGAGGTGTTGGAGACCTTTTCGGGACTGGGACCATTACTACAGTTAGGTTGGATGGTGCAAATTACTTAGAATGGTCACAATCTGCAAAGATGGCCATTGGTGCTCGTGGGAAATTAGGGTATATCACTGATGAAGAAGTGAAACCCGAAACTAGCAACTCCCGATGGGTACAGGAGAATTATATGGTGATGACTTGGTTGTGTAATTCCATGTTGCCCCATATAAGTAAAAATTTTTTATGGGAAAATACAACTAAGGAAATATGGGATGGGGTTGCAGAAACCTATTCACAGAGGGAGAATGTTGCTAGGGCTTATCAGTTGAGAAATCGGATTATTTCTACAAGGCAGGGGAGATAGACCTGTTGCAACCTATTTTCAGCCCTTAAAACCCTGTGGCAGGAGATTGACCATTTAGAGACATTTGCTTGGGAAACCACTAAGGATGCAGCTACCTATCAGAAACATCTATAAAAGTATAGGGTGTTTGAATTTCTTGTTGGCCTTAATCCTGAGTATGATATTGCAAGATAACATCTTCTTTCCAGGGACAGTGTTACCCTCTCCCAGGCATATGCCTTTGTGTCAGGGGAGGAGAGCAGGAGAGATGTGATGATGAAAAATTCTATTTCTGATCAGTCTGCCATGGTGAGTACTGTGAAACCTAAACAAAGTGGAGATCGGGGTGGCAGTGAAATCAAGAAGGAAGATAAAAGAGATTTGATCTGTGACTACTATAAGAAGCCTAAACACACAAGAGATACTTGTTGGAAGCTTCAACCACATCTTGTGCCGACTAGACTGAAAAATAAGAAGGGAAATGCACACATGGCAGTTACTGGTGACATTCCGGCCCCTCCTACTACAGCTGCTCTGGAGTCTATTGCAGTTGCTGCAATAAGGGCCGGACTTGAGAGCTATGCGCAACTTCTGAACCAGCAGGATACAGCCAGTTCCAGTTCAGCAGCAAGCGGACAACAAGGTACAGGTGGTACTAATGGAGTCCACGCTACTTCCTTTGCTAACACAGGTAGTTCACATGTCACTGCAAATTATATTTCTACTTCAGGTAAGGAGGGACCTCCTTGGATTATAGATTCTGGAGCCTCAGAGCACATGACCCATAGCTCTACTATTTTTTCTTCTTACCAGCTCTGTTCTGGCAGAGATAGGGTCTCTACAGATGATGGATCCCATGTTCCCATTGTTGGGAAGGGATCTATCAAGATTAGTGATTCTATTTCTCCACCCTCTGTCCTTCATGTTTCTAGATTGAGCACTAATTTGTTATCAGTTAGTAGTTTGATTAAGAACCTGAACTGCTCAGTAATTTTTTCTCCTGGTCATTGTATTTTGCAGGATCTGGATTCTAAGAGGACGATTGGGAGTGGTCGTGAAGTGAATGGGATCTACCTCCTAGATGTGCTTCCTCCTAATCACAGTCATCATGTCAGCAGGGATAGTGAGTCAGGGTCTGTGGGTCAAATTATGCTTTGGCATAATCGTTTGGGCCATTTATGTTTTTCTTCTTTGAGTCTTTTGTTTCCAAAACTTTTTGAGTCTGTTAGTTTGTCAAGTTTGGAGTGTGAAGGTTGTCAACTTGGAAAACATTGTAGACATTCATTTAAACCTAGTAATAAAAGGTGTTCTTCTTTTGATGTTATTCATTCTAATGTGTGGGGACCTTACCATGTTCCTTCTATGGGAGGCTATCGATATTTTCTCTTATTTGTGGATGATTTCTCACGATACTCTTGGATTTACCTGATAAGATCCCGCAATGAAGAACCATCCTTGGTGAGGCAATTTCATCAGATGGTGCTAACACAGTTTGGAACAAGAATAAAGGTGTTCAGATCAAACAATGCCAGGGAATATTTTGAAAATTGAAAAACACCTTGCCTCATATTTGTTAGAATATGGTGTTGTCCATCAGAGCAGTTGTCCCTACAGTCCACAGCAAAATGGTGTTGCAGAAAGGAAGAATAGACACATTGTTGAGATTGCAAGAAGCATGATGATCACATCTACAGAAAGGGTACTACTGCTATGATCCCAAGGCATTGTTGAGATTGCAAGAAGCATGTTTGGGTATGTCTGTTTTGCACATATTCTTAGTCCTCACTGCTCGAAGCTTGATCCCAAGGCAAAGAAGTGTGTCTTCCTTGGATATGCAGAAAATCAGAAAGGGTACTACTGCTATGATCCAGTCTTTGGGAGCCGGTATGTTACCATGGATGTCACATTTTTTGAATCCACATACTTCTTCTCAAAGAATCCTTCTCAGGGGGAGTGTTTTGGGGAAGTGAGTCAGCAGTCTATTCCTCTCCCAATTCCAGTCCTTGTGTCTACTCCTGTGCTTGACTCTCTCGTGTCACCTACCTTACCACCTCCTTTGCGTCTTGCTTGTCAGCATTACTTACGACAGAGACTTCATAAGGAGGTTGATTCCACTACAGCAGAACTCACATCACTTCCTGTCAGTTCCTTGGAGACTCCAGATTCAACTGACATGGATTCAGGTATTCCTCTTGGTCCCGCTACTGTTTCAGTTCCCATTGGTTCTACTAACCCTGTTACAGATAACCTTGATCTTCTTATTGCTCTCAGAAAGGGAAGAGAAAGTGTACTGCTCATTGTATTTCACAGTACTTATCCTACAATGGACTTTCTCCTTCCTACCGTGTTTTTCTTTCCTCTCTTGACTCAGTGTCTATACCCAAGGGTGTTAGTGAGGCTCTCTCCAAACCTGAGTGAAAGAAAACTATGCAAGAAGAGATGGTAGCTTTGATTAAGAATCAGACATGGGACATTGTGAATCTACTAGAAGGCAAGGAGACAGTTGGATGCAGATAGGTTTACACAGTAAAATATAAGGCAAATGGAAGTATAGAAAGGTACAACGCAAGACTTGTTGCAAAAGGGTACACACAGACCTATGGCATTGATTACTTAGAGACCTTTGCACCAGTTGCAAAGATGGCCTCTGTTCGGATACTTCTTTCTCTTGTTGCTTCATACTCTTGGCCCTTGTTTCAACTTGATGTGAAGAATGCTTTCCTAAATGGGGATCTGCAAGAGGAAGTGTATATGGATCTTCCTACTGGCTTTTATAGTGATGTTGAAAAGGGAAAGGTATGCAGGCTTAAGAAGTCACTTTATGGCTTGAAACAATCTCCCAGAGCATGGTTTGATAGATTCAAAAAGGCCTTGATTGCTTTTGGCTACACTTATACTCAATCCGATCATACCTTGTTTGTGAAGCGAAGGGGATCTTTGGTGTCAGTCCTAATTGTTTATATGGATGATATTGTTGTCACGGGGAATGACCTAAGTGAGATTGATTGTCTGAAAAGGAATCTACATAAAGAATTTGAAATTAAGGATCTTGGAGAACTGAGATACTTCTTAGGCATTGAAGTTGCAAGATCAAAACATGGAATTTTTATCTCTCAAAGGAAGTATGTCTTGGATCTTCTTCAAGAGACAGGGAAGCTTGGAACGAAGGCAATCGGTACCCCTATTGATCAGAACCATAGAATCAATGCATCAGAAGGTGAACCAGTAAAGGACATTGGGAGATATCAGAGACTTGTGGGTCGGCTACTATACTTGTGTATGACAAGACCAGACATTTCCTATGCAGTAAGTGTGGTAGGTCAATACATGCATGCTCCACGAGTCCAACATTGGGAGGCAGTTGACAGGATTCTTGCTTATCTGAAGGGACACCCTGGCAGAGGCATATTGTTTACTGATCATGGACAGTTGTAACTAGAGGCTTATACAGATGTAGATTGGGCAGGATGCCTTGATGACAGGAGATCAACTTCAGGAGTTGCACCTTTGTTGGGGTAACCTTGTCTCGTGGAAGAGTAAGAAACAAACAGTGGCGGCAAGATCAAGTGCTGAAGCTGAATACAGAGCCATGGCACATGGAGTTTCGGAACTTCTCTAGATCCATTCCCTATTAGAAGAAATTGGTGTACAGGCAGAAGAACCTATGATGTTGTACTGTGATAACCATGTAGCAATTAACATTGCCCATAACCCAGTCCAGCATGACCGAACTAAGCACATTGAAGTGGATAGACATTTTATCAGAGAAAGAGTGACTTCTAGAGAAGTTTGTTTTCCATACAAGCTGGAGCATGATCTACGCAAGTTGGGAATGTGTGACATTTACTCCCAACTTGAGGGGGAGTGTTGAGTTGGGCCTAGTTGTTTTTATTCTTATTTTAAGTTATTTACTTAGGAAGTTGTTGGGATTTAAGCCCATTAGTTTATGTTTTTTAAGTTGTGACTGTTCAGCTACATTAGTAGCCGCCCTACTAAGGGCATCCTTGTAATATCTCATCCTTTAAGTTATGTATAAATATAATGAGGGGTTGGCGGCTAGGGTTAATCTAAGAATCCTGATTGACTTCCTACTCTTTTCTCCTCTTTGCTTCTCTACTGCTAAAATCTTCATCTTCCTCTTTCCCTTCACAAGAAATTCGACTAAATCTGCAATCAGTGATTTCTACTCAAGGTATATCTCCTTTTGTCAAAATATTTAGAGAGCTCACCGCATGAGTCAAGTGATTACTTAAGTAATCAACAGACTAGTTTACACTAGCTTGAAAAGTCGGGAACCCGGCACTGCCTATATGTGCAATTATATTTTTCTTCTAATGATCTCTTGAAGGTTTTATTAACTAGTTCCATGTTTCTAGAAAATTTTGCTGCTTTTTAGTTTTTCCAAATATCTTAGCGAAGTTAGCTAAATATCTCCGAAATTTCTCCATCTCTACATGGCAAAATCTCCACCGATATCAAAATTACAAATCATGCGCCTACCTAATAGGTACAAATATAAATAAATACATAGGGTTGGCTGACCCAACTCTTCAAGGTATTCCTCTTCTTACAATTAAGTATTTCTAGTTAGTATCAAAGTTCAAGGAAAAGAATATTCATATTTTGTTGATACCATCTTGCCTATGAACCTTGTTGATGTCAGTAGACGGCAATTGTGGACCTGCTTTGCTTCAAGAAAGCCCTAGAATTTGTAAGAATGAGACTCCAGGATATTTTTATGACTGAATTGAACCAGATGAATTGAATATTACCAATTTCTGGATATTATGGTAATAAATCAATAAAATTAAAGAATTGTTTTTTTCTTGTTTATGTGATCTCTAGAAATTCTTTCAACAAATTGTATCACATGCTTTCGATCCATGGTACTTTTGGATGGAGAAAAATTTGTTGTAAATGCTTTGGACCAATTTATGTGAACAGGCCATTGCTCAAAAGGACTCAAAGGATGCAAAATTGTACCACGATATTAATGGAGATGAACAACTTAGCATTGGTACAGTGTATGCTTTGGTTCGGGGTATAGAATGGAGAAAACTGTCTAGAAAGCTTCTAATAATTTCTTGTCTGATTTCTCCCATTGGAAACAATAGTAAAACTAGCAACAAGAAGCTTGATAACATGGTGGCAGTAAAGGCATCTCTGTTTTTCTATTGCAAGAAATCATGACATACCAAGGAGACCTGTTATAAATCACAAGGTTGAAGAAGAGTGATAAGAATCAATCAGCATCCTTGAAGACTTATTATAGAAAGAGGGCCACACAACAAGTCCTGATATGGCATAATAATGGTACTTGGGATTTGGACTGAATTGAACAGCAAGGGTAGTTTTGTTATTTTATAGTTTTTTTGTGGGGTCCAATGATTGATCTGACTTGTTTTTTTTTCTGATCAGCAACACAGAAATGATTTCATTAATAATAGAAAATAGAATTACAACAAGAGGTTGTGGAAAAAAGAAAAGCACTAGTTCAGTAAAGCTGATCCAAGCCAAGAATTAAAATTGAGCCCAATACAAGGAAAGTCTTTGTACCCCTTGCTTAGCTAAACCATCTGCGAGACCATTGGCAGTTCTCCTAACCCATTTAACTTGGATTGGCATGCCTTTTGACAGCCATTTAAATCGCCTGAATTCATTTCTTAAGTACCATGTCACCCCCCCTTCCCCTTTTGACAGCCTATCAAAGTTCAATTTCTTCCAACCACAGTTTAGGGGTGACCACTCAACTATTTTCTGTCTTCTGGACAATAAAGCAGAAAAGTTTCTTACTTTTAGCCCAATGTGCCTCTCTTAGAGTTATGACAGTTGAAAATTACACCTACAGTATTTCAGATAATGCAAGAAAAGAAGAAAAGAGAGAAAGAGAAGAAAGAAGTTTCAGCAATGGGTTGTGGAAGAAGAAAAGAAGGGAAGAGAAAAGAAGAATTTCTAGTTGGTATCAAAGTTCAAGGAAAAGAATATTCATATTTTGTTGATACCATCTTGCCTTTGAACCTTGTTGATGTCAGTAGACGGCAATTGTGGACCTGCTTTGCTTCAAGAAAGCCCTAGAATTTGTAAGAATGAGACTCCAGGATTTTTTTATGACTGAATTGAACCAGATGGATCGAATATTACCATTTTCTGGATATTATGTTAATAAATCAATAAAATTAAAGAATTGCTTTTTTCTTGTTTATGTGATCTCTAGAAATTCTTTCAACAAATTGTATCACATGCTTTTGATCCATGGGACTTTTGGATGGAGCAAAACTTGTTGTAAATGCTTTGGACCAATTTATGTGAACAGGCCATTGCTCAGGACTCAAAGGATGCAAAATTGTACCACGATATTAATGGAGATGAACAACTTAGCATTGGTACAGTGTATGCTTTGGTTCGGGGCATAGAATGGAGAAAACCGTCTAGAAAGCTTCTAATAATTTCTTGTCTGATTTCTCTCATTGGAAACAATAGTAAAACTAGAAACAAGAAGCTTGATCACATGGTGACAGTAAAGGCATCTCTGTTTTTCTATTGCAAGAAATCATGACATACCAAGGAGACCTGTTATAAATCACAAGGTTGAAGAAGAGTGATAGGAATCAATCAGCACCCTTGAAGACTTATTATAGAAAGAGGGCCTCACAACAAGTCCTGATATGGCATAATGATGGTACTTGGGATTTGGACTGAATTGAACAGCAAGGGTAGTTTTGTTACTTTATAGTTTTTTGGTGGGGTCCAATGATATGATCTGACTTGTTTTTTTTTTCTGATCAGCAACACAGAAATGATTTCATTAATAATAGAAAATAGAATTACAACAAGAGGTTGTGGAAAAAAGAAAAGCACGAGTTCAGTAAAGCTGACCCAAGCCAAGAATTAAAATTGAGCCCAATACAAGGAAAGTCTTTGTACCCCTTGCTTAGCTAAACCATCTGCGAGACCATTGGCAGTTCTCCTAACCCATTTAACTTGGATTGGCATGCCTTTTGACAGCCATTTAAATCGCCTGAATTCATTTCTTAAGTACCATGTCACCCCCTTCCCCTTTTGACAGCCTATCAAAGTTCAATTTCTTCCAACCACAGTTTGGGGGTGACCACTCAACTATTTTCTGTCTTCTGGACAATAAAGCAGAAAAGTTTCTGACTTTTAGCCCAATGTGCCTCTCTTAGAGTTATGACAGTTGAAAATTACACCTACAGTAATTCAGATAATGCAAGAAAAGAAGAAAAGAGAGAAAGAGAAGAAAGAAGTTTCAGCAATGGGTTGTGGAAGAAGAAAAGAAGGGAAGAGAAAAGAGGAATTTCTAGTTAGTATCAAAGTTCAAGGAAAAGAATATTCATATTTTGTTGATCCCATCTTGCCTTTGAACCTTGTTGATGTCAGTAGACGGCAATTGTGGACCTGCTTTGCTTCAAGAAAGCCCTAGAATTTGTAAGAATGAGACTCCAGGATTTTTTTATGACTGAATTGAACCAGATGGATCGAATATTACCATTTTCTGTATATTATGTTAATAAATCAATAAAATTAAAGAATTGCTTTTTTCTTGTTTATGTGATCTCTAGAAATTCTTTCAACAAATTGTATCACATGCTTTTGATCCATGGGACTTTTGGATGGAGCAAAACTTGTTGTAAATGCTTTGGACCAATTTATGTGAACAGGCCATTGCTCAGGACTCAAAGGATGCAAAATTGTACCACGATATTAATGGAGATGAACAACTTAGCATTGGTACAGTGTATGCTTTGGTTCGGGGCATAGAATGGAGAAAACTGTCTAGAAAGCTTCTAATAATTTCTTGTCTGATTTCTCTCATTGGAAATAATAGTAAAACTAGCAACAAGAAGCTTGATCACATGGTGACAGTAAAGGCATCTCTGTTTTTCTATTGCAAGAAATCATGACATACCAAGGAGACCTGTTATAAATCACAAGGTTGAAGAAGAGTGATAGGAATCAATCAGCACCCTTGAAGACTTATTATAGAAAGAGGGCCTCACAACAAGTCCTGATATGGCATAATGATGGTACTTGGGATTTGGATTGAATTGAACAGAAAGGGTAGTTTTGTTATTTTATAGTTTTTTTGTGGGGTCCAATGATATGATCTGACTTGTTTTTTTTTTCTGATCAGCAACACAGAAATGATTTCATTAATAATAGAAAATAGAATTACAACAAGAGGTTGTGGAAAAAAGAAAAGCACGAGTTCAGTAAAGCTGACCCAAGCCAAGAATTAAAATTGAGCCCAATACAAGGAAAGTCTTCGTACCCCTTGCTTAGCTAAACCATCTGCGAGACCATTGGCAGTTCTCCTAACCCATTTAACTTGGATTGGCATGCCTTTTGACAGCCATTTAAATTGCCTGAATTCATTTCTTAAGTACCATGTCACCCCCTACACCTTTTGGCAGCCTATCAAAGTTCAATTTCTTCCAACCACAGTTTGGGGGTGACCACTCAACTATTTTCTGTCTTCTGGACAATAAAGCAGAAAAAGTTTCTGACTTTTAGCCCAATGTGCCTCTCTTAGAGTTATGACAGTTGAAAATTACACCTACAGTAATTCAGATAATGCAAGAAAAGAAGAAAAGAGAGAAAGAGAAGAAATAAGTTTCAGCAATGGGTTGTGGAAGAAGAAAAGAAGGGAAGAGAAAAGAGGAATTTCTAGTTAGTATCAAAGTTCAAGGAAAAGAATATTCATATTTTGTTGATACCATCTTGCCTTTGAACCTTGTTGATGTCAGTAGACGGCAATTGTGGACCTGCTTTGCTTCAAGAAAGCCCTAGAATTTGTAAGAATGAGACTCCAGGATTTTTTTATGACTGAATTGAACCAGATGGATCGAATATTACCATTTTCTGGATATTATGTTAATAAATCAATAAAATTAAAGAATTGCTTTTTTCTTGTTTATGTGATCTCTAGAAATTCTTTCAACAAATTGTATCACATGCTTTTGATCCATGGGACTTTTGGATGGAGCAAAACTACTTGTAAATGCTTTGGACCAATTTATGTGAACAAGCCATTGCTCAGGACTCAAAGGATGCAAAATTGTACCACGATATTAATGGAGATGAACAACTTAGCATTGGTACAGTGTATACTTTGGTTCGGGGCATAGAATGGAGAAAACTGTCTAGAATGCTTCTAATAATTTCTTGTCTGATTTCTTCTCCCATTGGAAACAATAGTAAAACTAGCAACAAGAAGCTTGATCACATGGTGACAGTAAAGGCATCTCTGTTTTTCTATTGCAAGAAATCATGACATACCAAGGAGACCTGTTATAAATCACAAGGTTGAAGAAGAGTGATAGGAATCAATCAGCACCCTTGAAGACTTATTATAGAAAGAGGGCCTCACAACAAGTCCTGATATGGCATAATGATGGTACTTGGGATTTGGACTGAATTGAACAGAAAGGGTAGTTTTGTTATTTTATAGTTTTTTGGTGGGGTCCAATGATATGATCTGACTTGTTTTTTTTCTGATCAGAAACACAGAAACGATTTCATTAATAATAGAAAATAGAATTACAACAAGAGGTTGTGGAGAAAAGAAAAGCACGAGTTCAGTAAAGCTGACCCAAGCCAAGAATGAAAATTGAGCCCAATACAAGGAAAGTCTTTGTACCCCTTACTTAGCTAAACCATCTGCGAGACCATTGGCAGTTCTCCTAACCCATTTAACTTGGATTGGCATGCCTTTTGGCAGCCATTTAAATCGCCTGAATTCATTTCTTAAGTACCATGTCACCTCCTTCCCCTTTTGACAGCCTATCAAAGTTCAATTTCTTCCAACCACAGTTTGGGGGTGACCACTCAACCATTTTCTGTCTTCTGGACAATAAAGCAGAAAGGTTTCTGACTTTTAGCCCAATGTGCCTCTCTTAGAGCTATGACAGTTGAAAATTACACCTACAGTAATTCAGATAATGCAGGAAAAGAAGAAAATAGAGAAAGAGAAGAAAGAAGTTTCAACAATGGGCTGTGGAAGAAGAAAAGGAGGGAAGAGAAAAGAAGAATTCGAACCTCTCTCTCTATCCCCCTTTCATCACTTTTATTAATAATTCTACGTCTGAGTACAATTACTTGGATGCCCTTAATGGGGCGGCCAGCACTAAAGAAATAACTAAAGAAATAAAAGAAGGCCCATAACTAAGAAACGTAACTTTTAAATACTACTTAAAAGAAATAAAGAACACTAAGGCCTATTCGGCCCATTCTCACTACATTGACCTCTACTAGAGCTTCCTTACTTCTTTATCTTCAAAAATTCTTGAACTCCTTTCCTCCCAAACTGTCCAAAGCACCACTGCAACCTTAACAGTTGCAGGTTTATCATAGGAAGCATCCAGTTCCTTCCACACCTATGTTCCCTCCATCTTCAGCACTAGAGCCTGTGCATCCTCCTCCCACTACCTCCACTGTAAGTTCTCCTTCTGTTGATTCATCCCCTCCTGTTTCCTTATGTTGCTCCATCCATACTTCTTGTCCTTTTGACCGCTATGGTTTTTGCCCCAACCATAGCTCCTTGTCTGTTGTTTTGTCCTCTATAAACATTCCAAAGTCTTATCACCAAGCCGTGGTTGTTAAGCATTGGCAAGATGCTATGAATGCAGAAATTCAAGCCTTAATGGAAAATGACACTTGGGACCTTGTTTTTTTTTTTTTTTTGAAAAAAGTTAACCAAGATTCATTAATAAAAAAGAGGTACATGAGAAGATGTAAAAAGCAGGGGAAGAACCCCTACAAACTACAATGGAGGAAGCTAGTCGCTTATATAGCTGCTCTAAGAATACACCACATTTAGCTAAGCCATCTGCTGTATGATTGTGTTCCCTAGGAATCCAAACTAACTTTACATTTAGGCAGTCCAAGGAGCCCCTGGCCTCTTCTAAATAGTGACTTAATCTCCAAGCCCCCCCCCCCCCCTCTTTGTCTCTTAACCATTTTATAGTATTTGCTGAATCACCTGCAATTGTTATATTTTGAATTCCCAAGGTTTTTATTATTCTGATTTCCGTGAGGGCAGCCATTACTTCAGCCTTTGTGGAATCTGCCATGCCTATTGGACTGCTTAAAGTCCAACAGATGTTGCCCCTTTCATCCCTTAATGTTCCTCCAATACCAGCTAATCCGGGATTACCTAAAGCACTTCCATCAAAATTTAATATCATCTCACCTTCACTGATGGGTTCAGGAAACCTGAAGGGTGATTGATGGGGGTGAGGGAGAAATAAGAAAGGGTAAGCATCTCTATTGAGGTCGTTGACTGAGACACCTCTGAAAAGATCTGAATTCACCGTCCAGATCTCCTCTAGATGTATCTATCATTGGTAGTAGATGGGTTTATTTAGCAAAACTCAAATACGATGACACTCTGGATAGATACAAAGCTCGTCTGGTTGTACAAGGGTACAAACAAGAGTATGACATTAAATATGATGAAATTTTTACTCCTATGGCCAAGATGACTATAATTTGTCTTCTTTTGGCCATCCTTGCTATTAGACAGTGGATCAGATGGATTTTAGAAATGCTTTTATTCATGGACTCTTATAGGAGGCTGTATATATGAAACCTCCCCTTGGGTACTGTGATGATTCCCGCTTGGTATGCAAACTAAAGAAATCTCTTTATGGGCTCAAACAAGCTCCCCAAGCTTGGTTTGAGCGTTTCTGTTCAATTGTTCTAGAAGTTGGTTTTCAACAAAGTACTTCCAATTATTCTCTTTTCACCCTCAAGAGAACCCAAGGATTGACTCATCTTTTGGTATATGTGGATGATATCCTAATCTCTGGGATTGATGTGGATGAGATTGATAAATTGAAGGTCCTTCTTAGTAACACCTTCAAAATGAAAGATCTTGAGCCAGTCACTTATTTTTTGAGTTTAGAAATTAAAAGCTCATCTCAAGGGTATTTTGTCAACCAACAAAAGTATGCTTCCTATCTTGTGCAGATGGCCCATCTTACAGACTCTAAGCAAGTTAACACTCCTTTAGAACTTAACTTGAAGTTAAGCAAGGATCCTGGTGAGTTTCTCCCTAATGCCACTCTGTATCGGCAATTTGTGGGCAGCCTCATCTACCTAACTATGACTAGATCGGATGTCTCTTATGTTGTTCAACTAGTCAGACAGTTTGTTTTTACTCCTCGACAACCCCATTTTTCAGTCATTCTTCGGATCATTTGTTATGTACGGGGAACAATAACTCATAGTCTACTTTTCCCATCCTCGCCTACTTCTCTACTTGGAGCATGTGCTGATGTTGATTGGCATGGCTCCCTTACACATGCCGCTCTTCTACTGGGTGGTGCATTTTCCTCAATTCTCTAATCTCCTGGAAATGTAAGAAACAACAAATTGTGTCCAAGCCGTCCACAAAAGCAGAGTATTGTGCAATGTCCTTTGTATGCAATGAAATTGCGTGGCTCAAAAATCTCCTCCATGATGAGGCCATTGATCATTCATCCTCAATTCCTCTTTTTGCTGACAACATGAATGCCATCAAGATAGCTTCCAATCCTGTTTTTCATGAATGTACCAAACATATTGAAGTGAATTGCCATTTTTTTATCAACGAAAGATAATTTATTTTATTAGAATTTATTCAAGCAATAATTAATACAATTTGATGACAGGAATGTCATCCCCAAAACTTTCAAGCCACTATTACAACAAAAGTTCGAAAGAAGCTAATAGGTTCCCAACAGCCCAAAGTACACCAAGTTACAACTTTGCCCAAAACGAACTAGGTTTGTCATCTCCTTGCTTTGTCAGAACATCTGCCAACCCATTTGCAGTCCTTCTTATCCAACCAAAAGTAGAATTGAATCTCTTTACTAGGATGTCAATTTCCTTGAAAACATGTCTATATTTCCAAGGAGTCGAGCTGAAATTCTTGGACCAAGAAATGACTAACTGCATATCTCCTTCAACTTCCAATTCCCTTATTCCGAGTTGTACTGCAAGCCTCAATCCATGTAAGAGAGCCATAATTTCAGCCTGGATTGAATCTCCAAAACCTTGTCTAGCTAGAGAATCTGCCAGACCATTTGCCGACCTTCTTTCCTATTGAACTGTAACTGAGATATTTGATATTAACCATTTAAATCTTCTCAAGGCCCCCCTATAGGGCCAGGCTGCCATCTCCGGCTCTTTTAGCCATCCAATAACCAATTTGGAGCCACCTTCAATCAAATCATAGTTTTCAAGGCGCCAAGGCAAGGCTCGGCAACAGGGGGCACCTAGGTGTCGCTAGGCAATGGATTTTTTTCAAGTATCCTAGGGTAGTTCCCTAGGATCCATGATCATATTTCCTTAATAAATATCCATAATTTTCATAAGAAAAGTATAAACTTCATGTTAAAGTATAGAAAATCAACATATTCATGAGAAGAAAAAGAAGAAAGAAAAGAAAATTCGAAAAATATAGGGGCTTAACCCCTATTTCTGTTATAGGAAAAGAAGAAAAGAAAAGAAAAGAAGAAAAAGAAGAAAATAGTATATAAAAACACAAAATTAGTAAAGAAAAAGAAGAAAATGTGTTGATTGGACAACATTTTATGTTCTTTCTTACTTATTCGTTAAGGTTTTGAAGTCTTTGAGGGTTCAATACAGCATTTAGCAATGTTTGTGTTGATTAAACCCTAACAAATAAGAAAATAACAAAAATAAATTAGTATATAAATACACAAAATGAATATTTTAGTTTAAAAATGTCTATTTTATAATTATAACCACAAAAGATTAAGAATATAAAAGTTTGTTATAACACGCTATAGAAAACTGCTTGGCGATTAGGCAAGGCAAGACTGCAAGGGTGCCTTGTCGCCTAGGCGTCGCTTTGACAACTATGAATTAAATGCTCCACTACCGTCTCTTTTGCACTTTCTGCTCCTTGTAGTACAGCTTAGACTTCTTCTCTACTGTTTCACTAACGTTCTTGAGTTCAGTGTCCTCCAACTCAGGCCCTATTTGAATGTTTTCCCCCTTTCCCCCTCCTCCAAGTATCTCCTTCCCCGAACTGTTCTGCCTTCCTTCCCCTTCTATTTCTCCTGTTGTCTTTTCCATCTTTTTAAGATCATCTTCTCTTGCCTTGTCATCTTCTTTTGGAAATTCGTATGCTAACTCTGAACTATTTCTACTCTCATATTTCCTCCTGAACGTGATCTACTACTCCCTTCCTTGTTGATGTTTCCGCTTGCACAACTAATACGAGTGTCTATTCCTACATCCCCTTTTCTTTTGATCTCTCCTCTTTCACATTAATGAATCTTGCAATACACCACAAGAACCTGTCTTTATCCGGTTGAGAAAACTCAATGACCTTGGATAAAGCCCTCCCTTCTCTTAGTTCTCCTGCTGAAGCTCCTCCTTCTCCAAGCTCGACCATGTCTGAGGAAGACAAAGGATGAGTGGCTAATGAGTTGGATAAGGCCCAAAAACTAAAGTCATGAGGTTGGGGGCCAATAGATTCATGATGAAAACAAGACTCGCTGGGATTATCCGGAAAATTGCTAAAGACCCTCTAAATCCCATTTCGTCTAGAGCATCCTATGAAGGTGAGTGGTGCCTCCAGCGAATTGATAAAGTGGAAATAAGTATTTGACTCTGCTCCTATGAAGGTGACTCTCATACTGTCACAAGTACACTCGTTCCTGTCCTAAGACTGGTTCTTCCCTAGTATGGCCAAGGCAAGCTATCCTAACAACCTCAACTACACTACCTAGCCAACCATCTTCACCCAATGTTTTCCCCGTAGGGCATCACGTTCCTCAATGGCCAACTAGGAGCACGAAAGCGATGAAAACATGCCCACTCTCGCCAGCTAACACAATGGATCAATGCAAGGGAGACTAGCTGAGACGCCTAAGCTAGGTATCAGCTGTCGTACCCCAGCAGAGTCTACTCTTCGTATAAAGCTAAATTTTGATGGTAGTAGTAAAAGAAATCCAGGTCCATCAAGAACTGGAGGAGTCTTCAGAAACGATGAAGGTAGTATTGTTGCATTTTACTTGGGTCCAATTGGGGAAGGTGATTCCTTGAGGGCTGAAGTTTTAGCTATCATGGAAGTAATTCAGAAAGCTAAGGATTTACAAATTCGCAATTGGTAATTGAAGTGGACTCAAAGCTGGTTATAAATTGGCTGCAAAGGAAGAGGATGTTGGGTGGTGGAGCTACATTTTTGAGAAGAGGAGAATTAGATAGTTATTACAATAAATGGAGGTATCTTTTCAATGGGTAAAAAGAGAGGCTAATTCCTTTTCTGATACATTAGCCAAACAAGGGGTGGGAAGGAATCGATTGTTTTGGGCTTTGTTGTAATTGTGGTTCTTTTATGGGAGAGTTAAGAGAGTTTATCTCTCCCTCCTTTGTACCTCTTTCACCTTATCTTTAATTTAATAAAGTTGTTTCAGTTATTGATCAAAAAAAAAAAATTCATGAAAAGGTTACTTATGGGAATCTTGTGGTCCTTTAAAAATGAAATGAGAAAGTTTAAGTGGCTGACTAGGGATATTCAAATAAAATTTCAATGATGCAAAATGGGGACCAGTTCATGGGAGTAGTAGATCTCCTACCATTCTCAGGGTCTCTTGTAAACCATTCTCTTCTTGTAATAAAATCTGAACTACTTATCAAAAAAGACAAAAAGATCTGTTTCTCATTTGTGAAGATATCTATTAACTAGCTTGGGGGCATGGTTTGCAACACCAGTGATATTGGCCAAATATCCTCATTTTGCAAGGTGGGGATACAAAATTTTGCAGGAATTTTTTTTCCAAATATTATTTTGACAAGTAAAAAAAAATAAATAAAAAATTATTGAAGAGACAAAGAAGTTACATCAGGAAGCTACATCAGGAGGTGACAAGACATCACTCGCTTCCAGACCAAAATTCAAATTAGAGAACATTTTCCACAGTACATATCTGAAAATCCAAGATTGTTTTTCCAAATATCCCCAATATTTTGCCAACATGTAAGCGATATTTCAGATTTCATTGATAGACTATATATTTAAAGTTTAAAACTTTAGAATATTAAAACTTTTCGATATTTCGTTAAAATTATTCTACTTTTTTTAAAATATTTTCTTAAAAGGATCATGAGGAATTGGTGATTGGATAATTGGCTTGCTACTTTGATATTATTCACTTACTAAGTCATTATAATTCAAAAAGAAACAGTCAAATGCATATAACTACAAAAGAGTATTCTCAAACTAATCACAACATATATATATATAAAAGAAAAAAGTCAAAGTGCCAAGTAATTAACATATTTAATGAAGAGAATATAGCTAAAAGACCAAAAAGGAGACAAAGAAAAAGATACCTACTACAGTCTTCAATTTTTTCTTACTTGATTTATACAATTATTTGCTATGGTTTTGAACCTTAAATATGCAATTATATTCATTCTAATGATTCTTTGAAAGTTTATTAACTAATTCCACGTTTCTAGAAATCTTTTCTGATTTTTTAGATTTTCCAAATATCTTTGTGAGATTGACGAAATATCTCCAAAATTTCTCCATTTCTATATGGAAAAATGTCCATTGATATCAAAATTGTGAACCATGCTTGGAGGTGTTGTCTAATGTAATGAATCCACATTACACAGTGTGCATCAGCTATAGTGTATTAAGGGCATTATTGTCCTTTTACTGCTTAAAAGTTGATAAAACAGGCAAATAGAATATAATTGGGTCCTATTCCTAATATTGCCTTAATTCTTTCTTTTATCGATTTTTCTTCTTCCTTCTCAATTGGTGTCAAGTACTACTTGGTTTCCCACTAGCAACAAGGAGTACCACGTTCTGTAAGTTGTTTATCCTTCATTTTTATTTTATTATTTTAACAGGATTCCATGTTAATTCAGAATTAAATCCTTCCTCTTCTCTTTCATTTCCTACTCCTTCCATAACACTAAGAGTCAAAGATTCATTCATGCTTGTATCCTCAACCAAAAATAACATGAAACTCTTTCATCTACTGATACAGACAACAAATGGTCCACCAGTGAATCATGGTAATCTCCTATGTATATGGTTTAAAAATTTTAACCTTCAAATGTTCTCTAAACTTTCAACAGAATTTGTTAGCACACCACATGTATGGCACTGTTGGGTCCAGTTGGAACTAACCTACACAGGACCTATACATTTAGTCGTTCCTCAATTGGATTGAAGGCATGCAACTTGTTAGACAAAGGTGCTGATTAAAAACGGAGCTTAGAGAGCAAACCTCATCTTCATGGTCTAAGAGTTCGAATATCTAGGCCTACAGGCCCCAAAAGGTATAATTTTATTAGGTTTTCATTTGTTTTTACTATACAATCATCATAGGAACACCTTCCCATGCATAACACAGGTCTCTGCCATAAATACAGAAACTAAAACATATGGAATCACATAAATCCCAATAGAAAAGCATAAATTTTGAAAGAAAAACGAGTCCATTAAAAAACAGAGAAAGGTTGGAAAATAATTAAACTAATGAATAAATAACTCTACCGATTGCGAGCCCAGCTTTATCAATCCCTTTGCAAGAGGCAAAATGCAGAACCTAAAGTAAGAAAACATTTTGATCAAATAAAAAGATACAAAAACTTAATAAATACTACAAATACAAGCAAAAGATAAAAGGAAATTCAAAATATCAAATACTTCAAAAGAAATAGGGAAGAAACTGACATTCCTCTACCGCCGGCCAAAGCTTCTTCAGATGGATCTTTCCAGTCATCCACCCTACACAGAAAAGATAAACACATAACTGAATACAACAATTATATGGTTCGGAGAACTCCCTACGAAGCAGAGAGAGAGAGAGAGAGAGAGTACACCCAACCGTAACGCCTATCAAATAGCAGGCGTTTTGAAGGTCGCTTAGTGGCAGGGCCGGAAGACTTGGAAGTGGACTCCATAATCCTCTCCTTCCTCTGCTGGAAGGTATAAACCACAGCCTCGGTAACCGTTCCGATGGAAAGATTCTAAAATGCCCGCTCCCGCTTGCACAGTTGCACTGGGTTAATACACCAAATGGTTTGGGTCTGCGTCTGTCTTTTAAAAACCGATCCGGGACCGCTTTTTCGTCTGGGTATCCGTCTTTTAAACTCTAAGGCTATGTTTGGTTTGAAGTAAAAGATAGGAAAAGAAAGGAAAAGATAAGAAAAACAATACAAGGGTCGTAAAGATTTTTCTACCCTTCTCTACATCTTCCTTCAAATCAAACATAGCCTAAAGTTCATTTGATAAAACGGGTGAATGGGTAATTTCATAAATCAAATAAAATGTAAATTTCTTAAACTATCTTATAATTTAATTAATTGATTAATTCGCTTTTATTGTTTCTAACAATTGTCTAAAACCTTTCTCATCATTAACTTTCTGTTATATTCTGACATCATTTTCGCTAGAACCGGTCACATTGTGGAAGGGGATTTACACTTTCACCCTTCATCGTTGCTGGAGGGAAAACCGTTGGATATTCATTTTTTTTTTCTCTCTGAGATTCCGGTACTGTAATTCATTGATTCTTTTATGCTATAATTTTACTTCAATTCGTTTTGGATTCTTTAGTTTCGAAACTGAATCTAGTCACTGAATAGTTTCTTTGTTCTATTGGTTTATATTGAACAAGATCAAGGCTAGGGTTATTTGGGCATTTGTGTTTGGATTGGATTTGATTTTATTCATATTCCAATTTTGGTTTGGAGAAGTTATGTTGCCCGGCCTTCTCATCTGCAGAGGAAAGCGAAGAATCAAGCACCCAAGGGATTGAATGTGTCGTAGCTTGTGCATTAAATTCAAGACAAGCTCACCAAGGGGCCTGCCGAATGCATGATCTGTTACGATATGGTCAGTTGCCAACCTGTACAACGATTGCCGTTTACTTTAAGAAATTTCTCAGAGTAGAAGCATCCTGATTGCCAATCTGCACAGCTCCCTCTGTTCCAAACCCCAAAAGCCTCGTTGGTTTTGTTGTTATATAAACCTCTCACAGAGAGATTCTTCTCTCTTATCTCTCTATACGTGTCTGATTCCGTTTTTTTAGCTGGTCACTTTATTCTTTTTACGTTAAATCGTTGTTAATATAGTTTGAGAGAGATGAGATTAACTTAAATTAAGTTATTTTCAGGCATGGAAAAATGGAGGGACTGAAGTGTAATGGTGGGAAACAGAAAATCATTGGCATCTGACCACAGAGTAGAAGAACCAAAATGGCAATGATGAGAATAACCGAAGGAGAAAATGGTGGTGGTCCAATGGTTATCTTGTGATTGGTCTACCACCTACCACCATATTTGATTTCACTTCTAAAAAGTACTTCTTTAACAATTACTTATGTTAAGTGTTGGGACCACACATTAAGTGGTAAAAAAGTACTTATGTGTTTAGTAAAAAAAGTCACTAAGAAGTACTTTTTTAGAAAAGAAGTACTTATAGAAAAAAGTGACCTGAGAGTGGCTTTTTTTCACCATTTCTTGGAGAAGTGCTTTTTCAAAACGAATGGAACGATTCAATCTCTAAATAATTTATTTAATTCCAGTTTTGCCCCCGCACGAGGGTTTTCTTCCCTCTCCTCCTATTCGAACATAGTAAGCAAAGGGCAGCGAATCCAGTTGCAGGTCCACTAGCGACGATCGATGGTACAAAAATACAACTTGCAAACTTATCGTTTTCCCTTTGTGACTATTTTTTTGCTTATTTTATTCGATTTGAAGCATTTTTCTTGAGTTTTTTAATGCCTGAAAAGGCACTCTTCTCCCTGTTTGCAGATCTGTGATTGGGCAAGCTTACCAGCAATACCCGATTGTCTAGTCGTTGGCGAACGAAGGTGAGTTCACCAAACTCCTCTCCTCCATGTTTGATGTTAGTTTCTTGTTTTTTTTGTAAATATTTGTCTGGATTCGTTTTTTTAGATTTTTCAAGTGAGAAATCCGAAATATTTACTTTTTTTCTTTTTTTTGCATTGTTTATGCGATGGTTCCTATGCATGAGTATAATTTTTTTGTGTTTTTTTTCTTAAAAATGATGCAAAACATATGCTGAAATATGTGAGTTATAGATTTTTTTTCTTGATTTTTTGTATGAATAATTAGTTAAATGCTTACATGTATTCTTGATTTATTATTATTATTATTATTATTATTATTATTATTATTATTATTATTGTTATTATTATTATTATTATTATTACTATTAATTGGATCCACATGGGCCCACGTGGGCTCTCAGGTGTCATGATGTGGTGATTTTTCATTAAAATGTATAGTATAATATGTGAAAAGCATTGTTTATATGTGAAAAGGCTAAAATTATCATTTATGTCAATATAAGCACTTGTGGGGAAAGTAACTCACCAAACATCCCACCCCAATAAGTGCTTAAAAAACATAATAAGTGATTTGGAAACTGGGTTACCAAACAACCTTAAGTGGTTGTTAAAATAAGCACTTCTAAAATTAATTGTTTTTTGGTTTATTTCCATTAATTCATTATTAAGTGTTGATTTTGGCTTGTGAGTTTTGTTTTCGTTAATTTCTTTGTTAGTTATAGTCCCCTTAGGATATGTTTGATTTGAAGAGTAGGGAAAGGAAGGGAAGCCTTTACAAATCTTGTATAGGTTTCCCTGCATTTCCCTTCCATTCCCTACTCTTTCCTTCAAACCAAACATAGCGTTAGAGTCTCTCGTGTTAATCGGTTATCATCTATTTTACAAATGCAGCTTAAGAAGGTGCTAAGGTTTGAATGGGAGCGGCAATGGTGGGCTTGGAGTGGAGGGCGGTCTCTTGCTCCTTGATGGGCTTTCTCTAAGAAATACCATGTAGATGACGAAAGGGGAAAGAGATTACAGTTCTTTAAAATTTTCATCAGTTGAGTTTTATTTTTAAATTTTGAAGAATAGTGAAGGGCGAATTCGATATTTCATTTTTTTACATTAGCACTTAACGACAATGTCAATTGTCAAAAACAGTAGGGGTATTTTAAGACAATATATAAACAGTAAGGATAGATTTAGTCAATTAGCTAAACAATAAGGAATGCTTAAGAAATTTACCCTTGAATAAATAGAAATAAAAATTGATATTTTTTTGTACACAAATTGGATAGGTCTTTAATATTATATTTTATTCATATTAAATTAAATTAGTTGATAAATGAGAATCATTGGTATTAGGGGAAATCCCTTACTACTTCTAAATTTTAGGAAATAGAATAAATTTGTTTGTAAAATCCCTTAAAAGTACCGGTAAGTTTTATGATAATTGACATTGTCTTAAACATTGATGAAAATAACAAAATATCGAAATTCCCTCCATTACCTTTTAGAATTTCAAAAGAAAAAAAATCTTTTGATGCACCCTCCCTTTCTTCAAAGAGAATTGAAAAGGGAGAAAAATGAAACTTTCTATTCAGGTTGGTTCCAAACCTTGAAAAAACTTATGCTTACAATGAAAAATGGGATGTTCTTAGCTCAAAAAGGTCAAACCTTGCTAGGTGGAAAGGTGCAATTTTTAAATATTGAATCAACCCAAGAATGTGGAAGTCGAATTTCTATTATAGAAAATATTTCTCTCCTAAGATCAATATGGAACAATAACCATATTTTAATGTAGAGAATGGGTAGTGATGTTGTTCGATCTGAGGTGTCCCAAACCGAAGTTGCAGTCAAATAATCTTGCCAACTGGACAAAGCCGAGGAGGAAAGACGAAGCCGTGCTTTAAGATCTAAAACCAAAAGAGTGGTCAGAGGATCGAGGAGTTATTCCGCAGGTAGGAACTTCAACGCTCAAGTTAGTTGAGAACAGTGGGTGGTTGGGCTGAGCAGTTGAGAGCAATGTTGGTCCGAGCAGTTGAGAGTAATGCTGGTCCGAGCAAAGTAACAATATGGGTGCTAGAGAGTCAAAAGTCCTTTACCTTGAGCAAAGATTACCTACTTATAGCCGAAGATCCGTGTCCAATTCGGGTGAGGCTTTCGGGGTTTTTGGGATGAAGTTGTTCGCCAAGGTGTTCGGAATAAAACCAAATCCCCGACGGAGCTGTCCTCCTTATCCATATGATTCTCTCCTATCTTAGTCATGCTTATCCGATGACATGGTGCCGGCATGGCTGAAGTGACAAGGCAGCCACATATGTGACATGTGGCACCCGGGGCTAGTTCAACCATGACCCATACACCACTCCCCCAATTCCGAAGTCGAGGAGTGTAGTGCTCGGCCGCGGTGTGGCGTAGAAGAGCTCTTCAGTTTTCGGTTGAGGAACTTGAACTTGAAATTTGGTTAAGCGTGCTATTTGGGCTGAGGGACTCGAAGTTGAACCGGTTTTCTAGGTGAACCAGCTGGCTTGACGCTCGTACCATTTCCGAGATGGATCAATAGGAGCGTCATTTCATTTCCCCGAGGCTACACACGTGCGAAGGGCGGTGGCATTGTTTTGTCTTCCTAAGCTGTCAGAGGGCGGCGTTCCGTGGTCTAAGCTTCGTAAAGTTCGGTAAGATGTCTTCCTCATCCACTGACTTCTCCCGCTCTTCTTCCTCTTCTTCTACTTCCTCTTCTCTCTCTTCCTCTTCTTCCCATAGTGAGTCCGAGTTGGGGTCTCTCATCGAGGCTGTCGCGCTCAATACTTGAGAGGCCAACGGCTAGGGGGCCGAGGCTGAGGAGTTTAAGGTCTTCGATCCTGAGTGGGTTGCTGAGTGGGAGGGCGAGGCTGAGATCACCCTGTGGATGATCACCCTACTGAGTGGGAGGCCAAACTCCTTTAGGTTTGTAGTTGGCCTTCTTTCCTATTGCTTTGTCCACGGCCTTGAGATCACCATGTGGATGATCACCTACTTTCTCCAACTGAAGCATCACCAGCAGGGGTATTACTACTTTGCGGCTTGGTAGCTCATTAAGGTGTTGGTCGAGGCCCCATCTTCAGTGAAATGCTGGAAGGCGGAATTCTTCTTTGTGCGCTGTCCTGGAGGCTCGCCTCTACCAGTCGAGCTTCAGAAGCCGAGGATTAAGCTAAATGCACCCAGTGAGACCCAAATCACCGAGGAGGAGAGGGCATCAATAAGAATGATCGAGGAGGTTGACGTGATGGAATACACATCCTTCTCGATGTTGATCTGTACCGGGCTGATGAGTGAGGCGGCCAGTCTGTTTATCATGTTGACATATTTGATTTTCTTTTTCCGAGCTCTTCTACTTGGTACTGATGTGTCATTTGCCTTGTGCAGGTGTTGAGATGGCCAATCGCGAAGAGATGGCACATCAGATGAGGGCCGCGATAGAGAGGGCACGGTCTGGAAGGGCCCAGGGGACTGAGCCTTGGTCTGATGAAGCGCAACCATGGTTTTCTGAACGCACTCCCCAATGGTAGAAGAGGCCAAGAGTGGTCGAGGAGGTGGTGGTGGTCAACCCGGAGGAGGGTGCTCAATCCATCCACTCTCCTCCCCTGCGAGAGAATGGGCCAAAGGGTGGCAACCCCACTATGTACATGCGGCGGTGGGATGTTCGACCCGAGGACGGGCCTAAGACAGAAGGCATCCCCAAGCAGCTGGTCCAGAGTTTGCTAACGCTAACCATTAGGCACGATCTTGTCAGGTCTTTGAGCAGTTTTCTGGAGAACACGCACCTGCGCCAGGCCGCGGTGGTAAGTCTTCTTGCTTCTTTGGTTACTTTTGCCTTGGTTGATTACTTCTGTTGTGTTGATAGTTGATCTTTTTTGTAGAATGCTTGCTCAACAGTTGCCGTGGTTGATTGCCTTTGGATGGTGCGATGCCTTTATGAGGCGAGGTAGGCCGAGGTAGAGCGCTCGAAAGCTCAGTTGGCTGAGTTGAAGCATGGTATTGACGAACGGAGCGATACCGCTCGTAAGTTGAAGAGCCATGTCTCAGAGCTGAAGGGAGAGCAAGAGGCACTAAAGAAGGAGGTCGATGAGAGGGTGGCCCGAGAAGAGGAGGAGGTGATCTCCAAGTTTAAGGCCTTGGCAGCCTATCAGGAAGTGTTGGATGACTTCGTCGCACACTCTTGAGCAGAAGGATTCCATTTCTACTGCGAAAGGATTTTGCGCCGGCTTCCCGAGGTTGCTACGGTTGTACAAGGTTTAGGCCCATATGATCCTCCTACACCTACTAAGGACGACATTGCTATCATCGAGGTGCCCAAGGAGGTCGAGGAGCGTCTGGCCAGGGAATGACGTGCCTGCTTGCTACCGTAGTTGTCTATGCTTTTTCCTTCATTTTTTTGTTGTTGTTGTTGAGATGTACATGGCTCGGTATGTCGAACCTTTTTAGTTGTAACTATTTTTGTTTTTAATGAAAAGCACATGTTGTTTTGAGTCGTGTTTCCTTCTCTTCCCCTTTTTTCTTTTTTTTTTGAACTTAAATGAGCGGATTAGTAGTAGACCACAATCTTATTCTAGCCAGGTCTAGGGTAGTAGAGATCTTGACATCCCAGTCTTCGAGTTTTGTTGGCCAAGGTGCTTCCGAGCTTTCATCGCATCGGGAATGGTCAGTGGCACCTGGTCTCGGGGAGCCTTACGCTCTTATTGGGTTGGCCATTTCTCAGCTAGCTTTGACCTAATGGTTCATCAGCTAGGTGTGCGGAGTTCGATTGCCACCCTTTAGCCTTAGGAGGCAGGGGCGTCATTCCCACTTCAGGCTCTGGCCTTGGTTGACCGAGTCAGCTGGTTGACTTGGTCGGTTGTGTGCTGCCAAATCGTTACACGACTATATGTTGTGGGCTCTGGTCATTGTGGATTGGCTGAGTTAGCAGTGCGCATATGCCTTAGCCATTAAAGTTCGATTGGGGGTGTGTGTTGCGGTGTACACTATGCAATGTGTATTGTGCGGTGTATGGTGTGCAGTGTGTGCTAAACAGTTGAATGTAGAAAATGATATATTTATTGCTATAGATTACTGATAGTACTTCCTCAAATTCCCGGTATTCCAACTCCTTGGTATGGAGTTTCTGTCGAGGTCTTCCAACATATAGGTACCAGGTCCGATGACTCTAGTTACTCTGTATGGTTCTTCCCAATTTGGTCCAAGCTTTCTTTCTCTTGGTGCAGGTCCTATGACTATGCAAAGGATGTTGTCACCGGTCTTGAACTCTCTTCTTCGGATTTTGGAGTCGTAGTACTTGGCCATCCAGTGCTGTTGTGTTGCCATCTTGAGGTATGCTCGGTCATGTGCTTCCTCCACTAGGTTGAGCTCTGCACGGAGGTCCTCGTTGTTCCGCTCGTCGTCGTAGAACTCGGTTCGAAGAGTTGATGAGCCTATCTCTATGGGGATCATGGCTTTAGACCCATATGGTGTCTCTTCGGTAACTGTCTGCGGTGTGGTCCTATACGCTTAGAGAATGCTTGGTAGCTTCTCGTCCCACCTTCCCTTGGCTCTGTCAAGTCTGGTTTTCAGGCCATGTAATAGGGTTCGGTTGGTCACTTCAGTCTGTCCATTGCTCTAAGGTTGGTGAACGGCTGTAGTCTAGTGATCGATCTTCAGGTTGGCGTAGAAAGCCTCGAACTTGCGATCTGTGAACTAGGTGTCATTGTCAGTGATGACTGATGAGAACTGAAGGGATGCCAAAGCAACAAGCAATTCCTTCCCATACGAAGTTTTGGGCATTTTGTGCGATAATGCATGCCAAGGCTTCGGCCTTCACCCACTTGGTGAAGTAATCCTTTGCAACAAGGAGGAACTTCTTTTGCCCGACCGCGGTGGGGAAAGGTCTGAGGATGTCCATTCCCCACTGAGCAAAGGGCCACGAACTTATGATCGGCTTCAGGGGGACCGTTGGCTGATGATTAAGGTTGGAGTGCCTCTGATAGTAGTCACACTTTTTGATGAGCTGGGTTGCATCTTGCTTCATGGTCGGCCAAAAGTAGCCTTGTCGAAATTCCTTGTGAGCTAGGGTTCAGGCACTGAGGTGATCTCCGCAGATACCTTTGTTTATCTCCCTGATGACGTAGTTGGCCTCGGAAGGGGGGAGACACCTCAGGTAGGGGAGAGTGTGTGACCGGCAGTAGAGCTGTCCCTGGATGAGGCAATATCAAGCCGACCTATTCACAAGTCTTTTGGCTTCCGCTCGGTTTTTTGGTAATGTGTCATCCTGAAGGTATTGTGTTATGGGGTCCATCCAGGATGGGCCGTGCTGAATAGGGAGGATGAAGAAGGTGATTGGAAAGATGCTAGGCTGGGCCAAAGTATCGACCCAGACTGCTTGGTTGAGGGCGGTCTATGGTGAGCTAGCGAGCTTTGAGAGTGCGCCCGCTTGTATGTTCTCAACTCGAGGGATCTGCTGGATGGTGAAGTGCTTGAGCCATTGGATGATCACTTGCACCCTTTGCAAGTAGCTCACCATAGTTGGTGTCTTTATCTCAAAGTGTCCGAGGATCTTGTTGACCACCAACTGCGAATCATTGAATGCTTTGACTCGCCGAGCACCAGGATCTAGGGTGAGCCGAAGTTCGACAACTAGGGCTTTGTACTCAGCTTCATTGTTGGATGCTTTGAATTCAAACCTGAGGGCATGCTCTAGTACCATGTTGTCCAGGCTGAGGAGGATGAGGCTGGCCCCGCTGCCTTGTTGGTTGGAGGAATCGTCCACGTGAAGGGTCCATACTAGTAGTGTTGCAACTGGATTCTGTGTCGTGAAGGTGCATTCAGTAGGGGAATCGGCCAAGGCCTGGGTTTTGATGGCGGGCCAAGGTGCACAGTCAATGTCGAACTCACTCAATTCCATGCTCCATTTGACTAGGAGGTTGGATGCTTCCGGCCTCTACAATACTTGTTTGAAAGGTTGATCGGTAAGCACCCGGACACTATGGGCTTGGAAGTATGGCCTGAGCTTTCTTTCCGAGGTGACTAGGGCTAGGGCGGCCTTCTCTAGATTTGAGTACCGTGTTTTTGCGCCATTGAGGACCTTGCCAGTGTAGTAGATCGACCTTTGTACCCGGTCTTCCTCCTTTACTAGTACTAAGTTGACCAACTCATCTCCAGCCAAGAGATAGAGTAGTAGCTCATCCCGAAAACTTGGCTTTGTGAGTAGAGGTGGTGAACTCAAGTACCTCTTCAGCTCTTGGAAGGACCATTTGCATTCTTCGGTCCATTGGAAGTCCTTCATCCTTTTCAAGGCCTTGAAGGAGGGCAGACATCGGTCTACAGAGTTTGACATGAACTTGCTAAGGACAGCTATCGATCCGATAAGGCATTACACTTCTTTGTAGGTTCGGGGTGACTGCATGTCGAGGATGGCCTTGATATTTTTTGGATTGGCTTCATTCGATACTTCTTGCTTTTGACCCCAGGAATTTTCTGGAGCCAACCCCGAAGGCATACTTCGTCGAGTTCTGCTTTATTCGATACTTCTTAAGGGTGTCGAAGACTTCTTGGAGGTTGGCTAGATGGTGCTTGACCTTCTTGCTTTTGACTAGCATGTCATCCACATATGCCTCCATGTTGCGATTGAGCTGATCTTTAAACACCTGGTTCACCAGCCGTCGATAGGTAGTGTCGGCTTTCTTGAGGCCGAAGGGCATCGCTTTGTAGCAGTAGAGCCCTCGGTCGATAATGAAGGCGGTCTTCTCTTGGTCGTCCAGATGCATCTGGATCTGATTTTAGCATGAGAATACATCCATGAAGCTTAGGAGTTCGTGCCTTGCCGTTGCATCGACGAGTTAGTCGATCCTTGACAGGGGGAAGCTGTCTTTGGGACAGGCTTTGTTCAGGTCGGTGAAGTCGACGCAGATTCTCCACTTCCCATTTGCCTTCTTCACCATTACGACATTCGCCAATCAGTTCGGGTACTTCACTTCTCAGATAAAGCCGACGTTGAGCAGCTTTTGGACCTCTTCATTGATCACCTGCCACCGTTCTATGGTGAAGCTTCTTTTCTTCTGCCTAATGGGTTGGTAGCACGGGTCAGCATTCAAGCGATGGAAGATGACCTTGGGGTTGATCCCCGGCATGTCGGCCACTGACCAGGCGAATACGTCGGCGTTGTCCTTTAGCAACCGCACAAGTTCTTCCTGACGGCGGTCTTCTAAGATGTATTCGACCTAGACCGTATTTTCGGGGTCTTAATTGGAGAGAAACACTTGTATGAGGTCTTCGACAGGCTGGTTGTGCTACATCTTCAGCTCATCTCACAGGTCTATGCTCTCAGTTGTCAGTGTCTCTACGGCTTGGCACTTTCCTCGGTAGGCCGTATGGTAGCATTTGTGTTGCGCTCTGGTCTCCATGTGCTACCCCCACTTCGTATGGGGTCGAGAACTTCATTGCTAGGTGGAACATGGAAACAGAGGCCCACAAAGCATTTAGGGTTGGCCATCCGATAATGGCGTTATAGGATTTGAGGCACCGAGCGACAATGAAGTCAACCATCACCGTGGTGGTGATGTCACCATCTCCAATCAGAAGGGGCAGGGTGATCTTACCTTTTGGCATGAGGGATTCTCCAGAGAAACCCAACAGGGGAGTGTTGACTGGGGTGAGGCAATCCTTGATGATGCTGAGTTGTTCGAAGGCTTCCTCGAAGAGAATGTCAGTCGAGCTTTCCATGTCTACTAGGATGCACTGGACTTCGAAGTTTGCCACCTCGGCTATTATCACAAGGGTGTCATCATGTGGGGTTTGGACCCCCCTAAGGTCATCACTAGTGAAGGTGATCGGATCCTCCCGCCTTCTCTTCTACTCCCTATTGTCGATCTCAAGTAGCCGCGCATACGCCTTGCGGCCCAAGCTGCTTTCCCCTCTAGCGGTCATTCCTCCTGAGATCCTTGCACTGACCCTGACTGGGGAACCCGGGCTAGAGGTCTGTCTGCTTGGCATAGTTCTTCCTTTGGTTTGTGCTCCTTGATGCTGATGAAGCCTCCCAAATATTCACACCTAGTTAGGTCCTCGATGTGGTGGCGTAGATCATGATAGTTGTCTGTCTCATGGCCGTGGTTTGGATGGAAGTTGCAGTATTTGTCTCTATTCCTCTTGTTGTTTTGGGACTGCATCTTCTCAGGCCATCTGACGTAGCTGCAGTCACGGATCTGCATCAGAATCTCTGACCAAGGTGCATTCAGTGGTGTAAAGTTTCTATAGGTCGGGTGTGGAGTCCTTGGTCTTCTATTAGGTTGGGGGTCTTGTCTCGATCTGCCTTGTCCGCCCTATGCTCATCAGGGTCTCTTTTCTTTTTGTCGTGCTGCTCTTCTTCGCCTCTCAACTATCCTTGTGCTTCTTTAGCGTTGATGTACTTTTGGGCATGATTCATTAGCGCGGCCATGGTCTAAGGGGTGTCCTTTGATATTGAGAAGCTGAAAGGGGATGGGTGCAAGCCCTGCATGACGGCTATGACTGTCACTAACTGGTTCAAGGCTCAGACTTGTAGGGCCTCGGCGTTGAACCTCACCAAATACTCTCTTAGGGTTTCTCCTTTCCTCTGCCGCACTTGCATGAGGTTGGCAGAAGTTTTCTAGTGTTGCTGGCTTGCCGTGAATTGTGCTAGGAGCTGGCTCTCCAGTTGCTCCCAAGAGGAAATAGAGCGCGGTGGAAGGGAGGAGTACCATGTCCGGGCAACTCACTTGAGGGTAGCAACAAATGCCTTGCACATCAAACCTTAATATGAACTGTCTAGCATCATCGAGGCCTTGAAGCCTTCGACGCGGTCACTAGGGTATACAGAACCGTCATACTTTTTGAAGTACGGAGCTCGCCAGCCAGTTGGAGGGAGCTCGTCCACGATGTCCTAGGTGAAGACTGGCTCTTTGGTGGGCTGGCTTTTGGGTTCCTTGGACCAGACTATGGGAGGTGTCATACTTCTGTCAGTTTGTCTATGTTCCCAATTTGGTCAAGCGTTGTCTGAGATCCTGATCTCCACGTTTCTGTTGTCTGGGGCTGCGTGCGTTACCCTTTCTTTCTTGGGTGCTGCCAGGCGATCTTTTACCGAGCTAGACTCTGCGATGGAGACTAGTTGCTGTTGTGTCCTTTTGCCGAGCCTTTCTTTAACCAGAACTCGGGTAGAACGAAGTGTCTTGTTGTGGTCGTCGCGTTCATGGGATTGGGTTGAGGAGTCCGATCTTCTTGATGACTGCTACCTTTCTTGGTCAGACCGCACCCTATCCTTGTCTGACTAGCGCTTTTTGGGGTCCTCATGGCAAGGATCAGCTGCGTTAAGCGTCGGGGCAAGAGGGGGCACGGTTAGAGGAGGTTGCGTTGTAGATCCCAGCGTCTGCATCACACGAGGATCTGGTTGACCTTTTGTTGCATTGCTTGGAACTGGGTGGGATCAACCGTGGTCTATTATTGGGGCTGTTGCTACGACTCATGATGTGGAGGGCTGTGGTGAGAGCGGGATCCTCAAGATGGGGATCAGTCTATAGAGCGGTCGGATGTGTTTCTTGGCATTTTTCTTGATTGCGCGGAAAGAGAGTTTGGAATGGCTTTTTGTGCGATTCCCTTAGACGGTGCCAATATGATGTTGTTTGATCTGAGGTGTCCCGAACCAAAGTCACTACTAGATAATCTTGCCTACTGGATGAAGCTGAGGAGGAATGACGAAGCTGCGCTCCAAGATATGAAACCAAGAAAGTGGTCAAAGGCTTGAGGAGTTATTCCCCAAGTAGTTACTTGGACGCTCAAGTTTGTCGAGAACAGTGGGTGGTCGGGCCAAGCAGTTAAGAGCAATGCTGGTCCGAGCAGAGTAATAGTATGGGTGCTAGAGAGTCAAAAGTCCTTTACCTTGAGCGGAGATTACCTATTTATAACCGAAGATTTGTGTCCAATTTGGGTGAGGCTTCCAGGGTTGTCAGGATGAGGTTGTTTGCCGAGGTCTTCGAGATAAGACCTAATCCCCGGTGGAACTGTCCTCCTTATCTGTACGACGCTCTCCTATCTTAGTCGCGCTTATCCGATGACGTGGTGCCAACGTAGCCAAAGTGACAAAGCGGTTGCGGAGGTGACACATGGCACCTGGGGCCAATTCAACCATGACCCAAACAGGTAGAATGCTACCTGATTCACATGCTAGAAATGCAACTCTCAAAGTGGTGTAACATACCCAAGGATTTGAACAAAATCGAATTGCAAGCTAAAGATGGTGTAAACCAAATTGCAAGAATTCAATATAATCTATATGTGTGAATTGGTGTGCACTTCAATTCTCTAGTTGAATACAACTGTTCATCACTCAAGAGATCTGTGTTTTTTTCTTTTTTGGAAACGCTCAATGAGAAAGAGAGGAAAAAAAATCTCCTTTTAGCCTTGGTTGGACTAGGTTTTAGAGGAAAATAATCTTGATGAGAATTGTGTCTCTCAATTCTCCTACTTAAATAGAATTGGACTCCTAGAGTAGTCCTAAAAGAAGTTTCTAAAACAGATTTTTAACTAAATTAGAAGTTTCTAATTAAATCAAACTAGTCGTGTTGGAATTAAATCAAACTCTTTTATTAATCTTTTAATTCACACCCATGACTAGTCAATTTGACATGAACCTTTTATGGCGTTGAGCCCACTGAGCTCACACTAAACCATGTGGATTCAACCCATGTATTGAAACACAGGCTGAATTCACTAGTTAGATGTAGTAAGCCGCCTACACAATCTTATTGGGCTTGGAACCGGCCCAACACTTAAATATAAGTGGGGTTTTGGTTTTAACTATCCTATGAACCCAGAACCAATGGTTTAATCTGAGAAAAGTGCCCTTAAAGTTTTAACCCAAGCAAACACTTGCTCTCAACCTCTCAACCAATAATATCAGTATACGACCCATACAGAATAAGCTCTTATCTAGCTAGAAGATGTGGCATGCCTTCTACTCAAATGGATCATCAGATTAAAATTTTTTGCAAATCCTTTATAAAATAAATTATTTATAGATAAAAATACATTTTGCAAACTAATCTCAAAACCAAATTGAAATCCACTACTAGTAGTTTTAGTTTTCCATGAAAGAGTGTAAATCATTATGTTCTCTTTGTTTGACAAAGTGATTGATCTTATCACAATGAGAACCCAAATCAACAACAAGTTGAAAACATCAGTATATAGTGGCAATTCTTTTATCTACCATTGAATTTGACATATAATGGTGATTACATAAATGTCATTGTAAAAATTCCCACTAAACCATAACCTTGATGTAATGAATGAAGAATTCCAACCTTTTTTCAATCTTTTTGTAAAGAACCCTAATTGATGTGGAGAGAGAGAGAGAGATTACCAAAGAAGAGAATTGGGAGATGGTACTAGTGCATCGGTTTAGTGGCTTCAACTGAAGAGACAGATAGGGGAAGGGAAGGTAAAAGGCATGAAGGTTAGAGAAAGGTTTTAAAAGCAAACCTAGAGACTAAATTGTTTTTCCCTCTACGTTGAATGGGCATACATACATACATATGCATGTATTCAACTTGCCATTAACTCGGGATTTGACTAAAAATTATTAACTTGGTTAAATTTCTGTTCAACCCATGTAGTTGAATTGTTGACCCGCTAGGTTTGGTCATTGGGTCACAAGTTACAAGATGAAAACTTTCAAAGGCCATAAGTTTGTGCTGATTGTCAAATTGGGGTGATTTTTTTTTGGTTAACTTTTTGAGATCTATGTGTCTGAAGATGCAAAATGTGCCTTGTCCTATTATTTTTGCCAAATAAAAAACATTTTTTGGTGTTAAATCTTAATTTTAACTTATTTATTTATGGGTTAATTTCTTAAGCTACCATTTTGATTTAGTGAATTGACTAAGTGCACCCTTACTGTTTGAAAATTAATTAACGCTACCCTATTGTTTCTAACAATTGATTAATACTTCCCTTATTGTCAGTGTTATTAAGGGATTAAAAAGACTATTTTGCCCATTCTTTTTTAAATTTTCAAAATAAAACTTTTGACACCTTTCTTAATTGCCAAGGCTTATCTCTATACTGAAATCTCTCTCGGAAAATCCCATAAGCTGGCGGCAGAGTGTGTTGTGGATGGCACTGTGGGCGGATGAGTGTGCGAAGCTACCTCCGTGGAAGAAAATTATGATCGGGACGACCTCTGTACTCAGGGGCTGCTCAAGCTCCATGATACCCGGCTGAGTTTGAGCTTCATTGGCTGGGGCTGGCCGGTATATCCGGCTGAGGCTAGTTGCACGGTCCACTATGACATCAAAAGAGAACACCCCGTCGACGGGGGTTGTGTTGGCAGTGACTTTCCGGTCAAGGACTCCGTCGGATGGCGGTTGAACATACCGTTCGGTTGGCGGAGGAGATTGTTGGCCACCTTGAAATTGGAGATGAGAATCCATCTGTTCAGCGGAACCACCACATGTACAGTGACAGGATGAGAGAGATATTAGGAATTAGTCGAGAATAAGAACATCAACACTCCAATTAAATTAATTTACACTATTTATATGTTTCCATTCTAATCAGAAACAAAAAAAAAAAAAAATGCAAAATGGAAAAGAATCACGCTCCTTACTACCCGACCTGGTGCACAATCGGTATTGGGATTATACGCAGCGGCGAAAGCTCCCATCTCTCTCTCTCTTTCTCGACCTGGTGCACAATCCCTCTCTCTCTCTCCCTGCCTTCGCTCTCCCCTGTTTCACCGCCCTCTCTCTCCCTACCTCCGCTCTCCCTTGTTCCACCGCCCTCTCTCGACCTGTACGTATTGAACTCCAATCAAGGGTGTTGGAGAATTGAATTCTAATCAAGGCTTCGTTGAATTGAACCAAGGGTGTTGAAGATATGTGAGCAGGGGAAGAAAATGACAATTTGGTTAGGCAGCTTCGAAACGCCAGAGATAGGAAGCCACCACCTTGACGTTGCAGCGTTAAAGCTTAGAGGGCAGTCAACAAGGCTCATTTCCCTGAGTTAGCGAGTCCTCGTCCTATGAGCTCAAATGCTGATGATATCTAGTCAGCATCTCATGAGGCGGCTTCACTGCGTAGAGTGAAGCATAGCTCAGCTCCAGCTCTGTTACAACCACCTATGAGCTGTGTTGGTGGTTGCGTGCGTTTTTGTGCGTAGAGAGTGCGTGCTGCGCGCAAGAGCTGCTGCGTAGAGTGAAGCATAGCTCCCCCATTTCATCTTATGAGCTGTGTAGCTCCAGCTCGTACTCTGTTACAACCACCCATAGCTCAGAGGGTCACGAAAGAGAGAGAGATGGGAGAGCAGAACAAGGTTCGCCGCCAGCTCTATTCGGTGTTGCGACCTTGAAGAAATTGAACAGGGCCGGCTGAAGTCGATGACAGGGGGATGAAAACTGTGAGGAGAAGAGAGGAAGAAAGGGAAAAATAAGAGAGAGAATGAGAGAGAGTGTTTTAGGAAGAAATGGGGGAAGTTATGGTAGGTTGCAAAGATAGCATGGACAAGGTGTTGCTGGAGGATGATGGGGAGGGAGAGTCAACGGAGGACAAGAAACCAAACATTGATGTGGATGTCAGTGCTGAAGTAATAACAAGGGTAAGTTGGGTATTTTTGAAAGTTATAAGGTGATGCACATTTGAATGGTTTATGATAGAACATTGACCATAAGGGAAGTATTAGTCAATTGTCAGAAACAGTAGGGGTAGTGTTAGTTAATTTTCAAACAGTAAGGTACAATTAGTCAATTAGCTAAACCATAAGGGTAGTTTAAGAAATTTACCCTTTATTTATTATTTATAAAAATGAAAAACCTAATTTAAAATATAAATAAGACCAAAAGTAAAACATATACATACAAATACCACAAGTAGAATGTAATTATATGTTATTTTTTCTATATAATACATTTATACATATATGTATGTTTTATATTTATAATTAAATTAGTGACATGCCACACTCTCACTTGTTTGACCCAAATGGTCGAATCATTGACCCATGACCTAGAGATAAAAATGATTCAACCACAAGATTGGACTTTAAAACAATAGCTAATATATATTTAGAATATATAATTATGTTCTGCATATTAAATATTTTTTTATCTTCAATTTAATTTTATATACTAAACATTAAGATTTGAGGCCAAAAAAGGCATTTTTTAACAAAAATAGTGGGCCAAAGTATCAAAGAATGCATAGATCTCGAAAAGCTATCCAAAATAAAAAAGACCATCCCAATCCAACAACCAAGTGCAAAGTTATATTTTTTGAAAGTTTCCATATAAATTATAATTTACAACCCATGATCTGCTTGGGTCAATCAGATCAATAGTTTAATTGCTTGAACCAATTCTTTTTTACCAAGTCATTGGTTTTTGAATAGTTTTCAACTGTTAGGTTAATCCAAAGCAGAATAATAATTGGATGTCAATGAAAGATTGAAAACACTAATAGTCGTTTCATTTTTGGTTTAATACCTATGTTTTAAAAATCAAACTAGAATTTTGGCCACTAGTTTCTGGGTCAGCAGTTTCACCGTCCAATCTGAACAAATTAGTTTGGGACAATTTTAAAAATAAAAATGGCAAGAAAAGTCTCATGCATATTTCTTCTTCCCATGACAATTTGAACAATTGACATAAAAAATGCACTGGTACCAATTTCTTATTCTTGCCCTGCATTCTCCCTTGAGAATGTCTCACGCATATTCATTCATGGGCCATTTCACTAATCACATTTCTAGCTTCTCAAGTAAAGTATTCAATCAAAGAAATAAGGTAAGTACTTGTTCTCTTCCAAGTTCCAACTCAAATCTCTTTCTTCTTCTTAATCGTTGAGAAAGATGATTAAGTAAAGGAACGGAATCACATTTTAGATAGAAGAGAGGTAAATCCAACCTCTTTGTGTTGTTTCATTTGGGTTTCATTAAGATTTCTTCAATTTAGTTGTTGTGCTAATTAACTAAACAAGGGCACCACTTGTTTTCCTTCTTGCCTAAGGTTATGGATTAGAACTCAAAGAAATGAAGGTTTTACAAAGAGAAATGAAAACATAAAATAAAATTTTCAAATACACACATACAAGTATCATTTCTTTCAATTCAAAAACACTATAAGAAAAAAAGGCCTCATATATCCCCTCTGTTCTCCTTGGATGGTGGACAGGTTATGCCTAGTTTAAATAGCTTAACCCCTTACCATGTGTAGTGGGTTCACAAGTGTAGAAATAATTCTGACTCTTTCAATTCCTAATTAGACATGTAAGAAGTCTTTCAATAGATAAGCTCTGGCTCGTGTACATTTTGGTTAATTATGGAATATATTTCACACAGGTGCACATCATCTTTCTCTATCTTCTCTTGCACAACCTAAAAAATAATGCATCTTTATTTAGTGTTGCCAAAGTTAGATTGGAATAGATAGTCAAACTACTGACATAGTGATTAAAAAATAATGCATCTTTATTTTGATCAATTTTACCAATAGAATGATTAAAACACCAATTTGTTATGGATACACCACCCGGCAGCGCACTACGGCGTAGTCACAGGCAGCAACACGCACAGTGGGCCGCCCAGCAGTACGCACCGCCCGGCAGCCCGGCAGTGCGCACAATAGCACGCGCCGCACGGCATGACAGTAGCACGCGCCGCACGGCAGCAGCACTGGGCAACAGCATGCACTGCACGACAGCAGCACGCACCACACGGCAGCAGCATTGTGAGACGCGCACGCCACCCGACAGCAGCACTGTGAGATGCGCGCACCGCCCGGTAGCAGAAGTAGGACGGGACCCACACGACAGCTCATCAGGGTGGGTCCGCACTTATCTAACCACGTCAGCTTTGCTCGCCAACTCGCCGCCGGCTAGTCCATTCCTCATCCCTTATCCTCATCTCATCTTATCTTATCTTCTTAGTAGGAGTTTTGTTCTTACTTATCTAGTTCTGTTCTTATCTATTAGAGATAAGAACTGAGTGCTGTTAGAAGTCTGTTAGAAGTAGGAGTTTGATTTAAAGTTGGATTGTCCTAGCTTAGTCGAATGTCTCCTCTTGTAATCTCCTATTTAAGGAGCCGTGAATTGAAATAAAGGCATTCAGTTTTCCTAGTCAAGAGAAGAGTAAGGAGAGTTCGGGTGGTCTCTTGGACAAATCACCCATTCGGTTTTCCACAATAGGTTCTGCACGCAAGGGGAAGTAGGGCTTTCTCCCCGTGGACCGACCCGTGACGAGATCCTACGCGTGGGCCCATAACATTCTGGTATCAGAGCCTACCGTCATGGGGGAACAAGAGCCGCTGTCTTCCAGGGTCCACGAGCTAGAGCATAGGCTCGCCGAAACCTATTTGGAAGTTTGTGAGGTCAAGGATGATGTCCGGGAGCTGCGACGCCTGTTGGAAGCGTTCCTCTCCAACAAAGAAAGAAGCTCTGAGAGAATCGCCACCACCAATAGCCGCCATCCGGACGGGGCAGAGACGTCCAGCGAACAACAGATCGCTGCCCCAACAGCCGCTGTTATTCCCAAGTATAGCCGGCTGGAATTTCCATCCTACAGCGGCGCTGGAGACCCACTGGGATGGTTGCACCGCTGCGAACAGTTCTTCCACAACCAGTGCACCGATGACAGGGACAAGGTCAGCTTGGCCGCGTTCCACCTAACAGAAGAAGCGCAGCTCTGGTTCTACCGAGTGGAGCAGGAGGAACCAGGTCTTAGTTGGGGGCAGTTCAAGTCGTACTGCCTCCTTCGGTTCGAACCCCCACTAACAAACAACCCCTTGGGGGAACTCATTAATCTCAAGCAGACCGGTACCGTAGCAGAGTATCAGCGGCAGTTCCAGACCCTTCTCGCCAGGGCCTCTTCAGTACGCCCAGACCAGCAGGTGGATATGTTCACAGTTGGTCTAGCCGAACCCCTGAGAGTTGATGTAGAGATGCAGAGCCCTCCTAACCTGGTCACGACAATGAATTTAGCCTGAGCCTTCGAGCGCAAATTGCAGATTAGACGAGGGCCGTTCAGCATGGGATGCCCAGCAGCGACTTCAACAAACCAAAACCTATTGGAGGAGGGTCTTCGCTGGCAACCAACAGGGAACCACTCGGAATGGCTCCATATCCAGCAGCCAGCCCAGAACGGAAGCCAAAGATGAGCACCAATTCCAAATCAGCATCTAGTGTGGGGAGCAGCGGCGGTACACCCCCTATTAAGCACTTGTCCAGGGCTGAGATGGCAGAACGCAGGGCGAGGGGGCAATGTTTTAATTGCGATGAACTCTACTCAACAGGGTACAGGTGCAAGAGACTTTTCTGCCTCCTGGTGAAACAAGAGGAAGATGAGGATGAACTCCCTCCATGGGAACCCGATCCAATAGGGCAAAGCCACCTAGGATTCCTTTGAGGGTGTTTTCGATACCCAATTCGAGCTTGAGGACAAGCTCGTAGTCCGGGAGGGGTGTGATGTTATGGACACACCACCCGGTAGCGCACTGCGGTGCAGTTATAGGCAGCAGCACGCACAACGGGCCGCCCTGCAACATGCACCGCCCGACAGCACTGCACAGCAGCCCGGCAGCGCGCCGCACGCACCACCTGGCAGTGCGCACAACAGCACGCACCGCATGACAGCAACACTAAGCAGCAGCACGCGCCGCATGGCAGCAGCACTGGGCAGCAGCACGCACCACACGGCAGCAGCACGTACCACACGGCAGCAACACTGTGAGATGCGTGCGTTGCCCGACAGCAGAAGTAGGGCGGGACCCACACGACAGCTCATCAGGGTGGGTCCGCACTTATCTAGCCACATCAGCTCTGCTCGCCAACTCGCCGCCAGCTAGTCCATTCCTCATCCCTTATCCTCATCTCATCTTATCTTATCTTCTTAGTAGGAGTTTTGTTCTTACTTATCTAGTTCTGTTCTTATCTATTAGAGATAAGAACTGAGTGCTGTTAGAAGTCTGTTAGAAGTAGGAGTTTGATTTAAAGTTGGATTGTCCTAGCTTAGTCGAATGTCTCCTCTTGTAATCTCCTATTTAAGGAGCCGCGAATTGAAATAAAGGCATTCAGTTTTCCTAGTCAAGAGAAGAGTAAGGAGAGTTCGGGTGGTCTCTTGGACAAATCACCCATTAGGAGAGTTCGGGTGGTCTCTTTGACAAATCACCCATTCGGTTTTCCACAATAAGTTCTGCACGCAAGGGAGCACGCAAGGGGAAGCAGGGCTTTCTCCCCGTGGACCGACCCGTGACGAGATCCTACGCGCGAGCCCATAACACATTTAAACTAGTAATCTAATTACCACAGAACTTTATGATTCATGTTCAATTTGGGTCTAACACAATATGCAATTTCAATTACTTTCCTTCCAAGATGTTTATCCTTTTCAGTGCAAGAAACTAAGGTGAATTTATGTTTTCTGGTTTCACATTGCAGTTTCTTCATTTTTCTTTGTTTATGATTGCTGCATTTTAATTCTATACTTTATTATTTAACATAATGCCTATGCATATTCATTTGAATTATAGGGCCTTGTATTTCCTTAACATAATCATGAAAAGTAGGGAATATTTTAACAAGGTTTTTTGTTGTGATGTCCCTTTTTACTCTTTTTTTTTGTGTTTATCTTTGTTTTTTTCTATCTTCCTTTTTTGTATTATGGTTGGGGTGGGAACAAGCTACATGTTCCTACTACCTAAAGGGTTCCTGGCTTATTGGTTATTGGTTGTTCCTAGTGAACTAGGCCCATACCAACCTAACTAGATAAACATAATCATATGATCTTTTGCATTCTCTTCAACTTTCCAACTGTCTATCTATCTAGAAGATTCATGTAAGGTTTTCAACAACTTATTTGCTGCTTTATGAAGTGTAGGCATGCTTAAGCTCAAAGGGAGAGACTTATTTTGTGAGGCATGCCTTGTCTAAACCTAGGTGCCACCTTGGGTGGCCTTTTTCTATCTTTGATGAATTCATTGTCAATTTGATATCGAATACACAATTTACTATATTATAGGTTGTCCTTATGATGCTTAGGGTATAACAAGTTAGCTTATGTAGGACTTGAACATACAAAGCTACAACCTTACAACCTTTGTGTTGATAACATGATACTATGACCAATTGAGCTAATAGGCTTTTTGAAATAACTTGCATATCAGGTTTGTATTTGGATGTGTATGGATATATAAATGATAACATCATTGTGGAGGCCATAGGAAATGTATTTAATGCATGTTAGCCTAATCATGACAATGTTCTTGAAATTATCAGCATGGTAGTTGGGACTTCACTTTGTAATGGTGTATCTATGCATTACTTGTTTGTTCATATGCTAAAAGTATGTGTGCTTGCTTCATTTTCTATCTAGTTGTATCCATTAGCACATCACTAGGTTTATTATTGTATGGAGGAAGCTATGTGTTTTTGCCTTTTTAGTCTACATATAGTATCTATGTCTATGCACAAATCTCTTTCCTTTTTTAATGGACTTGGTCGTCCTATATAGATGCTTTTGGTTCTACTTGAATGATGGTATCTTGTTGTTTTCTTGCAGACTACTTTTGATGCTGAGGCGTTCCCCAATTGAATCTAAAGGACATAGAAAGAAGCTACATGAGGTATCTACTTCTTATCAAGTGGATCATTGAATTGTAAAAATAATGTAACTTCTGGTCCCAGATTGCATCAGATAATGTTTTCATAATATTTTATTTTACTTCTTTTAGCTTCTATTCTATTTACTTGGTAGCCTAGAAGCTTTCTTACTATCATTTGTGAAACCTCTGAAGGAATGTTAAGGGTATTAGATGCTGGAACCTTGAACGATATGTTCCATTTTTGTTTTTTGTGTTTATGTTTTTCTTTCTTGGAAAATGGGCTATAACAGTTGGTAGTCTTCTGCTAATGCTTAAACCCCTCAATCCCTAGTGAAGGCAAAATTTTATCCTGAGTCTCTACGACAACAAGTTAGAGACCTTACCAACAAACTAGCTACCACTTTCATTTAAGTTATATTGAATCTTTTGGTATGAAAAGTCTAATATTTATTAGATGATAGAGCTCTAGCCCTTTGAAAAGATAGTGAAATGAGGAAGACACATTAATAAAAAAATGAAGTCATTTTCTTAATGACATAAATATAATTTGTTGTTTCATTGTTCCTTGATGCTTGTGTTGAAGCCATGCTTGTTTTGGATCTACTTTTCATTGATAAATATGAGTTTTCTCCAATATTTTATATCAACCTACATGGTGTTAAAGAACTAATCTTTGGCTTAAAATGTCAATAATCTACATGGTCATGCATGCAGTCATCTCACAGAAGATACCATAACGCTATGCGTGTATAGAAAAAAAAAAAAAAAACAATCAATTGATAACTCAAATTTTTAAACATTTTGAGAAATGCAAGTATTGGTGAAGAGAATATCCATGTCCGAGTTGTCAGTTTGTGCCCTTTCCCCAAGAGAAAATTTCTCTCTCTCTCTCTCTCTATATATATCAAATATGTGCCACCATTCGTAAGAGATATACACTACCTTTTTCTAAAAAGTCCAACAAGAAGTGGAAAAGATAGGGAAATTGATTCTTATAAGTCAAAAATTATATGAAAAGTTTCTTGAATGATTTTACCAGTTGGATTGTTTGACATATTGAATAATATATTGAGTTTTTTTTACCTAAATTTACTAAAATGGTAATGTCTAAACCATAAATTTTCTTTTGTGTAGGATTTGAGATTTAGTTTCTTAAGCTTTTCTCATAGGTTGTGCTAAGCATTCAAGTATTAAGGTGTTGATCTGGTTTTCATTATATATTTGGCTTCTCCATCCAATTCTTTTTATATGAGTGGTAAAATAAATTGAATTTGTAAAAGATCTCCAAGTAGTTAAAGAACTACTTTTCATGCTTTTAATATTGCTTCATTGATTTTTTACCTTTTATTTTTCCATTATTGTAGGTAAACATCAACCTTTGTAATAGTTTTAGTTCTCATCCTCCATGTCAGTTATATATTATTACCTTGTAAAGTGTTTTCCAATCCTCTATGGTGAGTAGCAAATATAGGCTTCTTTGTGTTGTGCTTTTGCCCATTGATTAGATTAGAGAACCTCCAAAAAGCCAAAAGAAGCTACTTTTTAGTTGCTTTGATTGTCACTAATCCCTTAAACGAGTTAACTGCATGTTATTTAGTGTAATGCCGACTCTAAGTTGCTTAGACATTAGTATTGTGGTATTGCTCTTATTATAAATTAACATATGAGCATCCTTAAAACACAAGATGATTATCAGTGATTGCATCAATGGGTTTCCTTAGATATGTGAAAATTATGGTGTTGCTCTTATTATAAATTTACATATGAGCATACTTAAAACAAAAGATGATTAATTAGTGATTGCACCCACCCAAGCATGGTCAAGAGATAATATAGATATGTATGAAAATTGAATTAATAATTACTTCCTTGTTTTTAAAAGAGAATGAGAAGTACTTTTTTAGTATTTTAGGAGCAAGTTAGCTTCAATTATAACTCAACAAGTCAATTTTTTTTTTTATTTTATTTTATGAAATCAAGTCATTTTATAAATTTAGGCTTTTCTAGTTACCAAAATGAGAAAAAAAGACATGACTTAACGACCATCCTTACTACAAGAACTTAGTGCAGCACTAAATTAATGCAAATTACCAGTTATAAGGCTAATCTTTGTTACACCGTTCATTTCCCGTTCAAATTGTTAACTTTGTTTAGTTTCTCTAATATGACTAATTGTCTAATTGCTTATCTTTGCATGTCAATGAGTAAAATAAATTGTTTACACAAGAAACTTGGAGGTTAAATAATATAAGATATTAAACATTCTTTCATATTACTTGAGATACATCCACAATGGTTATTGCTTTTATTTCAGTGTCGTAAGATATCTCTTGACCATGCTTGGCTCAATACAAGTTTTCTAGTTTTAGTTGAATAGAAAAATTCATTCTTCATTAATTATGTGTTTTTAGGTAATTTTAATTGTTCAAGAAAATTATTGAATGGTATTTTTCTATGAATTTTAGTATGTCTGATAAATTTTATAATGTATCACTCTAAATGGTATGTTCTATAGTTTATCTTCCCTAAATGAACAATCTTACATGTGGCGAATAAATTGGGAGCTAAATGGTTGTCTCCAAGTTTTTTATCCACTCTATTTGTGAAAAGATTTTTTACCCAAACACCTTTTTTTTTTGAGTTGAAACCTATCACTCAAAACATGGAATTCTAGAGGTTTAAGTTAAAGATGGTTAGATATTGAATGTGAAACTCTTTTCATTTTGCACGGTTTGTTCTTATATGTCATTAGCTAAATCTCCTAAATCTAATTCTGTTTAGTGGCTTCCAAGATTTAGTGTCAATGTTGATAAGAGGGAGATGGATGTGGATTTGGACATTAAACTCGCCTACATGGACTTGTTGAGTAGCAAACAAGTTTATTGTTGTTAGAAGGGATAGAAAATGTTTTCTCCCTTGATATTTATTTTTTTTTTCTTTTTTGTTTAATCCCCAACTATTTGGTTTAACTAGCAGGGACCCGCATGATGCATGGGATTTGGTAAAAAAAGTGAAATAAAATAGTGTAACAAAAAAATAGACTTCAGTAATGTATTAGTTTAATGAATGTTACAGAATAATAGACTTTATTAATGTATTTTCTATGCAAAAAAAACTACTTTAAACTCTCTACATTTTATAATAGTGTTGAACTATCTTGACTGCTTCTTCATTGTCATCAAATCTATAATGCAAATAAATAAATATTAAATTAACTCATAGGAATAGTTCAGCTATATCGATTATTATTAAATTTTATTTACTATGATCGAACTAATTCTTCCTTTATAGCGAAGGAATTGAAAGATAATCTCATGTTCTTTATAGTCATTATGGTTTGTCCTGTTGTCAAATTCTTTAATGTAAGAGGAAATTATATTATTTTTACTTTTAAATCTATGAAAATATAAATTTACCTCTATAATGCACCACTTTTATACAACTTCCAATAATAATTGTAAATTATTATTTTTATTTCTGGAGCACGTGATTCAATAACATCAACAAATCTATCCCATAATGTGAACCTCATTGGAACCAATCTGTCAAAAAATAAAAAATCATAATTAAATAATACTTAACAATATGCATGAACATTTTACATTAACTTACTGTTAGTCTAATAAAAAAACTTCCTTTTTTTTGAGTTTGGATACACAAAGGAAGTGTTGCCCAAATAAGGTCTCATTTGGCGCATCTTTTCGTGCGAGCTGTCGGCGTTTTAGAAGCCTAGTAGCCTGTGTTTTGGTCTTTTCCCATTTGGTTAGGAAAAGATCTAACCGTCGAAAATCGTAGCCCCGAAAAGACGTGAGAAGCCCATGTTAGACTATTTTCGAGAAGATTTAAACATATCTTTTCACCTTTTTTCAACTCATCTTCGTGTGGAAAGACGTGTGGAAAGACACACCTTAACCAAATAGTCTCCAAACTATGAAGATCTTGATGCAAAAGCTCACATCGTTTTTTGACTAGCAAAACTTCTAGAAGATCTTTCAAAAAAGACTTGCCAAATGATCCCAAAATAATTGCTCCCATAACATCTATAATACATGAAAGAGTTATACCAAAGGCAAAACATACATTCTACTATAATCAAATTTCTAAGATAAGAGCAAAACCAAATATGTCTATTGAAGGGAAGGGAGATCCATCATATGGATGGCCCAACTATGCAAGGTGGTTGGGCGAAAATTCAAAAATTTTCTTTACCCCTTTTGAGAATCTTATTCCCTGATTTGGAAAAACTACATTTTTCAAGGTTCATTCTTGAAACAAACCGGACCAAATCTGAAACCAAGATTAGGGAGGGGTATACCTGATACGAAATCCACGCAAAAGCTCCTCCAAATGTAGGTGTTCATGCCCAAAGAGGTTACCAAATCCTTCCTCCACTGAAGATGACACATCTTAGGGTGAGGAAGAATCAACAAGGGGTTCTTTAGCAGAATTGAACAGGATTGTAAGCACAACTTTAAAATTGTTTCTTCCACCAAGAAACAATATCAAGATACAATCTTGATCATTCCAAGACGTGGAGCTTGAACAGGGTAAGGCGGTAAGAGCAGAAGGAGAGAGAACTAAATGCAAAAACCATTAGAACTGTGTAACCTTTTTCTAGTTCGCCCTCCTCCTTTTATATAACCCTTAAAAAGTCAACCTCCTAATCTGATTAGGAGTTTCCTGATCCAAATCTTTATTTGGATCTGAACTCTTTAAGTGATAAGGCTTATCCTTTATCTTGTCTGCAGATCAAGATCAGCTACTCCTAATCAAATTAGAAGTTTCCCAATCTAAATCTCTATTTGGATATAGACTCTTTAAGTGGATAAGAGTTATCCTCCCATCCTTTTATGCTGATTTATACCCAGATTCGCCCCATTATTTAATTAATCATATTAAGCCCAGTTCGAATTGGGCTTTAGGCCCATTAAGCTTTCAAGCTCAATTTCCTTTAAGTGTTGGCTAGTTTGGTTCTCTTTGTATGGCGTGGGACCCTATCATTGACCTCCACATCAACCACATGGGTTCAGTCCAACCTTTGTTACAAGGCTTGACCAAATTCACTATTGAATACAGTGAACCCTTGAGTCCATCAGTATGGACTCTTAATGGGCCCAATATTTACACTAAATGGTCCTTGGGCCCAACCATCTTATGAAGGCTCAAGGACTGTGGGTAGATATGAGATTAGCCCATTAGGTTTATTATCCGTAAATGGTCTTACACTTAACCTCTCAGCCCATAATGATCAAACACTACCCGACAAGAGAGGACCTCTCCCCAGCTGCAAAGTATAGTGTTGCACTCTCTGCTCACATGGATCCCGAGAATTAAACCTTTTGCAATCATTTTGTGAAACCATAATATATACGCATATCTCTATATAAATATATTTTGCAAAACAAATCTTAACAAGTTTGAAATCAACTATTGGCAGTTTAGGTTTCCATCAGAGAGAGTGCATTCCCCGATTATTCACTTTGTTCGACAAAGGGGCTGATTCTGTCACTATAGTCACCCACTCAGGTGAATTCTCAGACTGCCCCAACATACCCAGGTTTTGACCCCTGTTAAGGATCTCACTGATTGGCATATCAAAGACAACTCAATCCAACACCTAGTGAAGTATCATAATCGAGTCTAGGGGTCAGGTGTAATATTTCAGTTTTGCCCATCTATATCCAAGGTCCCGGGTAAAACTGGAGTTTAGTCTGGTTCAGGGTTTCAAGAAAACCCACACTGCATGTGCCTCAGGTCTCACACTGGCAGCTGAGACAAGCCACCCCAACCCACTTGGTAGCACTTCAGTGTCAACCTTGGCAGGATAAACCTCCCCAGGTCTATCCAACGGTTGTGAAGATTCTAAACTAACACGAGTCTCATAAGTGTCCAGTTTAAGGGTATTATACAGAAACACACCATAATAACATGAATCAATTATGCACTTTATTCATTTATAATAAATGTCAATAGGTACATCAATTTGATTAGAGCTAAGGGCATACACTGTCTAACAGCTCCCACTTGCACTTAGGTCCAATTGGGTACAAGCCAAAGTCCCATACTTTCCACGTGTTTCTCAAACACTTTCTATATCAGTGGCTTAGTCAATGAATCTGCCACATTCTCCGCTATTGTTACCTTCTAAATCTGGACGTTCCCTCTACCAACTTTCTCCCGCAGTACGTGGTACTTCTTCTCAATGTGCTTCGACTTCAAGTGGGCTTTGGGCTCCTTAGCTTGAGCAATGGCTCCAGTGTTGTCACACAATAGTTGAATGGGTGATGTGCTGGATGGGACGACTCCTAATTCTTGAATGAACTCCTTCATCCAAACGACTTCCTTGGTAGCTTCACTTGCGGCAATATACTCGGCCTCGGTTGTGGAATCTGCGTCCCTGTTTGCTGCTTTTCCAGCTAACTGCGTAGGACTCCATCGTGAAAATGTATCCAGATGTAGACTTTTTATCATCCGGGTCTGACTGGAAATCGGTATCGGTATACCCTAGGATCTGTAGTGAATTACCATCGAATACCAGACAAAACTCTTTTGTCCTTCGGAGGTATTTGAGTATGTTCTTTACAACAGTTTAGTGCTCTTGTCCTGGGTTAGATTAGAATCTACTTACTACACTCACGACCTAAGTAATGTCTGGCCGAGTGCACTGCATGACATACATGATGCTCTCTACGGTAGAGGCATAGGGAATTTCCTTCATGCCCTTAATCTTCTTAAGTGTCTTGGGAGACATTCTCTTGGACAGAATGACTCAATGCCTGAAAGGAACATTTCCTTTCTTGGAGTTTTCCACACTGTATCTTCTGACAGATTTGTCTATGTAAGTAGACTGGGATAATCCTATTATCCTCTTTGATCTATCTTTATAGACTCAAAGCCCCAAGATATAAGAGGCTTCTCCAAGATCTTTCACAGAGAATTGCTGTGAAAGCCATACTTTTACCGTAGTCAACATTCCTATATCATTCCCAATGAGTAGAATGTCATCTACATGCAGAACTAGGAATATAACCTTATCTCCCACTGTCTTCCTGTAAACATAGGGCTCATCCGGATTCTACTCAAAGTCAAATCGGATGTTCCAACTCTTAGAATCTTGCTTAAGTCCATTTTTTGATTGATTAAGTTTACACACCTTGTGTTTCTGACCTGCAACAATGAATCCTTACAGTTGTTGCATGTAGATATCTTCAGTAAGATCTCCATTCAGGAACGTGTTTTTGACATCCATTTGCCAAATCTCGTAATCATGGTGTGCTGCTACAACTAGCAGGATCCTAATGGATTTAAGCATGACCACTGGCGAAAATGTTTCGTCATAGTTGATTCCCTCTTTCTAAGTGTACCCTTTTCGCCACAAGATGAGCTTTATACGTCTCAATGTTACCATCTGGGCTCTTCTTCCTCTTGTAGATCCATTTGCAACCAATTGCTTTCACCCCAGGGGGCGGGTCTACAAGAGTCCAGACCTTGTTGGTCTCCATCGAGTCCATCTCAGCTTTCATGGCATCTACCCACTTCAATGAATCTATGTCCAATATAGCTTCCATATAAGTCATGGGATCTTCCTCATTGTTCATGGCTTTCATCAAGTAACTTTCTTGATCATAGCCGTAGCGAACTGGAGGGAGAAAACAATCAAATTGACAAAATGGCATTCCATCCAGTTCGCTACGACTATGATCAAGAAATTTACTTGATGGAAGCCATGAACAGTGAGGAAGATCCCGTAGCGATGGGTAAACCTCCTAGGTTGGCTATTATCTGGAGCTTGTGGGACATCTCCCACTACCCCTGAGATCTCCTCATCAAGAACAACTTCCTGATGATGATTGTCCAGGATGTAATCTTCTTACAAATTACAACATGATTTAATTTATTATTATTGTCCATGTAAATAAAATAAAACACTAACAATTATTTGCATAAAAACTTACTTGGGAATCAATAAGTATCAACTTACATACTTTTTGAATATTATTGCCCTCTCCAAATGAATGAACATCAAACTTTTTGATAAGGCGACCTTTTAGGTCCCAATATTTCTTTGAAAATTTCATCTTATAAATTAAAGTTGGGTGAAATGCCATTTTGTTAATATAACTAAATAAATAAAAAAACTTCAAATTGTAAGAATAATCAAATTGAATTTGCACGAGGGAGAGAACTAATGTTATAAACCAGTATTCATTAAGACAAAAATCCTTTGAGAAAACTAATGAGCTAATCCAATTAGAATAATAGAAAAAGAAATTTTAATTACAATTTAAATACTGTATTTATTAAAAATACTTTTATATATAAAATTACTATATTTATTATATATAAAATATGGTTAATTAATACTGTTAATTAATTATTTTCTTGGCAAAAATTAATCTATTACAATTTTTGGTAATTAAATTTAATTTTTAGAAATTTATAGCTTAAATTATAATTATTTTTATTTACTTATAGTATTTATTAAAATTATGGTTAATTAATACTCTTAATTGATACTACTAAATAATTAGATACCGTTTTGTTAATTAAAAACTATAACTAATAAATATTGTAATTAAGTGAATACCATTAATTAATAAATACTATAGATATTGAAATATCGTATTTATTGAAAATACAGTTAATTAATACTACTAATTAATAAATACTATAATCTGTGTGAGACATGTGGTGAGCGGTCCTCTTACCTCTCATTCCTCTTTATATTATATTAGTAAGTGTGCATGTTCTTTGCACGTGGCAATTGTAGATGATGATAATTATAGTAATAATATATCCAGGATTTTCTACAAGCTTTATGTATTTTTATTTTTATATTTTTTGTTTTTTATTATTAATCAGATGTAGATTGCAAAATTCAAATCTAATTACATAAACACCACATCCAAATATGTGATCAGATCGAATTGTGAAGTTTCAAGTATCATTGGCATGCCTACCTGCTTGGCTAAACTCATTTTTTGTAGTGTTTTATCATTTTGTTGCATCCTTTTTCTTTTGTTCATTTATCAAAAAATGTAAGATTTAAATAGAGGGAATGCGACAAAAAGTAGTAGTTCAATTTACAATTTAAACCTTACAATTAAATAAGGACTAAATTCAAAAATGAGTATTTTAGTCATTACATTAAAAATCAGACTAGACCAAACGATCGAACCAATTTGGCTTGGGAACTGATCAAGTCGTCGGTTCCATTTTGGCCCTAAACTGCTATTTTACAAAAAACTGTTGAAATGGTAAGAGAACCGTTGACCCGGATAGTTTAATCGTTAAAATGTTTGACCTAGTTAACGATTCTCGTGTTACTTTCAAACTAATTCCAATTCATTTATTTATTTAAAAATAAAATCTAGAAAATAAAAAAATAAAAAAAAAACTTTCATATCTCATAATCTTGTTCAATTATTTCCGATGGCCAAAATTAGTTAGGGTTTTTAGTTTTTCTATTTTGATTTTGAGTTTTCTCATTTCTATGATTATTTTTAAGTTGTAAAAAAAATGCAACTTGAATGAAGAAATAAAAAAACTGATTCAAGAGGTGAGAGATTAAACAACGATCTTATGTTAAAATTTGAGATACACCAAGTCACCATTGAAGCAAATGATCTGCGATTTGAGAGATATTTAGAGAGATGAGAGAGATATAAGAAGATGCCAACCGGTGTTGTAGCAACAATGATGATGAACATGTTGATAGTCGTCGACGACTTCTTCTTATCTTCTTCTTTTCTTTTTTTTTTTAACTTCTCAGCTTTAACTAGTCGCTTCCTTCTCAAAGTTTCACACTCCCTTCTCATAATAATGTATATATACGGTGGACTTTAACTCAATCCTAATCTAAGGTCAAAATAAAAGGTTGCATTATATTTTACATCTTACCGATTTGACTCGCTCAATCTTGATGGTTGAACCCCTGACCAAGAAATCAAAAGCCAAAGCGATTCCGTTTTTGGGTCAGTTTTTAAAACCTTGATTTTAGTCAAAAGAAAGTTGCACAATCCTATTCATATTTTTAATAGTGTAAATATAAATTTATGGATGTGTTCAATTTTTTTATAATTTTTTTTGTATTTTTGTGTGTAAAAAGAATTCTAATATGTCACATTTACTTTTTGGTTAATATGATAAATATATGATATTATACATGTCCCTAAATGCTTTTCTTTTTGCAAAATTTATGTATTTTTAACTTTAATTTTATATTTTATTAATTTATATTATTTATTTATGACATTAAAGGTTAATACATTTGACCCAAAAGTTGAAATTTTTATTATTAATTTTTATATTTTATTTTTGGTTAGTTCTAAATTATGTATTTCATTTTCATTATGAATTAAAATAATTCTTGTTTATTACACTTATTTTTCTAATTTGATTAATAAAAATATCATAAATGTGTCTAATTTTTTCTACATTTTTTTTTGTAAATTTCTATATTTATTTCTCTTTAAAAAAATTTTATTGTCTAATTATGACTTCCTAGGTTGATCAATTTGATTTGGATGGTTGAATTGTTTATCCACCACTCGGACAAATAATGGTTTTGTTTTTGAGACAGATTTAAAATATACGAGTTTATATTGTTAAAAATATTGACATAAATCTAATTAGTGCATTTATTTGTGAAAAATAACTTAAAAATAAGATTTAATAAAAGAAAATAGGTTTTAATACCTTAAGTATAAGACTTAATGAGAGAGGATTAAATGAGATGAAAAGTAATAATTGAAGTTGCATTTTCAACACTTATATTTAGAAATGGATTAAATACACAAATATGATCATTATAGTTGCCATTAAAGGTGGCATTAAAACTATAATAAATTAGTTTTATTCTATTTTTCAAATAAAAAAATAAAAGATAATTTTAGTCTAAAAAAAGGTTTAACGTAACATTCACACTTTTTACTTTTATATATAGTTTAGATATATAAATAGGATTCACATATGGATTTGGTAGATTCATTTTATGTTGAGATGTAGACATGAATAAAATAAAAAATTATTGATGACAACACTTGTGACCTCATTGTTGGATGGAGCCAAGGACACTAATAAAATAAAAATTAAAAAAGGTATATTACAGACTTCCTCTACTTTGAGTGTAGTGACCTCATTGTTGAAACGCCTATAACCTCAGTATTGCAACTTTCATTTGCCAGAAATATCCACCCTGAACTTTAACATTCCAGCAACAGTATGCTTCATTGTCCATGATTCTCATTTGACTGATATGTGCTTGTTTTAACCTTTTAAAACTCTAAATTGGATTTTTGTCATGTTAAAATTGATAAAGTACAAGAAAAAAATAAAAAAGAGTAGAAAATTACAGATAATACAGAAATTATAACAAAAATAGAAAAAGAAGAAAATATAGAAAATATAACAAATAATAAGTGAAAAATACAGAAAATGCTAAAAATTAAAAATAAAAACTACAAATACAGCAAGAGATAGCAGGCTTTAACGTGCCTATTTTTGATATATTCATTTTTTTGCTGTGGGCCCATCAAACTTGGAATGCGCGTGGCCCGCTTTGAAGCCATACACACAGTTCTTTCTCTTTTTCGCTTCCTTTTAATCGAATCTCACAGTAAAATCAAAAGTTCAAAACCTCTCCTTCTCTTAACTCTTTCTTAATCCCGTTGCACCTTTTTATTAGAGAGAGAGAGAGAATGCGATATGGTATCGTCAGGCGGGGCGAAGAAGCTATCTGGGATGCAGAAGCAGGTGCTGAGTCTCTACAGAGGGTTTCTCAGAGCCGCTCGTTCTAAGGCCCCCGAGGAGCGCCACCGTATCGAATCAATCGTGTCGGCCGAATTCCGCCGCAACTCGGAAGCTGTCGATCGCAAGAACTTCGTCTACATCGAGTATCTCCTTCGCCGCGGCAAGAAACAGCTCGATCAGATCAACAGCCCTGATATTGTAGGCTTATCCTCCCTCAAGGTTGCCTCCGCCTCCGGCACTAAACCCTAACCCCGATACCAATTGCTTTTTCATGTTGTGTTCTTTTCTTTCTTTTTTTTTTTTCGGCTTCTTCGAATTCGACTGGTTTTCATCTCGCACCCTTTGAATCGATCCATCGGTGCAAGAAAAGTGAAATTACAAACACTTTGTATTCGAGAAGGAACTAAATTTCGTTCATTAGTCTCTTCGCAAATCTCAATTGTTCTTTTGTGCTTCTTCTCCTCGTCCTTGTATCTCTTTCTTTATTTATATGTGTAGATGCACAAAATTAATAACAGTTTCATTAATTTGTTTTTGGAAAAATTCCTTGCCACTTTGTTCTCCGAACTTTAAAAGCAACAATCCAGAACTTTTCAAAACGTGTCCATCCAGTATTTATCGTTAATCAACATTTAATCAGCCGTTAAATGCCTTTGAAAATGACATAAATGTCTTTTTAGTGTCATCTAATTTTCTTTATCAACCATTCGAACGTTGATACAAAAATTAACAATTCTTCTTCTATTTAAGAAAGTTGGGGTCACGTCTTAGTACGCATTCTAGACTCTAATTTTCTTGAATATAAGAGACAAGGATTTAGAATTGTTATTTTTTCGTCAATGTTTAGATGGTTAATAAAGAAAATTAGATGACACTCGAAGCACATTTGTGTTTTTTTGAAAGGTATTCAATGGCTGGTTATAGTTGATTAATGACAAGTACTAGATTGACATGTTTTGAAAGTCCAGGTGCTTAATTCTCACATTTTAAACTTTGAAAACCAAAGTGGCACTAGGCACAAAGTATAAGGTACTAATAGGGAATTTTCCCCTTTTTTTGTGTTGCATCCATTTAATAGATCCAACCCAGAAAAAGAGGAATTTACATGCCAGGCCACGATAGAAATATTTATCGGTAGAAGCAATATACTTAAATTGAAATATCCCAAATTCATGATGGGAATAACAAATTTCAATTCACTATAGTGGTCCACCTCTTGGAATGGCACGTCACACAAGTGACACAAAATACCTAAAATGCCCTTCGAGTAATGTCACCTCACCCTATATTATGAAATCCCTAAAATGCCCTTTTCTCTCATGAGCTATAATTTCCCTTCCCTCTTTCTTTTATCCACTCTCACTTTCATTCTCACCTTCATCAAACAACCTATACTTGTCAGAAAATATACAAAGCACCTCGTCCATAACTTTGCGCCGACGCAAACCAACGGAGCAGAAATATCTCTTTTCCACGCGATTGACTTTCATTTTTTATGTTGTTCGATCTGAGGTGTTCTGAATCGAGGACAATCAAATAATTTTGTTAATTCGACAAAGCCGAGGTGGAAGGACGAAGCCATGCACTAGGATATGCAACTAGGAGAAGGGTTAGAGGTCCGATGAGTTATTCCCTGGGTAGGTACTCCGACGCTCAAGTCAGTTGAATAGGGAAGAAAGTGGTTAGGCCAAGCAGGTTGGAATAATGTTGGTCTGAGTTGAAGAGATAATGTAGGGATACTTAGAGAAAGTTCTTCCAAAAGAGTCCCTTACCTTGAGCGGGGAGTACCTATTTATGGTTGAGTGTCCATGTCCTAGATGATGGGATGAGATATCCATCGTATGGACGCCCGAATCTTGCGAAATAGAATGGGCAAATTTCAAAAATTTCTCTCCATCCTATTGGGAATCGAATTCTCTATTTTAGAAAAATCATATTTTCAATGATCAATCTTGAACCAAGAATCGAACCAAATCTGAACAGAAGCAGTAGGAGAGGGATATACCTGATACGGAGAAACAGTATCTCCCAATGGAGGCCTTCACGCCCAAGGAAGAAACCAAAAACTGCTCCCACTGAATATGACGCAGTGCATGATGGAGCAAAGTTAGCAGTGTTCTTCCCAAGAACCTGATCCTTCGCAAGAATCAGCAGGACGGCACGTGAGAACAGCTTTCTATCAGTCCCTTCACAAGAAACTGATATCAAGATCCAATCTTGATTTCTCCCACTTAATTAGAGGTCGAACTGGCAGGTGAGGCGGCAATAGGAAGGAGGCGGCAAAAAAGAATTTTCGCAAGGTTGCTAAATTCTTTCTTCTGTGATTTCATCTTTGAAGAGGATGTGAATATGTGTCTTCTAAAGGCTGCCGCCCCCTCCTCCTTTTATAAGCTTAAAGGGATAAGCTCCTAAACCCATTAGGAGTTCCTAATCTGAATCATATTTGGATTAGAATTCCCTTTAAGTGATAAGGGTAAACCCTTATCTTATCTGCAGATTAGATCAGCCTCTTCCTAATCCTATTAGGAGGTTTCCAGATCTGAATGGACTCTCTGAGTGGATAGGGTTATGACCCAATCCCATCTGCTAATTTAATCTCAGAATTCGCCCCTTATTTAACTGATCAAATCAACCAAGTTCAAAATGGGCTTTAGGCCCAATAAGGTTATGTGCTCACTTAGGCTTCCAATCTGCTGCCCAGTTGGGCTTCCTTGTATGGCGTGGGACTCAAACATTGATCTACACATCAGCCACATGGGTTCAGCCCAGCCTTTGTTAGAAGGCCTAGCCGAATACACTGTTATGGATAGTGCACCCCCTGAAACCCATCACATGGGCTCTATGGGCCCAACACTTACCCTAAGTGGTCCCTGGGCCAAGCCACCTTGTAACACCCAGGGACTGTGGGCATATGCAAGATTAGCCTATCAGGTCTTACCCTCAATGGTCTTACACTTAACCTCTCAGCCAATAATGATCAAACACTACCCAACAAGAGAGGGCCTCTCCCTCGGCTGCAAAGAACAGTGTTGCACTCTCTACTCACATAGATCCCGGGAATTAAAACATTTTGCAAACGTTTGGAAACCATAATATATATACTTTTATATCTCATATAAAATATATTTTGCAAAACAAATCTCAACAATTGAAATCGGCTGCCGGCTGTCTTGGTTTCCATCAGAGAGAGTGCATCCCGATCATTACCTTTGTCCGACAAAGGGGCTGATCCTGTCACTATGATCATCCACTAAGATGAATTCTCGGACTGTCCCAACATACCCAGGTTTTGACCCCCGCTAAGGATCTCACTACTTGGCATAGGATATCACGATCCTATCGTGAAAACATACCTAGATGTAAACTTTCTATTATCTGGATCCGAATGGAAATCGATATCAATATACCCCTGGATCTGTAGTGAGCTACCATCGAATACCAAACAAAACTCTTTTGTCCTTCGAAAGTACTTAAGTATATTTTTCACACTCAGGGTTGGCATGAAATCTGCTTAGGGTTGGCATGAAATCTGCTTACCACACTCACTGCCTAAGCAATGTCAGGGCGAGTGCACAGCATGACATACATGATGCTTCCTACGACCGAGGCATAGGGAACGTCCTTCATGCCCTCAATCTCCTCAGAGGTCTTGGGAGCATCTTCTTGGAGAGAGTGACTCCGTGCCTGAAAGGAACATTTCCCTTCTTGTAGTTCTCCATGCTGTATCTCTTGACAATTTTGTCAATGTAAGCAGATTGGGATAATCCTATTATCCGTTTCGATCCATCTCTATAGAGTCGAAAACTCAGTATATATGTGGCTTCTCCAAGATCTTTCATGGAGAATTGCTGTGAAAGCCACACTTTCACCTTAGTCAACATTCCTACATCATTCCCAATGAGTAGAATGTCGTCTACATACAGAACCAGAAACGTAACATTATCCCCACTGGACTTCCTGTAAATACAGGGCTCATCCGGATTCTGTTCAAAGTCAAACTTTTTGACAGTAGAGTCAAACCGGATGTTCCAACTCCTAAAAGTTTGATTAAGTCCATATATAGATTTATACAGTTTACATACCATGTGTTCCTGACCCGCAACAATGAAACCTTGCGGCTGCTACATATAGATATCTTCAGTAATATCTCTATTCAGGAACGCAATTTTGACATTCACTTTCCAAATCTCGTAGTCATGGTATGCTGCTACAGCTAGCAGGATCCTAATGGATTTAAGCATGGCCACAGACGAGAATGTTTCCTCATAATCGATGCCCTCTTTCTGAGTATATCCTTTCGCCACCAGACGAGCTTTGTAGGTCTCAACCCTGCCATCGGGGCCCTTCTTCCTCTTATAGATCCATTTACAACAATTGCTTTTACCCTGGGGGGCGGATCTAATAGAGTCCAAACTCCATTGGTCCCCATTGAGTTCATCTCAACTCTCATGGCATCTACCCACTTAAGGGAGTCTATGCCCAACATAGCTTCCGCATAAGTCACGGGATCCTCCTCACTAGTCAAGGCTTCCACCTGGTAACTATCCTAGTCATAACCAAAATGGACTGGTGGCCTGGATACCCGGGTAGATCTTCTAGTTTGGTCACTACCTGGAACTTGTGGGACACCTCCCAGTACATCTGAGCTCTCCTCATCAAGAACAATTTCCTGACGATGATTGTTCAGGATGTAATCATTTTCCAAGAATTGTGCATTTCGACTACAAAACACCTTCTGGTCACTTGGTTTATAGAATAGGTAGCCCATAGAGCCTTTTGGGTAGCCTACAAATAGGCAACGACTAGTCTTGGATTCCAATTTGTCCGAACTCGTTCTTTTAACGTGAGCCGGACAACCCCAAATCTTCAAGTGTCGTACACTTGGTTTCTTTCCTGTCCAAAGCTCATAGGGAGTCTTCGGGACTGATTTGGTTGGAACCCGGTTTAGCACGTATATCACAGTCTCTAATGCGTATCCCCAAAAGGATGTAGGCAACTCTGAATGGACGAGAAGTGACCGGACCATATCCAATAAGGTCCTATTCCTCCTCTCTGAAACACCGTTAAGTTGTGGTGTAGCAGGAGGAGCCAATTGTGATACTATCCCATTGACCTTCAAGTAGTCCCTTAATTCGTCAGAGAGATACTTGCCACATCGATCTGATCGAAGGGACTTAATTTCTCCCCCTAACTGTTTCTCAACCTCTTGTCTGAACTTTTTGAACTTTTCAAACGATTCGGACTTATGTCTCATTAGGTATACGTAACCATACCGAGAATAATCATTAGTAAATGTAATAAAGTACACGTGTTGGTTACGGATCCTAACACTCAGGGGACCACATACATCAGTATGTATAAGGTCAAGCGTGCCTGTACATCTTTCAGGCTTACCGTTAAATGGCCTCTTTGTCATCTTACCCTGAAGGCAAGGCTCACAAGTGGGAAGATCTTCTACAGTTAGAAAATCCAAAGGACCATCCTTTACCGGTCTTGTGATTCGGTCAATACCGATATGGCCAAGTCGGTAATACCATAGGCACGTGGGATTAACTATATCACGTACTCTTTTCTTGGGGATATCAGCCGACGTAGTTTCAGCTCTGTTAGTTTCTAGAGAAGGATGTAGAACATAGAGACTGTTCTCTAGTTCCCCGTGTGCGATGAATTTATTGTTTCTTTTAATAGTAATCGTATTACTGAAAAAGACAGAATATCCATCCGCACACAGTTTTGAGACAGAAATCAGATTTCTTCTTAAATTTTGCACAAAAAGACAATTTTTAAGTACAATGGATCCTTCTCTAAAAAGTAATTCTACGGTTCCTATCGCCATAGCTGCAACACTTGCAGAAGTCCCCAAATAGAGCGTCACTTCACCTTCATTCAGCCTTCTGCTTACCTTGAACCCCTACAGTAAGTTACACACATGAGTTGAATCCCCGGAGCCAATACACCAGGACGCAGAAGCTACCAATAAATTGGTTTCTATGACACAAGATTTGAAATTACTTTTCTTGGATTCCAGGTATTGAGGACAATTCCTCTTCTAGTGGTCGGTTTGCTTGCAGAAGTGACATGCATCCGATGCCCTGTCTTTCTTCTACTTCTTGGGTTTGGCAGCTTTCTTCAGAGGCTTCTTTGCCTTCCTCTTTTTCTTGCCCGATTTGTTAGCTTCAGCAAACATAGCCCTAGGCTCATCCCTCTTAATCAATTCCTCGGCCCTCTGCAACATATTTCTGAGTTTCTGGACGCTGACATTCAGCTTGTTCATATTGTAATTCATTATGAACGAATTGAAGGAAGGAGGCAAAGAATTAAGGATGACATCTACTTGCGTGCCAAGATCTAGCCCGGATCCAATGGCTTCGACTTGTTGATATAACCCATCATTCGAAGGCAATTGTCGTGAACCTGTTGCCTCTTGGACATCTGTGCAGTCATGAACTATTTCAAGACCTTCTACTGAGTAGAACGATTCTGCTCCTCGTACATTGTCTTTAGACTGTCCAATATGTCCTTGGCAAGTTCGATCTGATCGAACTGCCTCTATATTGGGTTGTCCAGTGAGGCAATGACATAGTAGCGGGCTAGGGAGTTTTTGTCCTCCCAATCTTGAAATTCCCTCTTTCTAGCCTCAGAAGCCCTGTCACTCAGACATTCCGGGGTAGGATTTTTAACTACCTTATCCAATTTTTCAGATGTTAAGACCAGCATGAGGTTACGGTACCAATCGGCATAGTTCGGGCCCTTAAGCTTGATGTCATCAAGAAGTTTTGCAAATTATCCGTTTGCCATTTTCTGATAAAACAATAAACTTAGTCCACAACCTAATTTGATTCATGTTCATTACATAGATATGGTTTTTAATCTATATTTCATTTCCATTTGTTCATCTCTGAGATTTTCTTCCTGTCTTAGTGACGGAGACTGCGACTTGTCTCTAGAAATGTGGGAAACCACATAGGTGCATGGAGCCAACTGTTTCAGCTACAAAACCCCACCACCTTTCTCTGAAAGATCATATCCACTCATCATATGAGTTTTCCCTTTGGTCTCTGTCAGACAAGGTTCATTGCCGTTTTCAGGTAAACATTTCTATCCACTGAGTGCTTACCCATCATATTCGGGAACGCCAAGGTACCATGAGAGAGTTCTCATTTCCTGGTGAAGCCCCTCCCACATCAGTTTATGACGCCCCTATCATCTTATGAAACATTTAGACAAACCCAACAGCAAATGGATAGCCCATTTTCTGGTGCGTTTCCTCATTACTGAAGGACCCATCCTCATGTTAATGATGGAAGGCCTTTAGAGAGTTCATCATTTGAATCTCCCTATCACATGCACTCATATTTGTAGGAGGGAATGAACAATTATGCCTAGTTTGATTTAGGTCAAACCAAAGTGGCTCCCATTGACTTTCATAAAGCCAGATTTCGGTGGGCCCAAATCGGCTAGGGTTCTGCACGTATCCTCTTCAGGAGGTGTGGGGCCCACCACTGAGGGAGGTCATCCAATACCAGTAGGCACACCATGGCAATGATGTGCATTCAGCCATGGTGTGCGCAAGAGCCACTATCGAATCAGCATGGGCCAAGTACTTATGGCCCATGAACGTAGCACATCACACATCCATACATCACATGCAGGGAAGAATTGATCCAATCAATTAATATCTGTAAAGCCCATATTAAAGCCCATAATATTATATAGGTATATGGGCCAAAATTAGGGTTAATCAATTCGGTCCATATAGCTTTATCTACGAAGTGGGCTTTTAGAAGTTTTAACAATTTAAAACTAGGCCTTTACAGGTTGGGCAGAATTAAACAATAAATTAATTATCAATCCTCAGGCCCATTAGTGGGAGAATTAGGGTTGACATTCAGCCTTGATCGAACCCTAGATTCGGTCCAAGCAGTTTGGACCAATCTGGTTCAAATGGGTCTAGGGTTTGATCTTTAATTAAAGATTTAATTCAATAAATTAATCTGAAATTAAATACTGATAAAAGAAAATCAAGAATCAGTCAGATAAGGTTGTTCGCACAATCCATCCTGCAAAAGAGAGGTTAGATCACAATTTGCAGTTTCATAAACTACAAATCACAGAAAACGATTTTCCCATATGCGAAATCTCCTTCCTTGCCCCGCCATCTTCGATCCAAAATAAGATAAATAGAAAACATATTTTCTATTAATATTACATCAGATCGAATGCCTATACATTCAGTCTAAAAAATAAAAAAAAAAATTATTTTACAGACCAAATGTAACAAAAGAATCAAGAAACTGCAAAATCGCAGGTTCCTTGCGCCAATCCAGATTTCGATCTCCATGTGTACGAACAACCCATAAATCAAGAAAATTATAACGAACAATTCTAAATAATAAACAGATTTATAAAATTTAATTTCAGAATAATCGCCCATTAACTAGAAACAAATTTTCTAGCGAAACCTTATATCTGCACAAATCGGGTAGAATGCCTTTTGCCCATTTGTACAGGTTCAAATTTGATCCAATTCGGTTCAAGACTTGAACTGGCTCTGATACCATTGATGGGATGAGATATCCATCGTATGGACGCCCGAATCTTGTGAAATAGAATGGGCGAATTTCAAAAATTTCTCTCCATCTTACTGGGAATCAAATTCCCTATTTTAGAAAAATCATATTTTTCAAGGATCAATCTTGAACCAAAGACCAAACCAAATCTGAACAGAAGCAGTAGGAGAGGGATATACCTGATACAAAGAAACAATATCTCCCAATGGAGGTGTTCACGCCCAAGGAAGGAACCAAAAACTGCTCTCACTGAAGATGGCACAGTGCAAGATGGAGCAGAGTCAGTAGTGTTCTTCCCAAGAACCTAATCCTTCGCAAGAATCAGCGGGACGACACATGAGCACAACTCCCTATCAGTCCCTTCACAAGAAACTAATATCAAGATCCAATCTTGATTTCTCCCACTTAACTAGAGGTCGAACTGGCAGGTGAGGCGGCAACAGGAAGGAGGCGGCAAGAAAGAATTTTCGCAGGGTTGCTAAATTCTTTCTTCTGTGATTTCAGCTCTGAAGAGGATGTGAATATGTGTCTTTTAAAGGCTACCGCTTCCTCCTCCTTTTATAAGCTTAAAGGGATCGGCTCCTAATCCCCTTAGGAGTTGCTGATCCAAATCATATTTGGATCAGAATTCCCTTTAAGTGATAAGGATAAACCCTTATCTTATCTGCAGATTAGATCAACCTCCTCGTAATCCTATTAGGGTTATGACCCAATCCCATCTGCTAATCTAATCTGAGAATTCGCCTCTTATTTAACTAATCAAATCAACCAAGTTCGAAATGGGATTTAGGCCTAATAAGGTTATGTGCTCACTTAGCCTTCCAATCTGCTGCCCAGTTGGGCTTCCTTGTATGGCGTGAGAGCCAAACATTGATCTACACATCAGTCACATGGGTTCAGCCCCTGGCCGAATACACTGTTATGGATAGTACACCCCCTGAAACCCATCACCTAGGCTCTATGGGCCCAACACTTACCCTAAATGGTCCCTGGGCCAAACCACCTTGTAACACACATGGACTGTGGGAAGATGCAAGATTAGCTCATCAGGTCTTACCCTCAATGGTCTTACACTTAACCTCTCAGCCCATAATGATCAAACACTGCCCGACAAGAGAGGACCTTTCCCTCGGCTGCAAGGAACAGTGTTGCACTCTCTACTCACATGGATCCCGGTAATTAGAACATTTTGCAAACATTTGGAAACCATAATATATATACTTTTATATCTCATATAAAATATATTTTGCAAAACAAATCTCATCAATTGAAATCGGTTGTCGACAGCCTTGGTTTCCATCAGAGAGAGTGCATTCCGATCATTACCTTTGTCCGACAAAGGGGCTGATCCTGTCACTATGATCACCCACTCAGATGAATTCCTGGACTGTCCCAACATACCCAGGTTTTGACCCCCGCTAAGGATCTCACTGATTGGCATATCAAAGACAGCCCAATCCGACATCTTGTGCAGTATCATAATCGAGTCTAGGGGTCAGGTGTAACTTTCCAGTTTTGCCCATCAATCTCCAAGGTCCAGGGCAATACTGGAAATCTGGTCCGGTTCAAAGATTCAATTAATCCTACACTGCATGTGCCTTGGGTCTCACCCTGGTGGCTGAGACAGGCCACCCCAACATTTGGCAGCACACCAGTGTTAGCCTTGGCAGGATAAATCTCCCTAGACTTATCCAACGGCTGTGAACATTCTTAACTAATACGAGTCTCATAAGTATGCAGTTTAAGGGTATTACACAGAAACACACCACAGGAACATGAATCAAATATGTACTTTATTCATTCACAATAAATTCATATTGTACATCATTCTGATTGGAGCTAAGGGCATACAACTGTCTAACACTAGATGGATAGGGCTTCTGGGGTTGTTGGGAGGAGATCCTTTTCCGAGGTCTTTGAAAAGTTTCCTTTTCCCTAGCAGAGTTTGCTTCCTTGTCTATATAGGACACTCCTTAGTCGTACTCTTCCATTACACGTGGTGTCGACATGGTTAGAGAGAGGGTAGTTGCGGAGGCTACCATGTGGCATCTTGGCCAGCTCAGCCATCATCGAAACACCACTCCCCCAATTTCGAAGTTGAGGAGTGGAGTGCTTGGCCGTAACTAGGCGTGGAAGAGTTTTGCGGTCCTCAGCTAAGGAACTCTAATTTCTTCGGGTTGATTGGCCTTGAGTCAGGCCGATTTGATGTTCAAACCGTTTCTGAGGTGGGTCGGCAGAGGGTGGCACTGAATTGGTGCCGTTGATTTGGATTGATCTAGGCCATTGGCCTCTTATATAAAAGGGGAGGTGGTGAGCCACTTCACTTTGTCACTTTGAGTGAGCGCTCTTGGGAATTCGGTGTGAAATAGTCCTCGATTTGTGCTTTGGGTGTTTTGCAGGGTAGTCTCTTCATCTCTTCGGTAAGGTGTCTTCATCTTCATCGTCTTCTTCTTCCTCTTCTTCCTGTAGTTCTTGCTCATCGAGTAGTGAGTTCGATCCAGGGTCTCATCTTGAGGTTGCTGCTCTCGTGGTCCGTGAGACTGATGGCCCTGGGGTTGAGGTCGAAGGGCCTGAAGGTGATGGTGCTGTAGTGGAGGAGGCCGTGGTCTTTCGAGAGGCCGAGGTTGACGATGTTGAAGTGGAGGTTGTGTCGGATGAGGGGCCCAACACCCCTGTGCGGTTCGATAGCCACTTCACATCTTCCCCTATAGATTGACTCTTGGGGGCTTGAATTAGAGCCCTTTATTGTATTCCTAGGGAGTATGAGCTAAGGTGCCAAAGTATTGCTGAGAGAGATACTTCGGCTCAATCGAGTGGGCTCTGTATATACAAACAAAACCTGATAGTCGGGCTGAGGTTTCCTATAAGGGAGGGTATTGCCGTGGTGCTGAGGTGGTACCGTGTCCAACTGGTTCAATTGTTGCCTAACTCCTTTAAGTGGTTAGTTAGTCTTCTATGCTATTGCTCGATTCATGATGTGGACATCACCCTGTCGATGTTTACGTGCTTTCTACACCCGAAGAAGCACCAGTAGGGTTACTACTATTACTTGGCTCGACAACATAACAAGGTGCTCGTCGGTTCCCCTCTCAATGAAACATTGGAAGGAGGGGTTCTTCTTTGTACGCTGCCCGAGGATCTGGTTGTTCCTCGCCGATCTATAAATCCCGAGGACTAAGGTGAAAGTGTTGATCGAGGCTGAGTCATCTAGGGAGGAGTTAGCAGCCATAAGGCAAAAAGATAGGATCAACGTGTAGGAGTACACGTCATTCTCAATGTTGGTCCATGCTGGGCTGATGGAGCCCCCGATTGGTCTGTTCTTTTATTTTGTAAGTGTTTCTTATTGCTTCACTTCTTCAGCTTCGATTGACTTGTCTCTCTCTTTTACCTTTTTTTTTGGGGTAGATATGGCAATTGTGGATGAGGAGGAGAGGATCAGGTGTATGCACACCACTACACAGAGGGTAGCGGCCCGGATGGGGCGGCTCAGCAAAAACACCACCCTGATATGACAAACCATTGATCGAGCAAGAGACCTAGGCCGATTGAGGGGGATGTGGTGGATGTAGGCTTCGACGGGTCTTTGCCGAGGTCAGCGCCGTAGAGAGGTTATGAGGTTCCTTCCCTGGTTCTGGAAGAATTGGCCATGAAGATATACAAGCCGAGCTGGAGCATTCGGCCAGAGGACACGCTGGAGATAGAGGGCATGCCTGAGCAGTTAGGTAGGGGCATTCTACTGCTTGGTATTTGTAGAGAAACTAATGACTGCAAGAGCAGTGTGTTGAAGAGTGCGACCATCAGGGAGTCTGTCACAGTAAGTCTTTTGCACAATTTCCTTTGTTCTTCAGTTTTATTTTGCTGTGCTTAATGGCTTCGTATGCTTTTTCAAGTTGTCTGTGCGGTCATGACGTTGGTCGACTAAATGCCTACCCTTCATTAGATGACTGAAGCTCAAGAGGGCGAGTTCTCCCGTTTGTTGGTGGAGGTGGCTGAGTTGAAGTATGTGGCAGCGGCAAGGGACAAGGATAATCGGCGCTTGAAGAGTCGTGCTCATGAGTAGAAGGGAAATCGTGACAAGGCAAGGAAGGTGGCCGAGGAAGTAGAGGCGAAGTTTCTACGGGCCGAGGAGGAGGCGGTCGCTAAGTATAAGGAGTTTGAGAAGTTTTAGATGGCCCTCGATGATTATGTGACAGATTCCTGGCAGACCGGCTTTGCTCGCTGTCAGAGGAGGGTCATGTGTGAGCATCCCAAGATCGTTGTGATAGTGGAGTAGTATGGCCCTTTCGACGCCATGGCGCTGCTGGCTGAGTAATTTGTCCCGGATCCTAGCACGACCACTCCCGAGGAGGCGAACCTTCTAGATGGCATGGTCGGCCAAGATTAATGTTTGTCTTGTTTCTGTTCTATTTTTTGTAAATAGCTCGGTATGCCGAGCTTATACTCCGTATGAACACTTTTAATTAATGGAAATTTGATATTTTTGTTGAGCATGTTTCGTACTGTTTTTCCCTTCTGTTTCCTTCTTTTTTTTGGAGGTGTTCTGCTTAGAGTTGGATGGTCGGAGGAGTCCATAGGCTATACCGAGGTCTCGGGTCTGAAGTTAGGCGGCCGGGTCTTCGACTTCGTGGCCTCGGTCTTGTGCTGGCCAAATTGCTTCCAAGTTCTTAGCGACATTGGGGGGCTTGGTGGCACTTAGTCCTAGAGAGGCTTAAGCTATTTGGGTGGGCTAGCCATGGTCCTCCGCTGGCTCTACTTCGACCGTTGGTTGACTGTGTGCAGAGTTCAATTTCTGCCCTCTTGCCATTGGTCAGTGGGGTGTTGTTCCCATGGAGACAAACGGGGCTTGTTTGGCTTTCGGTTGTTGGTCGGCCGGGTCTGTTAGTGGTTTAGTTTGAGGTCTGCAGCCATTAGAGTTCGATTAGGCGTGTGTTTGTGGTATGTGCTTGTCTATTGAACGCAAAGAGGGAACTTTATTTCTTGAACTCTATTGGTAGTACATTCGTAGATTCCCGGTGTTCCAACTCCTCGACATCGGCTTCCCATCGAGGTCTTCCAATTTGTAGGTGCTTAGACAGAGGACTCTGTAGGGTCCTTCCCAAAAAGGCCCGAGATTCCTTTCCCTTGGCTCGGGCACTATGACCTTGTGTAGGACGAGGTCTCCTGTCTTGAACTATCTTCATTGAACATTGGAGTCGTAGTACCTGGCCATCCTCTACTATTTTGCTACCCTCCTGATGTGTGCTCAGTCACGAGCTTCTTCTACTAGGTCAAACTCTGCATGGATATCTTCGTTGTTGTAGATCTCGGTTCGTAAAGTAGGGGACCTGATCTCTATTGGGATCACCGCCTCAGCCCCAAAAGCTAGGCTAAATGGGATTTCTCAAGTAGCCGTGCAATGTGGTTTTGTAGGCCCAAAGGATGCTTGGTAGCTCTTTGACCCACCTGCCCTTGGCTTTGTTAAGCCTAGTCTTTAGGCCATGGAGCAGGGTTTGGTTGGTCACCTCGGTTTGTTCATTGCTTTGTGGTTGATGGATTGTTGTGGTTCGGTGATAAATCTTGAGCTCCACGTAGAAGGCCTCGAATTTCTGATCGATGAATTGGGAGCCATTGTCGGTGATGAGGACCTAATGGATGCCAAAATGGTAGATGATGTTTCTCCATAGGAACCCCTGGGCATTCTACGGAGTGATGCGTGCCAGGGGCTCGACTTCTGCCCATTTCGTGAAGTAGTCTACTACGACGAGGAGGAATTTTTCTACCCGAACATAGTGGGGAATTCTCCGAAGATTTCCATCCCCCATTGGGCGAACAACTATGGACTAGGGTTGGGTGTGATAGGAGCCACTGGTTGGTGGTGGAGATTTGAGTGCCTCTTGCAGTAGTCACATTTTTGGATGAGCTAAGTTGCTTCTTGCTTGATGGTGGGCCAAAAGTATCCCTACCGGAGTGCCTTGTATGCTAGGGTCCAAGCGCCGGGGTGGTCTCCGCAGATACCCTCGTGTATCTCCCTAAGGATGTAGTCGGCCTCTATTGGAGGGAGATACCTCAGGTAGGGAAGAGTGTGTGATCGGCGGTAGAGCTGGCCTCGAATGAGGCAATATCAAGCCGACCTATGGGTGAGTCTCTTTGCTTCGGTTTGGTTGGTCGGAAGGGTGTCGTCCTGTAGGTACTGTATTATGGGGTCCATCCATGATGTTTCTTGCTAAACTGGGAGGACTATCAGAGCTGCTTCTGAGATACTAGGTTGTACTAGGGTGTCCATCCTAACGGTCATGTTAATATCAGTGTGAGGCGAGCTGGCAAGCTTTGATAGTGCATCAACTCGGATGTTCTCGGCTTTGGGGATTTGTTTTATGGTGAAGTGCCCGAGTTGTTGGATGCGCCCTTGCACTCTTGCTTCGAACTGGTCGAAATCCTGGTTAACTACCAGTTGGCAGTCCTTGAAGGCTTTAGTGCACCTTGCTCTAAGGTATAGGGCGAACTGAAGTCCAACTCTCAGGGATTCATAGTCGGTCTTGTTGTTAGACGCCTTGAACTTGAACCTTAGGGCGTGTTCTAGGACGGTGTCTTTTGGGCTGAGGAGGATGAACCCAATGCCATTGCATTGCAGTTTAGACGACCCATTCACATGGAGAGTCCAGGTTGGTGGGACCTTGATTAGATTCTATACTGAGAAAGTACACTCGACCATGGCCTGGACTTTAATGGCATGCCGAGGTGCATAGTCGATGTTGAACTCACTCAGTTCCACACTCCACTTGATTAGGCATCCAGATGTCTTCGTTCTTTATAGGACTTGCTTGAATGGCTGGTCGGTAAGTACTTGGATGATGTGTTCTTAAAAGTATGGTTTGAGCTTCCAAGCCGAGGTGATGAGTGATAGGGTGACCTTCTCTCGGTTTGAGTACTGTGTTTCCCTGCCCACAAGGACCTTGCTAGTGTAGTAGATTGGCCTTTGGGTTTAACTTTCATCCTTCACTAGGATCGAGCTGACCACTTCGTCGTTGGCGGATAGATAGAGCAAAAATTGGTCTCCTGGGCTCGGTTTCAATGGCAGGGGTAGCGAGCTTAGGTAACATTTTAGTTCTTCGAAGGATTGTTCACACTCCTCGGTGCACTAGAAGTCATTTACCTTTTTTAATGCTTTAAAGATGGGCAAGCACTAGTCCACGGATTTTGACATGAATTTGCTCAGTGCGGCTACTCGCCTAGTTAGGTTCTGAACTTCCTTGTACGTTTGGAGTGACTGCATGTCTAGGATGGCTTTGATCTTTTTTGGGTTTGCCTTGATTCCCCTCTGTATGGCAATAAAACCTAGGAACTTGCCAGAACTGACGCCGAAGGTGCATTTCGCCAAGTTCAATTTCATTTGGTATTTCTGGAGTATGCCGAAGACTTCCTTTAGATCGGCTAGATGCTGCTCAACTTTCTTTCTCTTCACCAGCATGTCATCCACATAGGCCTCCACATTTTGATTGAGTTGTTCCTTGAAGATGTAGGTCACTAGCCTCTGGTAGGTAGTGCCGGCGTTCTTCAAACCAAAGGGCATCACCTTATGGCAGTACAGTCCTTGGCCAGTGATGAAGGCCATTATCTGGTCATCTGAGTGCTTCTGGATTTGATTGTAACTAGAGAAGGCGTCCACGAAGCTCAGAAGTTCATTCCCTACCGTTGCATCGATAAGTTGGTCGATCTTCGGTAGGGGAAACTGTCCTTCGGGTAGACCCTATTTAGATTGGTGCAATTGATGCCAATCCTCCACTTTCCACTGGACTTCTTGACCATTACCACATTCGCCAACCAGTCCGGGTATGTCACTTCCCGGATAAAGCCGGCATCGAGCAGCTTTTGCACTTCCTCGTTGATCGATTGCTACCGTTTTGTGGTGAAACTCCTCCTCTTCTGCCTCACGGGTCGGCATTTAAGTGATGGGGGATGACCTTGGGGTTGATCCCCGGCATGTCTACTATCGACTAGGTGAACACATTGCCATTGTCTTTGAGGAGTTGCACAATGTCATCTTGGAGGTGGCCTTTTAGGAGGGATCCAATTTGGATTTGTCTTCTTTAGGTCTTCGCTAAAGAGAGGTACATGGACGAGGTCTTCCACAGGTTGGCAGCACTATGTCTGCAGTTCATCTCTTAGGTCCATGTTTTTCGTGGTGAGTGTCTCAACGGAGTGTGATCTCCCTTGTCAGGCCATTAAGTAGCATTGTCTCATGGTTCTCTAGTTTCCACGAGCTACACCTACTCCGTATGGGGTTGGGAGCATCACAACCAGGTGGTATGTGGAGATAGAGGCTTGCAGAGCATTCCATGTGGACTGGCTGAGGATGGCATTGTAGGGAGACAAGATGTAGACAAGGATGAGGTCGACCATTACCGTGGTGGTGATGGGGCAATCGCCTATCAGCAACGGCAGGGTGATTTTTCCTTGGGGTATGAGAGAGTCCTTGGAGAATCCCACTAAGGGGGTGTTGACTGGTGTTCGACAGTCTTTACTGATGCCGAGATGTTCGAAGGCTTCTTCAAAGAGGATGTCGGAAGAGCTCCCTATGTCCACTAGTATGTGTCGGACCTCAAAGTTGGCGACCTCGACAGTTATCATGAGGGCGTCGTCATGTGGTGTTTGGACCCCTTTGAGGTCGTCATCAATGAAGGTGATGGGATCATCCTACCGTCGCCTTTTTGGTTTCCTGTCTTAACCAGATGCAGTCTAGCATAGGCCTTGCAGGCTGAGCTGCTCTCCCCTCCAGAGCCCATCCTGCCTGAGATGACAACGATGACTCCTGCTGGGGGAGCTCGTGCTGGTTGTGTGTTGGGGCGATGCTCTTCTCCTTTTGGATTGTGCTCCTTGATGTCAACGAACTTGCTAAGGTATCCATGTTAGATGAGATCCTTCAAGCAATGGTACTAGTTGTGACAACTTTCGGTTTCGTGGCCATGGTCTCGATGGAAGTTGTAGTACTTGTCTCGATTTCTTTTATTGCTCTGTGACTTCATCTTTTTGGGCCACCTAACGAAGCTACAGTCGCAAATCTGCATCAATATCTTGGCCATGGCATGTTCAGAGGACTGAAGTTTCTGTATGCTAGTGGTGGGGTTCATGGTCTATGGTCAAGTCAGCGATCCTGTCTCTTACTATCCCTATCTGGTCTATGCTCATCATGTTCTATCTGCTTCCATTCCTGTTGTTCTTCTTCGCTCCTTTGCAGTACTTGGGCTTCCTTGGCATTGATGTACTTTCATGCATGCTTCGTGAGCGCGGTCAAGTTGGGTGGAGGATCTTTATCAATGAGAAGCTGAACATCGAGGAGCGTAGTCCACTCATGATGGCCGTCACTGCCGTAGGCTAGTTTAGGGCTTAGACCAGGAGGGCTTTATCAATGAGAAGCTGAACATCGAGGAGCGTAGTCCACTCATGATGGCCGTCACTGCCGTAGGCTAGTTTAGGGCTTAGACCAGGAGGGCTTTATCAATGAGAAGCTGAACATCGAGGAGCATAGTCCACTCATGATGGCCGTCACTGCCGTAGGCTAGTTTAGGGCTTAGACCAGGAGGGCTTTGGCATTGAACATCATCAAATACTCTCTTAAAGTTTCTCCTTTTCTTTGTTGCACTTGCGTGAGGCTGGCCGACATCTTCTAATGTCTCTGGCTAGCAGTGAATTGCGCTAGGAATTGTATCCCCATTTGTACACAATAGGAGATGGATCGCGGAGGAAGGGAAGTGTACTATGTCTTGGTGACTCCTTGGAGTAACGACAAAGGCCTTGCACATGAGGCCTTTGGAAGAGCCATATAACATCATTATGGCTTTGAACCCCTGAATGTGATCATTTGGTTCTGATGCTCCATCGTATTTTTCAAACTGAGGGGGTTGCCATCCAGCTGAAGGGAGTTTATAAATGATCTCGTAGACAAAGATGGGTTCCTTTGCGACCTGACTACAATGTTGTTCTAGGGGTCGTGCCGTTGGGTGAGTTGTGCTTCTGTCTACTTGGATGTGCTCTAGTTTGGCTAGGCTCTCTTTTAGCTCTCGGATCTCGGTGTCTCTGTCAGCTGGGACCATGTTCGTGGACCTTTCCCCTTTTGGTACTACAAGTTGATTTCAGACTGAATTGGATTCAGCTATCGAGATTGGCGGTTGGTGCAGACGTTGACCGAGCCGTTCTTTTATCGGCACTCGAGCGGAGTGATGAGATTTGTTGTGGGTGTCATGTGCATGAGGCCAGGCTGGAGAGTTGGATCTTCAGGATGGTTGTGGTTGTTTAGGGTCGGTCTGGGTCTTGTGTCTGTCCATGTGGTGCCTTTTAGGGTCCTCGGCATGAGGATCGACTGTAGTAGGCACCTGCGTGGTAGGGCGAGTAGCCTGGGGCTTGAGTTGGTTGCCCCAATGTCTCCATCATGGGTAGGATGCAGTTGACTTTTTGCAGCATGGCTTGGAACTGTGCAGGGTCGGCCGCAGCCTGATGTTGGGGATCTCGGGGTGGAGAGTTGCGGAATGAGCGAGATCCTAGAGATGGGGAACATGCTCCAGAGCAGTCGGATGTGTTTTTAGGCATGGTTGTCTTAAGTGCGTGGAAGGATGGTTGGGAAACAACTTTTCATATGGTTCCCGCAAATGGCGCCAATCTGATGTTGCCTGATCCTATGTGTTCCGAACTGAGGACACAATCAGATAATCCCGCCAGTTGGATGAAGCCGAGGTGGGAGGACAAAGCCATGCACTAGGATCTGCAACTAGGAGAAGGGTGAAAGGCTCGAGGAGTTATTCCCTGGGTATGTACTCCGATGCTCAAGCTAGTTGAATAGAGAAGGAAGTGGTCAGGCTGGGCAGGTTAGAATAATGTTGGTCTGAGTTGAAGAGATAATGTAGGGATATTTAGAGAATGTTCTTCCAAAAAAGTCACTTACCTTGAGCGGGGAGTACCTTTTTATAGTTGAGTGTTCGTGCCCTACATGGATAAGGTTTCTAAGTTATTGGGATGAGATCCTCGACCGAGGTCTTTGGGAAGTTTCCTTTTCCCCAACGGAGTTCGCTTCCTTGTCTGTATAGGACACTCCTTAATCGTGCTCTTCTTTTACCCGTGGTGTCGACGTAGCTGGAGAGAGGGCATTAAATATGTACAACCAAATTAAAAGAAATATGTATCTATTTGGTTATAAATTGTTGTATAGATTTACAATTATCTATGTGTGTTAGGGAATGTTGGAAGGGTTAGGATTCATCATATGGATGGCCAAACCATTTTGGGAATTGAATTACCTATGTTAAAAAAACTACAATTTTCAGGTTCAGTCTTACACTAAACCATACCACATTTGAAACCAACCAAAGAGGGAGATCTATGCCTTATACGGATACCAAAAATGCAGATTCCAAGGTGAAAATTCACGCCCAAATCAGTCCTAAAACCAACATCCATTGAAGATGGCGCAATGTATTCCTAAAACCGGTTCAACAACACAGTTTTCTGCAAAATTGAGATCCGACTGCTTGGATCGAATTGAGGATTATGAGCCTAATACCCCCTGAGTTTTTCTTGCAAAATTTAGAGAAAAATTGATCTAAATCAGTCCCAGATAGCTGATGTCGAACTAGGAAAAAACTAGGAGACAAAAGGGTGCAAAGAGAACCAAAAATACAAAAATATGAAGTTGTCTTGAACTGGTCCGCCCCTCCTTTTTTATAATATCTTATGGAGCTATTTCCTAATCTACTTAGGTGATAATACAGATCTAAATCAGATATGGACTCTATTTAGAGATGTACCTTATCTTCTTGTAAGATTAGGTGCTTCATACCCAGATCCAAACCTAAATTCGTCCCAAGTCACATAGCAACTTAAGTTGTAATGTGACAACTAAATTAATCGTATTAATTATGGGCCTTAGGCCCATCATCTATAAAGCCCATGACCCAAGGGTGTTGCATAGACAATTTAGGCTTGATTTGTATTACGTGGGACCCCACAATGACCTCCCATAAGTCTACATGGGTTCGACCGAGCTTCTATGAAAAGGCTTGGCCGAATTCACTATTTGAATTCGGGCCCAATATTTACACTTAAATGATCCTTGAATTCAGTCATCCTATGAAGACACAAGGATAATGGACTTAAGTAAGATAAAGCCCATCAAGTAATCATTCCTTATTGGTCTCTACACTTAACATCTCGGCCCATAATAATCAAACACTGCCTGATAGGGAAGGACCTCTCCCCTGGCTGCAAGGTACAGTGTCACACTCTCTGATTAGATGGATCCTGGGAATTAGAACCTTTTGCAAACATTTTTCATAAATCATAATATATATATATATCATATAAATATATTTTGCAAAACCAAATTTCAAACAGAGTTGAAATCCACTACTGGCAGTTAGGTTTCTATTAGAGAGAGTGTAAGCCCTATCATTCACTTTGTCCAACAAAGGGGCTAATCCTATCACTATGATCACTTAATTAGATGAATTCTCACACTACCCAACATACACAAGTTTTGACTCTCAATGGATCTCACTGATTAGCATATCAAAGATAGCCTAATCCAACACCTAGTGCAATACCATAATTAAGTCTAGGGATTATGTGTAACTTTCTAGTTTTTCTTGTCAATCTCCAAGGTTCAGGGCATAACTAAAAAATGGTCTGGATTCAGTGTTTCAACCAAACACACACTGCATGTTCTTTGGGTCTAACCCTAGTAGCAAACACAAGTTGCCCTAACTTCTTTGGTAGCATATTAGTGTTAGCCTTGGCAGGATAAACTTGCTAAGTCTATCCAATGCCTGAGAACATTCTAAACTAACACGAGTTTCATAAGCATCCAATTTAAGGGATAATTTCACAGAAACATACCAATATCACATGAAACAATAATATACGTTTATTCATTTACAATAAATGTATCTGCACATCAATTTGATTGGAACTAAGGGCATATACTATCTAATGGAAAATGCTTTGAAACAATGGCATCTAGGGGAATTGGCAAAAGGTGTTTCCCAAAACGGTTGAGGGAACTTATTACAAGGTTGCCCTTAAGACCAGAGCACATTGAAGCAATGGAGGCCACTCCGTTTGGACACTTCTTATGTATCCCACACGTCACATTTGATAAGGCGCTTATTTTTGAGTTGGTGCAGCTCTAGGATTCAAATAGTTGCTCATTCAATCCGAGTAGTAAATCCATACCATTTATGGAGCATGACATTGCACTCATATTGGGCCTGAGGTTACATGGATGAGCCGTGGATACAAGGATGGATTCCTAAAACTTAGATTTCATTGTTACTTATTTGGTGGTACTGTTAATGCTTCAAAACAACTGTTGTTGACTTTAGTGGAGGAGGTCTTGAATCTAATGCATATGGAGTCATAGGAAGTCATTGTAGATGTGGTGAAGTTGATTATATTACATCTTTTTGGTTTGGTATTGTTCCCTCAAGGGAGCCCTTGGGTGAGCCCTATTTGGTTGAATTTTGTTAATGACCTAATAGACATTTAGGATTATTCATGGGTGCGGTGTGTGCATCAATTCCTAGTACATTCCCTTGATAGAGTTGTTATTGGTGCTCGTCAGCATAATAATGATGATTGACGACTATATTCAAGTAGTGTGTTTGGTTGTATTGTTGCTTTGACGGTGTATGTTGGCATCTCTCATACTTATTTTATTTCAATTTATATGGTGTGGAACAATTTTGTTTTTTTGTTGTCATTGATAAAGTAAAATCTTTGGAAATATTCACTTATAATCTTGGTCGTATGAGCACAATACAATGTTTAAGTTAGTAGACTCCACTAGTAAGCCACGATTATTCAAATGGGTCAATATGGGGTACAATTGGAGCAACAATAGTACAAACTTCTTAACAAAAGTAACCGCCAGAATAGTAAGTGTAATATATGAAGCCATGTATATTTTGTTCATAATATCATTTGTAATGCTTTAGCCTTCATCTAGGTCTTTCCCTAATTATGACTATAGTTTTTTTGGTGGTCGATACCTTGACCCAGTAGATTATGAATTAGGGTTGCTTGGAGTTGGTTTGTTAGGGGAGGTAATCAAAATATTTTGTTCACACGTGAGTCACTTGTGCGCATGCAATTTGTACATGTAAGAAATCATTCCATTACCTGTTGGAAATGGGCAAGAGAAGGGAAGTCCATGTGGTGGTGTTGGTGGTGATTCATATGGGTATTATGATGCTGTAAGATTTAGTCATTCTAAGTCTGCAATTGGATTTTGTTTATAAAGTTTATCTATATGGATGGCTTGCTTTCACTCATATTGATGCTTCTTAATTTCCTTGTTACATAGGCCCTCCTGCCTATTGCCACTGTATAGGTTGACGATGGTCCAAGCGTAGTGCACCAAGAAGGGGTTATCTCACTTTAAAATAGAGCAATTATGCATAAGAGTTATGAAGAATTATTTAATTTTATTTCTTTATTTACCCATGTAATTTGGTTGGATGCTTTTGGTGCTGTAAGGTGTGTCTACGATGTGTTGAATCAGTTGAGTTTAAGCAGTTGAACTAGATGGCCAATCAAGCAAACTCCTATGCTAGAGAGATTGGTTAATTGTAGGACAAGATTGATCAAATACGTGAAATACTGGTAGTGAGCGGCATCGATCCTGATGTTTGGCCTAGGCATACAAATGTTGTTGATAAGCTGAATGAAACATAGAGGAAATGAGGTATCATGATTTGACGATGAGATGACCTCATTGGCTATTGGCTTACATCTCGCCTCACCCACAAAGTCAGTTGGGCGTAGCATTCTTGCTTCATGTTAGATTGTTTTGCCCCAATTTTACGGTATAAACATATATAAATGGGAGCACAATTTGGGAAAGAGAGAGTGTTTTCTTAGTAGTGTTGTCTTCATTGTCGACCCCTAGGTGATGATGGGAAGGCGACCAAAGAATTTGCCATTGCATCTCGCATTGCTTGAGTGGTACAGAACAAGGTAAAATGGAATGTAGATTTTTTGCAATATTATTAATTTATTGTTTATTCATACCATTCATTTAATGTGATAGATTGAAAGTGGCACATCAATGTGGGCATTGTTTGTTTAGAAAGACTGGTTATTTGCGAATGGCTTAGAATTGGTGTAGGAATTTTTGTACAAGAACATTAGGAGGTAATAATGCAATATGTTTCATTTACATAAGTCATGCACCCACGCCATGATTATGCTTAACCTTGTGTATGTTAGATAGGGATGCATACATGTGGAAGATTGACAATCTTTCCCTATGTGAAATTAACTTCCTCTCCATTTTTAAAATGGATGGATAGTTATCTGAGGAGGTAAGCACTAATGTCTTTTTCCTTATCCTTTATAAAGTAGGCTGTAATGACTGATATTTATGCTTGTCTTTCAAAACTTAATCGACCATCCTTGCCCATTTGGAATAGGTCATTGATGCATATGCCAACCTACTTAAGATGAGGAGGCACAACACAATAAAATTTCACTACGTGCCTACATTATTACAGGTTGAATATGGATTCAAATATCGAATATTTGTGCGACAGTTACATGTATATGCATGTATACGTATATATTTATGTATGCATATATATATATATATATATATATAAATATATATATATATATATGATGAAGTACTTATTGTCATTTTTGCTTTTATATTTTAAGGGTATGCAAATATTGGAATGGCAAGGAAGTTGGATCGTTAGTTGGCACCTATTGGGAAGAAACGTGTATAGAAGGTGTTTTTCCCCATTAATGAGCACTCTCACTAGTAACTCTTAGTAATTGATGCTGTGGAAGAAATGTGTATAGAAGGTGTTCTTCCCCATGAACAAATCTACTTGTGGAGAAGAAAATTCATTCTTATAACTCATTGAACGATGTTTTTTAAATGCACTTTGAAAACAGAATGATATGCAACTTCCTCGTTGTCTAAGTGTCATCTGTTTGAATTGTTAGAGCTTTCATTAACATGGATTTGTATGCTGGTAAAAATAACAACAATTTTATAGGTTGACATTGGGTGCAATTATAAATGGGATTGGTGGGTGGCCTTATGAGCCCGTTGTTTGGTCTCCTAAGTAGAAAGGGTATGTGTTGTTACCCATCTCCGCAACATGTTTGCAGTAAAGTGTCTATTGAATCCATCGCTAAATATGGGTGTTAATGGTCTGTTCGTAGTGGTGATGACTGTATTGTGTTTGTCCTAAAGTATATGGACTATTTGTCTAGGTTCTCAAGATTTAATTTTTCGTCGGTACATATTCTTTTGATAAGGCTATGAATTATATGTTATTGTGCCTAATCATGCAGTGATTTTATGTCATATGTTAACTACTGTAGGACACAATTGGAGTTAATCAATGGTAAATTGAAGAACAAATATTATGGAATAAGGTTAATTAGATTGTTCGTAATACACTCAGGTGTGCCACCTATTATTGTTTTATGTTTCGATAGGTTTGCAATGAAGATTCCGGTGCTTATGAACATTAGGTAAAATAACACGACAGACCACACAATGACTGTATTGAAATTTTGTAACTATATTTACAAAGTTTCAAGTATGGATATGTAGTCTTTTTTATTTATATGTTTATGTATTTATTGTTTTGTGATGTATAGTCATATAGCCCTATTTGTTAGGTCTCATTAAGAAACCAAATGTAAAAATACATGTGACCACCAAAATATGTTGTATGCATGAGTTTTTATTTTTTATTTTTTGCACTTGGGGAATCTTGATTTAGGGAGTCCCTTACATTGTTGTAGAGTGGACTCCAATGTTCTGGTGTTCCATTTTAACTTTTGCACTTAGGGAGATTTCTAAGGCTTTATATGCAATGGCTTGGATTTGTTTCGATAGGCTCTCTTAATGGGTATATGGAACCTCAATTGGATCAAGCTACCCATATACCACAAGACTGAGCTTGGGTACGTTGTTGAGGTCTCACCTTGTTAATCTAGAGCCTCCAACCTTATTCAAGTGGTGGTTGGATATACCAAAGCTAAGAGAAAAGGGTTCTCCTCTTTTTAAGATGGTTATGCTTAAGCAATTACACTAGGGACTATCTATAATTGAGCCAGAAGGATAAAATGCAATGCAATATATGTGAAGTGTGTGCAACCCAAGTGAACCACAAAAGTTGGAAAATAATCATTGAAACTCAATGTTTCAAGTTCAGTCCTCTTAGAAAGTTCTTAGTAGAATCTCCATCTATGGCTACTTGACTTGGCGGGAGACAAAACATGGAATATGGAGTCGCCACCTAAATTTTTGGGAATTGAGAATTTAGCAAAACCCGTGATTTTTTTAGAAAATCAATTTGTTTTCTTGGTAACTTGTAGTCCAATGAATAGGGATTCTTAGAGTCCAGGAACCAAGTTAGGGTGTAAAAAGGTGTTAGGCACCCCATATATGCCTAGTTAAACTGACATCTACTTTACGAAAGTTTTAAGGAACATTTTCATAATTTTTTGTCTTAAACAAAATGAAAGCAATTATTTTATTTATTAAGAGAAAAGACTAGAAATAAACAAAGAGAATACTTGAACAATTAATTAACATATTCTTGGCATAACTCTAAAAGAATCTATGTGAGGATTGATTCTAGAAAGATAGTAAGCCTAGAAAAAAACTAACTATTGCAAGATGAATGAGAGATTAAAAAAAAGGTGCAAAAAATTTATGCTGAAATAGTAAGTATGTTACTAAAAAATGTGTGCTAAAGAGGGGCTTAATAAGGAGACTTTTAGGTGCAAAATAGATTGGAATGTTTAATCTACTCAACTAATGCAAATACAAATAAAAGAAGACTAATGCAACTAAATACGTTAATGACGAGAATTTACAAGGTGGTATAATTGACTGAACTTAAGGGAAAATGATGGGAAGTCAACATAGGTCGTTGAATTACAAAATTGGAATATGATCCACTTGGATGTAGCTAAGTTTACTATATGCAACATGTAATGTTTATAGTGATATAGTTTTCTAAATAGACCAACTACTCCTAATGCTATCAGCCTACTGACCCCAATTATCCTAGCATATGAAAACACAAACTTAGTATAACCCATTTTATAGGTGAATGCAAAAGATGATGGTGTTGTTTAATTAAAAAAAAGTAAACAAAAAAAGGATCTAGAGAATATACGATGAACATAAAATTTAACATATGTCGATCCTATGAATGATGATTGAACTAAAAAACAAGAATAACAATTCTAAACTTCACTACTAATTTTTCCTATCATATTATCATGAAAGAAAACATATAGAAAAGATTAAATGAGATTGGAGCACACAGGCATATCTAAAGCATGATTACAAAATCAAATTGAGAAAGGTGATAAACCTCCTTACATGTTTCCTGGCTTCTCTTGAATTCCTTAAATATTACTCTAAGCTAACTGGAGAACCTCAATTATTACAAGAGGATGTTGAAGATGATCATATGGCTTGAGTGGTGTAAGATATATAATTGCTAAATTTCTATAATCTTTTGCTACTCTCTAACAGTCTTCGAGCTTCATTCCGTGGATGTAGCGATAGATTAAGGTTTCTTTGGTTTTAGGATAATGTGAAGGGATTGTGATGTTGCATGAAGATGGTTCTTTGACATCTAAAACACATGGATAATGAGTTTGAAGTGAGCAAGCATAAGATTCAAATATTTTAGTTTTGTCGAACATGCTATCACAACATTATGCTTGCCACATCACTATGTTGAGCCACATGAGAATCCATGTGGGCCCACACATGCCATTAATAGAAAAATTAATTATAAAAACAATGACAACAACAACAACAACAACAACAATAATAATAATAATAATAATAATGTGTGTCCCATCAATAACCCCTATGTAGTTTTACAAAAAAAAACTCAATTGAACTCGATATTCATCTATCATGTGGTTATAAAAGGGGTTCATAGTATGCAAATGTTACCTTAAAGTATGACCAGTATTTTGGAATATGCCTGATGTGCAAATGGACAATGTTGAAGTTAGGGGGCATATTATTGAGTACAAAAGTTTAACCATCGCCGTCAATATGTTATTAAAAAAAAGACTAATCGTTTTGCTAGAATGTTGGAATTGTTCTAGCATCATCTGATTCCTCTCGTTATATCCAACAACATGAAGGAAAATGCTTAATTATTCCTCCATTAAAACATCCTAACTGTTTTCAATGAGGTACACTCTTTCAACGTATTGCATACACATATAAACACATTCTTGTCCAATGGCAAAGTTCGTACAGTCGGTCATCGTGCCCTTTGAGGAAAAATTTTGTATACACCACACCAATGCAGTCCATGGTATGTTTAGGTTCTTTGTGAACCCAAATATCATAGTAATACTCTTCCATGGCAGGTGTAACATCCACAATGCATTCAATCTCGTCGTTGGTGTACATCACTCCATTGTAAGACAAGATAATATCGGATCGAGACTCCGTATTCGATACTACCTCAGTTTCTATTTTGGTTACCTTGTCGGTATCAATTGCTTACACTATCATGCAATTTAAAAAACACAAAAAAAAAACATAAAAAGGAAAGCATAATGCTTAAAAGGTAAGTCCAACATACGATTAAAATGTAAAGTAAATTAAGTCCAACGTTAATACTTCTAAAACATAGTTAACAAAATGAAGAGTAATCAACCTCACAAAGCATAATGATAAAAAAAACCACAAAGAGATAAACATGTATCACTTTCTCTCATAATGCTCGTATAACTCTTTAATCATCTTTAGACATAAACGAAGTAAATTAAGTCCAATGATAATACTTCTAAAATACAAAGAGATAAACATGTAATATTCTCTCATAGAATGCTCGTATAACTCTTTAATCATCTTTAGATGTAAGGTCAGAGACCCAATTGTAATAAACAAGTCATGGAATTTGACCTTCATGAATTGAAGACTAGTAAACATGAACAAAGGACCCCCTCCTTAATCTTAGGGATTTCACTATGGAGTTTCATGTACTATTCTATAGAGACTAGCCTCATATCTTTGGTATCCCTATGAGCAATTTTTAGTTCAAATGTAGAGGCAATTATTTCCAGGTTTTATTAATCCGTACATCCTCATTGTCTTTTTTCTCCTAGAAGAGGTGTTATTCTTGCCCATGACTCTAAGGATAATTCTATGTGGAAGAGTGCTAATTGGTTCTATTCCAAGTTCCTGTATTTTTTCGGATGCCTCAATTGGTGTTTGTGACTCATGGTGTACTTCATTATGCATATGGTCATCATTCAGAGCTAGTTGTGTTAAAGGCACCACCTCCGATTGTACACCCTCGTTTGGTGCCCAACTATCGTAACTGTGGCCAATCATGCCACCAAATATGATTTCTAAGTCCGCTGCATAGGGAGGACCCTTGTGTCTAAACTATGCTGCATTAGGATATATCTATCACAGAAGGATATATGTAAGTTTTTGCCTAACAAAATGATTAATCTATATTTTTATTTTACAAAAATGCCAAATACAACATATACCTTCAGGTAATCTTTCCAAAAGTCATCCCCAATAGTGAATGTTTTTTACAAGATCCCAACCCGAATTAGTATAAGTAGACAATTTATGGAATATCTTCCATTAATTCTTTACTGTGTCCCAATTATTCTTCATTTGTTTTTGGGTATAGCTTTTTCTCGTAATCCAGTTGAACTCTAAAGTCATAGTTGCCCATCCTTGCCTATCCATGGTAGTATTGATTCGGTGGTCGGCCAATACTTGTTGCAAACATAAATCCACCCAAATTTTGTGTAGTTCGGGAGTCCACATAGCCCGGAAGCTCCCCCAAATGTGCAATAAAAATTAAAAAAAAATGATATCACCAATTATTCATAATAATAATAATAAATAAATCAAAATTTGGATTAAGCAAAAAAATAAAAAATGCAAGAATATAACACAAATATGCAATAAAATGGAAGAACATCACAAATGTGCAATAAAAATTTAAAAGAAATATGATATCACCAATTATTCATATTAATAATCAAGAAAAAAGAAAGAATGGATTATGGAAAATAAATAACATAAAGAATTCAGCAAGTGCATATTATTTGAATAATGTTCAACAAAAAATTAGTAGTTGTTCAAACACATCATTACACAACTAATACACATATAATAATCACAACATTTTCAGTTTTTATCTCTGAAAACCGAAAAAAAAAATCGATTTTCAGCAATATATTGCACAAAAATTCTAAAGTAAACCAGAAACAGTGGAGGATATACGATTAGGATGGCTTACCATTGGTCGCCGGTGACTGTACGATGGGTTCTTAGCATTAAATCCCTTCAAATACTAGATCTAAGAAAAAATTGCCGAGAACTTTCTAGGCGTTTACTATCTTTTAACAACTCAACCAATAAGTTGAATGACTTGTCAGGCCAACCACTCATACACTTTATGTGAAATAACTTGATGAGGAATGATAGCTTTGACTGCTTTTTACATCCAAGATATAGTTCTTGTTCTGCATCTTCCAACAATTTGCAAAATGTTTCAGCATTAATGCTATCAACCCCTTGAATGGTCCAATTTACAACTCCAATTGTAATGCTTTTGGTTTCGATTAACCTAAAAAGATCAATTGTTAATTGAAATGATTGGTACATATATATTTTTAATATATATCATATATTCCTGATGGATTGGTTAAACTATGAACACCCCAACCAAGTTATAAAGCACTCGTTTTCTTTGTTTCTTTTTAATTTTAAAATCATAAGCATCAGATGTTAGGGCCTACGGATGAGGGTAGTTTATGTTAATTTCTGATTTCCCCATACCCATAAGGTCACAACCCCCAACCTTGTCTCATGTGAGAGTCGAATTTTTTAAAATATTTTACTTAGAATGGGAAAATCCCCGATTAGTACTCTGTATTTTGGTTTGAGTGACAATTTGTCACTCGAATTAAAGTACAGGGTACTGATCGGGAATTTTCCCCACCTAGAAATATTGCTTAGATTGGATTTAAACTTGCCCAAATAAATTGATTCTTAATTCGAATTTAGACAAATAGATACCAATTATATTTTGCAATCTTAAATTCTTATTATATTAATTTAATATCCAATTAAATTTAATAATAATTATGTTATTGAAATTTTAAAATTAATTAATAAAAAATTAAATTTCATAAATAAGCAAGTTTGCAAGTGTGCAATTCACCTAAAAGTATTGCTTTGATACGTGTAATGATATCCCTCTCTCTTCGTTCTTCATTTTGCAGTTCCATATTCGTGTCCATCTTTCTCTTTCTACGCTTTCCTCTCTCACTCTCTCTCTCTTCGTTCTTCCACTACATTCTTCCTATTTCTCCTTTCTTCTACTAATAGTTGTTGTCAGGTTGTACCCTGAAAGAGGTCAAATGCATTCAGTGGAGTCGGAATCGGCGTTGAATGGGACGTATTTGGCAGAGAAGCCATATTTGTGGGTGGAGTTGTGGCGACGAGCTTTGTCATGGATGTTCTCATCGGCGGGGCGGCGGTTCTTCAGGACCGTTGAAGGAGATGAGGGTTTGTTGGTATTTGAGTGATCAGGCAAAGAAGCACATTTTATGATGATGGGGTGGTCGTGGATTCTAGTATTTCGATGGATGGATTTTGGTTTTTGCCAGAGAGAGCAAGGAGAAGCCTGAAACAATGAACACAGCGCACACTTCTCTTTCTCTCCCTCTCTCTTCGCTTTTTCTCAGTCTATGCTTTTCTATTTTTCTTTCTCTATGTTTTTTTATTTTTCTTTTTCGATGATGTTTCTCCCTTCTTCCTCTCTTCGCCGCTCTTCCCATCTCTCTGTCTCTCTGTTTTATTCTTCCTGGCGTTCGAATGTCCTACTTCTTTAACAAGGTTTGTTTTGTCCATTAAATTGAGACCAAATTCTGGAAGGGTTTCTAATTTTGGTTTGGCTATGTTGATGGGAAAGCATTATTGGATCACAGGCTTTAGTTAATGTTGGAGGTGAGGGTGTCGACTGAAGTGGATGCTCGCCTGGCTTATGATACTCGTAGCATTATTAGGAAGGTACTTCTGAAATAACCTGTTGTTGTAGATACCGATTTCTTGACTTCTGACAAAGATCAACACTTCTAGTTTCTAGTATGATGTTGTAAACAAATTAAATTTCCGTAGTAGATATTTAGAGTCCTGTTAATGTTGTCTATCTTGGTTTATACAAGTGTTAATGTATAGTCTTTCTTTCTTTTGTTTTACTTTTCTTAGCACTGTTTTTGTGAATCTTGAGGTTGCTTTTTCTTTGCATCAGTTGGAACTGGTTTATCTTTCATATTTAAATATTGATGGCTTTTGTTTGTTATATTTCTTGTCATTTGATTCCTTGATCTTTGATAGTTATAGTTACAGGTTATTGAACTCCTCATTCCCTTGCAAATTGTGGAAATGTATCATTTTCTGGGGCATTTTGAAGAGTGTTTGAAACTTGATATTGCAAAGAAATGTTGATTATAGGTGAAAGCCTGATTCATTTAAGTTTGTGGAACTGAAACAAGCATGGATTATTTAATTCTGAAGTTGTATTCTTTTAATCAATATGCAAATAAGAATATAGTTGAAAGAATGAAAGAAGAAAAATGTGTTATGTTTATCCCAAAATAGGATATTAACCACCCAAAAATACATTGGCGCAAAGGGAATTTTACAAGATACGCAATAACACAAAGATCAAATACGTATACCGTGATGCCAAACCAACTTAGACACAACAACAAAATTATGGTTTTGAGACAGGTATTGGTTATTTTTATATGGAGAATTGGGATGAAAAAATATAGTTGGTGAGCGTCAAAGGTCAATCATGGAAATAAAGAAAAGGGAATCTAGCAGTATAAATTAGAAGAAAATCCAAGATAAGGGAAAAAAGGAAGAATAATTGTTGTGTTAGAAAATTACATACTACTATGAAAAGATTAAACTAGGAGGTAGAGAAATATCAGAGAAAGCATAGAAAAGATGTTTGCAGAGATCTCCTGTATAACAATTCACTAAAACATAACACAACTCCAAAGCGTCAAACACAATGACTACCTACAGAGAGTGGTGATCAAGTCATAGGGAAGAGCCCTTAATTTTGAAAACCTGATCAAATTGAACTAGAAAGCTATCTGATTCCCAGTGCAATCTACTAGCTTGTTTGATTCCTGCTTTTCTGGTTCAACTTGGTGGTCTAGTCCAGTTTTTGAAAACATTTATCAAGATAGCAGAGCAAACAAGATGAAGAGAATGTTTTCCTGCATAAATAGGAAAATAAGACAATGTACACCCATACAAATGAAGATGGGCTTGGCATATGCGAACAAAGACATTTTGGTTTTCTTTCTCTGCCTCTTCCTTCTATGATCTGTCTCTGTCCTCCATATTTGGATTAAAACAAAGACTTGCTTATTTGATTTAGTTTAGGGACCTTAGTGGGACAAAAGGGTTTTGAATGAATTGGTTTTTTTTTTTTTTTGTTTTTTGAAGTTATTGCTCCACGTTTCCATTGATGTTTCCTCATTGGTTGGGAGTTAGGCTAATGCCTAAGAGTATACCCCTGGTCATGTTCTTCTCTATAACTATAATAATAAACACAAATTAAAACAAAGAAAAAAAGAAAATATATCAATTCCCATGACTACTTACAAAATCATATATCAAAAGATTCCTGCTTATATTCTAAATAAATCAGAAAAATATAGAGCATTTCTTAATAAAGAAATGCTAAACCCAAGCTTGTCCAAGTTGCACTCCTAGAACATATTGCTAGAGGTGTTGTATCTCACCTTGCTAATGAGGTTGCTCATTCTCTACCAACTCAAACAAGAAAATATATAGCAACCATGTGACCAAACTAGTCCCACATCTGGCCTGATTATCTTAAATTCACACGGCTGCCATGAGCCCTTGCGCTTCCCACTAGAGTCCACGACCACCCCATCATCATAAAATGTGCTTCTTTGACTGATCACTCAAATACTAGGTTTGTTCTCTACCTACTCAAACAAGAAGAGATATAGCAACCATGTGCACCCAACTGATCCCACATATGGCCCGACTATCTTTAATTCACATGGTTGCCATTAGCCCCTGCGAAGCATGGGCCCTCCCGCTATTAACCATTTTAAGAATGTTATAGGTTGATAGGCCATAGTCCATAGTTTAGGACTAGGTGGAACCAGTTCCAAACCGATAATAATTGGGACAATATATCCAGAACCAAAGTCAACTCATCGGTTCTGATTCCTAGAACCATAACCAACCTAATCGATTCATGAACATTGGTTCTGTCGGGTTGAACCTGACCCATTGAATGCCCTATTTCTATGTAATATAAAATAACATATACATTATCTATAATATGCATATCTATCTATCTCTCTCTCTCTCTCTCTATCTATTTCTATGTTATTGTTCCACGCTTCCATGTCACCATACCTCTCCTTGCTTCAAACCCCCTTCCTAATTTTCTGTTTTTTTGAATTTTTTATTTTTCTAATTCCACATAATTACCCATTAAACCAATAAGGAAATCACATATGCTTAACTATTTCTAATAACCATAAAGAAAGAGGGATTTGCATTCCTAATGTTTAGCCAAGTGGCACCACTTTCACCCACTTCCTCCTAAATTGTCTCTAATTCCTATTTATCTCCTAAATTATCTCTAACTCCTATTTATCTCTTAAATTATCTCTAATTTAGTAGAGAGATAGCCTCCTAAGCTATCACTAAATCCTATTTAACCTCTCCCCCACTTTTTATCTATATCTATCTAAAGAAAGTTTCAATTAAAAAAAAATTCAAAACTATTTAAATGTTATAACAAAATTATATACTAAATTTAAAATATTTATTCAAAACACAAAAAATTAATAGATTTAATAGTATTCATATTATTAATAATTCAATACTTTTGCAAAATTCATCATGAAATTATGTAGTAACAATATAAATTATAATTTTACAAATTATTCAATTTAAATGTTACTCAAATAATAAAAAATTAACATTAAAAAAATAAAACATTATTTAAATATTTCAAGAACTAAAAGTCTTAAATAAAACATTAAAAATATCTAAATAAAATAACTATTTAATATTATATACTCTTATGTAAAACAATTATATACTCTTATGTATTTCTATTGTTTAACTTTCTCTTAACAAAGCCTCTACATCGCATGGGTCCCCGTCACCATGCCTCTCCTTGCTCTTTTATCCCCACCCTGCATTCTCTTTGACTTTCTCTCCTCTCCCCTTCCCACCACTCTCATTAAGCCATGTCACCCAACTACCTAAAAATATTCCTATACTCTCTCTCCTAAGGTATCTCATTTAAACCAATAGGAAAGTATCATGTTGCTCCACTCCCAAATCAATTCCTAAAATGCATCCCCTCCAATCTATATCCACTTTCCCTCATTTAAAGTATTCATATTAAGTAATAAATAGTTAAATAAGGTTGATATTTAATCACACCTGTTGTCAGTTGTTTATGTATTCAGATTTAGTACCATAAGGGTACTATTGTAATTTCTCCTCTGTTTATATTGTTCGACTGTACTAGTATAAATAATAAAATCATTCTTTCGCCCCCTATGTTCTGGAGGGCTTTCAGTCACTCGACTCATCTCTCTTATCTCTTCTCCTCTCCCCTTTTCACTTGCTCTTGCTCAACATGGTATCAGAGCAAGTCGTCCAGGCCTAAAGGGTGGTGTCAAGCTAACTACTGTTGCATCCAGTGCTGTTTCCAATCGAACTCTTGATCTGGTGAAGCCAGTTCGACCCAGAAGTTACAGAGTCTTTTCGTCTTCCAGCCCAGAAATTGCTCCTATCTGCTCGACTGTAGAGAGACTGTTGTTTGCAGTTCGTAGAGGGTGTTCTATATTCAGAAATTGCTCATCTTCTGTTCGGCTGCCTATTGTTTGAGGATTCGTAGAAGGAGCTCTGGTTTACAGTCAAGGAGTTCTAGTTTACCATAAGGGAGACTATCATCTGAAACTAAAAGAGGTACTATCATCCTTGTCTGTTCGGATGCCTGTTGTTTGCTGAACTGTTTGGCTACCCTACTGTTGTCTGTTCGACTGATGAACTGATGAACTGTTTGATGCCTACTGTTTGTGGACTATCATCCTTGTCTGTTCGGATGCCTATTGTTTGCTGAACTGTTTGATGACTGTTCGGCTACCCTACTATTGTCTGTTCGGCTGCCCTACTGTTAGGTGACTGTATTCCTTAACATAGTAACTGTATTCAAACTTTTTTGTTGTTGGTATTGTGGACTGTTGATGGTCTATTTTAGCCGACTAATTGTCTGCTCAACATCAATCTTATTAAGCCCTACTAAGTAGGTCATTTAGACCTGTTCTTGTACTGCAACAACAGTGTGCAGACTTGTTTCAGTGAAACCGTAGGTCAGAAAGACCTGTTTCAGTACTGCAACAACAATGTTCAGTTTGTTATTTGTTCTCAGTGAAGCTGTAGGTCAGAAGGACCTATTCTTGTACTGCAACAGCAGTGCTCTTTCTTTTGTTCTCAGTGAAACCGGTGGTCAGAAGGACCTATCTCTGAAATAGTCTTGTACGACTGTGCCTTTTTTTTTGTTGTTTCAATTTTTTATTCAGATATCATGGGCAGTGAAGATTCAGCCACATCTGGAGTTTCCTCAATGCTAAATGGAATGGGTGGGGGTGACCTATCCTTTCCCATGGTTGTTGTCCCTCTTGATGGTTTAAATTACCTGGAGTGGTCAAGAGGGATCAAATTATACATCACTGCAAGGGGGAAGATAGGCTATATTAATGGAAGGATAAAAGAACCATCATCCGGGAGTGCTGAATATGATAGATGGAATCAGGAAAACAGTATTGTTATGTCCTGGCTCTTGGTGCCCATGCAACCTCAAATCAGGAAGAATTTCATGTGGGCTGAAACAGCGAATGGAATCTGGGAACAAGCAAAGTCTACATATTCAGAATTGCGACACTATGCCAACATTTATCAACTACAGGCAGCATCTTCTACTTGTAGACAGGGGGAGAGGTGTTTATCGGTCTATTACTCTGACTTAACATCTGTCTGGAAGGAGTTGGATCACTACCAGAGTGTGGATTGGAAGTGTGATGAGGATGCTAAGAAGTACAAACAGTTTGTCTCCCAACAAAGGGTGTTTGCATTCTTACATGGTCTGAATCCTATGTATGAATCTATCAGGGTTCAGATTCTCAGCTCTAAGGATCTCCCTTCTGTTCAAGAAGTCTATGCTCTTGTACAATCTGAAGAAAGCAGGAGAAATTTGATGAACAGCCCTCGTGGGGATGCTATTGTGTTAGTTGCAAAAGGAGGTGTATCTACTGGTGTGGGATCTTCTTCCCGGAAAGGAGATCTCCAGAAAAAAACAGAAGATAAGGAAAAATTGTGGTGCACTCATTGCCAGAAACCCCGACACACCAAAGATACCTGTTGGGATCTTCATGGGAAACCAAAATGGGCTCAAGATCTGACTGAGAAGCAAGGTTCAGAGGTGAATAAGAAGTACGGACAGCAAAGTACAAAGAAACATCACATGGCCAACATGGCTACTCGGGAGAATCAACCCCCCATTTCTACTGTGACTCAGACACATCTCACTGGACCTGACCCGAGGGAGGACATTATGAATTCCTTCCGTGACCATTTAGAGTTCTATGGTAGAGCAATTCGTCAGATGGATACTCCTCTCTCAACCTCATTTGCATCTACCTCAGGTAACCCTGCCACTGCTTTCCATGTTGCTTCTCACACCCCTAACTCTCCATGGATCATTGATTATGGAGCATCAAAACATGACTGGTACGTTCTCTTACTTTTAAACCTATCACCCTCTTTCTGGAAGAGACAAGGTGAGACTAACCGATGGATCATACTCTTCCATAGCTGGTCAATGAATTCTCTCTCTTCCTCTTGGCCTTACCCTTTCTAATGTTCTTCATGTTCCAAATTTTTCCATTAATTTGTTCTCTGTTAGTAAGTGTTACTAATTCCTTGAATTGCTCAGTGACATTTTTCCCTTCTCATTGTGTGATTCAGGATCTGGCCTCGGGGAGGACGATTGGTAGGGGTCGTATGGCTGATGGACTTTACATGCTGGAGAATAAGGCTGGTCTTCATGTTACAGAGTCTATGAGTCAGTCCTGTAAGAAAAAAGTCTATTTATGGCATTATCGTCTTGGTCATTTGTCTTTTGAGTCTTTGAAAGTTGTATTCCCAGAACTGTTTAAGTCAATGTCTGTTTCTGATTTTTCTTGTCAAACGTGTCAGTTGAGTAAGCATTGTAGAACTCATTTTCTTCAAAGAAATAGTAAATCTGAATCTTCGTTTCACATTGTTCTTTCTGATGTGTGGAGCCCTATTACTTTACCATCTGAGAGAGGCTACAAGTATTTCATTACCCTTATTGATGATTATTCTAGATATACTTGGGTATACCCAATGCGAACCAGAGAAGAAGCACCAAAAATCATTCAAGATTTCCAGCGGATGGTCTTCACTCAATTTCAAACTGAAATCCAAATTTTCCAATCAGACAATGCAAAAGAATTTTTTCATAGTGACCTCACGGAATTTTTCGCTTCGCATGGTTCCCTTCACCGTAGCTCTTGTGCCCGCACACTACAACAAAATGGTGTGGCCGAACGGAAGAACCGACATCTCCTTGAAGTGGCTCGAGGTTTACTACTTCATATGAATGTTCCCAAACGGTTTTGGCTTGAAGCTGTTCTTTGTTCCACTTGCCTTATAAACCGTATGCCCTCTCGTTGGTTAGAGTACAAAGCCCCACATCAACTTCTCTTCCCTAAGGCTCTCTTTCTTTCTATTCCTCCTTGTGTCTTTGGTTGCCGGTGTTTTGTCCAAAATCTGTTTCCCACCCGTGGGAAATTGGATTCTCGTGCTATCCCTTGCATATTTCTTGGTTATTCCTTCACTCAAAAGGGATACCGTTGTTTTGATCCTGTTTGTCATAAATTCTATGTCTCCATGGATGTTTCTTTCTTTGAAAATGAGCCTTTCTATCTTGTTTCTCCTCAAGGGGAATGTGGGCATGAGGAGAAACTAGTTTAGCTTCCCTCTCTCCCGGACCCTTCACCTTTTCGTGTTTTTTTTTCGTCGTCGCAAAGGCCAATCAAATTCAAGAGCTGTAGAGAATCCGGAAGATGTACCTCCAGTGCCACCAGACTCCTCGGGGGAGGATCATACTCACTTAGGTATTTTGGCTCCCAATGATGTCCTTGAATCTATTAAAAATGATTCTCTACTGCTAATGATCTTGACCGTCCTATTGCTCACAGGAAGGGTGTTAGATTGTGCACCACTAAACATCCCATTTCCAACTTTGTCTTCTATGAAAACATTTCATCCTCATTCCGTGCCTTCCTTACCTCTATTGACAGTGTCCCTATCCCTAAGAATGTGGCAGAAGCTCTTTCAGTTCCTGAATGGACAAATGCCTGAGGGAAGAAATTAATGCCTTTCACAAAAATGGCACATGGGAACTTGTTGATCTTCCTAAGGGAAATGTTCCAGTTGGATGTAAATGGGTGTTCACAGTCAAGCATAAGGCTGATTGAACAGTGGAAAGGTATAAAGCTCGCTTAGTGGCAAAGGGATTTACTCAAGTGTATGGAGTTGATTATGCAGAAACTTTTGCCCCCGTTGCCAAGATGAATTCCATTAGAGTCCTTTTCTCTCTTGCAGCTAATCTGGATTGGGTTTTACACCAGCTGGACATCAAGAATGCATTCTTGAATAGTGACCTTGAAGAGGAAGTGTACATGATTCAACCTCCTAGTTTTCTAGCCCAAGGCAATGAACATAAAGTGTGCAAGTTGAAAAAGTCCTTATACGGGCTGAAACAATCACCAAGAGCTTGGTTCAGCAGATTCCATGTGGCAGTTCAGCAGAAAGGATACAGGCAATGTCAATCAGATCACACACTGTTTGTGAAAAAAGGAGAAGGTAAAATTGCTGCTCTAATTGTATATGTGGATGACATAATTGTTACTGGTGATTGAGAGGATGAAATTCAGAAATTGAAATTTTTTCTTGCCACTCAGTTTGAAGTGAAGGATGTAGGACCTACCAGATATTTCTTTGGAATTGAAGTTGCTCGATCAAATAAGGGTATCTTCATTTCTCAAAGGAAATACGTCCTAGATTTACTTCAGGACACTAGAAAGATCGGGGTGAAGCCAGTTGACTCTCCCATTGACCCCAACCATAAATTAGGTGACAACTGTGGTGAATCGCTCAAGGATGTGAAACAGTTTCAGAGGCTTGTAGGGAGATTGTTATACCTTTCTATGACTCGCCCAGACATTGCATATGTTGTTGGTGTCCTCAGTCAGTTCATGCATGCTCCTAGGTCTTCTCATCTTGAAGCAGTAGAGAGAATCCTCCGATATCTAAAGAAGTATCCAGGTACTGGATCCCAAAGTTGTTTCAAAAGCACGGACATTTTAAAGTTGAAGTTTATACAGATGCAAATTGGGCTGGATCCCAAAGTGACAGAAAGTCTACCAGTGGCTACTGCACCTTTATAGGAGGGAACCTTGTTACATGGAGGAGTAAAAAGCAAAATGTGGTAGCTAGATCCAGTGCTGAAGCTGAATATCGTGCTATGGCCCACGGGGTTGCTGAAGGCATGTGGATAAATAATTTGTTGGGGGAGTTGGGTTTCCCAGTGACCAAACCTATAACTCTATTTTGTGATAACAAAGCAGCTATAAGCATTGCTGCCAATCCGGTGCTACATGATAGAACAAAGCACATTGAAGTTGACAAGCATTTTATCAGAGAGCTATCACAGGCGAAGTGTGTACCCCCTATGTCACTTCTGAGAACCAGCTTGCAGACATCTTTACAAAGGGTTTAAACCTTTTCAAACATCATGATCTTTGTGACAAGTTGGGCATGATTGATATCTATGCTCCAACTTGAGGGGGAGTGTTGTCAGTTGTTTATGTATTCAAATTTAGTACCATAAGGGTACTATTGTAATTTCTCCTCTGTTTATATTGTTCAACTGTACTAGTATAAATAATAAAATCATTCTTTCGCCCCCTATGTTCTGGAGGGCTTTCAGTCACTCGACTCATCTCTCTTCTCTCTTCTCCTCTCCTCTCTTCACTTGCTCTTGCTCAACAACACCCATATTCAATGAGTATTAAATAGTGTTATTACCAAAAGTTAATAAATACGATTAGTAAATTACCAAAAATTAAATATTCTTATTAGTACAGTTAGTAAATTACCAAAAATTAATAAATATTGTTATTAATTAATTCATTAAGAACTTTTTATAGAAGTTGAAAACTCTTTAAATAATTCTTATAAAATTGAGAATTGTATTTAACAATTATCGAAAAGTATAAAATTTTAGTTATTATTATTATTATGATTAACAACCAAATACAAATGGGGGAACAAAATATTATAATGTTAGAAAATGAAATTATTAATTAATTTATATTGAAAAACAAAAGATAAATTAGTGTAATTCTGTTAGTAAACCACCAGATAAAAATATATATTTAATAACAATTTAAGAAAATTCAATAAACCCCCATAGTTACACAAACGTAATAAATTTTTCAAAAAATTTCATAAAACTACATTTTCGTAAAATAACATTTTTGAAATTAAAAGATATATAAAGTAGTTGAAAGTTTATTTAAAATGCATTAAATAATTATTGAAAATTAGTAGAATATTTTAGAAATTTTAGGAAAATTTATTACATTTGATAGATTTTGGTTTGGAAAGATTACATGATGCTTATTTTGATGCTTAGTTTGGAAAGAGTATAAATACACACCTGTAATGCTTATTTTGATTCAATAATGCTGATCTAGTACAAAAACCATCATATGTATATATATGTCTTTTATATCTATACTATTATGAAAGGTACGAATGAGGGTGTGGAACTTTTCTTGACTAAAATGCCCTCATTTATTATTTAGTTCATCTCTAATTATGAATGTTGAAAATGTTATTTCAATTAATGATTTTCACCTCATTTAATCCCCTCTCATTAACTCTTGTATTTATGGTATTAACTTCCATTCTCTTATATTAAATCCCATATTTAAGTTAATTTCTCATTAATAAATGCTACTAATTAGATCTATGTCCAATACTTTTAAAAATATAAATCCATATATTTTAAAACTTACTCACAAACAAAATCATTTTTTATCCAAGTGATGACTAAGCATTTTAACTATCCAAATCAAATTGGCCAACCGATGAAGTCAAAGTTAGATAATAACATTTTAAAATAGAAATGATTATAGAAAATTACAAAAATGTAGAAACAATAGACACATTTATGATATTTTTATTAATCAAATTAAAAAAGCAAGCATAATAAACAATAATTATTTTTATTGATGATGAAAATGAAATTCATAATCTAAAACTAACAAAAAAAGAAATTATTTTCTTATTTGGTAGAGATCAATAGTTCAACTTTTCGGTCAAATTTGTCAATCTTGAATGTCATAATTAAATAATAAAAATTAATAAAATATAAAAACAAACAAAAATAAAAAATACATAAATTTTACAAAAAAAAAAGCATTTGGGTACAAGTATAATATCATATATTTAACTTATTAAACAAAAAATAAGTGTAAATAACATTATTATTTTTACACCCATGGAAATAAAAAAAAAATTATAAAAAAATTGAACACATCTATAACTCCATTTTACATTACTATTAAAAATATGAATAAAATAGTGGAACTTTCTTTTGACTAAAATACCCATTTATTAAATTTAATCCCAATTTAATTGTGAGGTTTAAAATATAGTTTAAACTATAATTTTCACCTCATTCAATTCCCCCTCTTTAAACCTTACATTGTTTGATAAATAACAAAAAACTATACACTAAGAAGATAAAACATTACAAAAAAGAAAGTTTAGCAAAATAGGTAGGCATGCCAATGATATCCAAAACTTTGTAGCCCAATATGAGGTGCTTATGTAATCAGATTGAGATTTTTCAGTCTACATTCAATAAATATTGAAAAACAAAAAATAAAAAAAATAAAAAATACATGAATTTTATAAAAAAATTTGGGTACATTATTCCTATCATTATCATCATCTAGAATTGCCATGTGCAAAGCATGTGCAAACTTACTAGTCCCATAATTGATCTTCCTTGCAGTTAGACTCATTATGCTATATTATAACTGAATGAAACAGTGATCTTTTACAGAAACATGTTTTGGACACCACTGGATATGGATAGGAAGAAAAAATTGGATGCAACTTTGCTTTATTCTTACTTGAAGTATTGGTGCAATATACTTTTTTGGTTGTATTGGTTATTAATACCATTGAAAATAGGAAGAGAATGTTGAGGGTCTCTAGGAGGTTAAGTAGTGATGGTGAAGATGACATCAATATGGAGACAACTGAGCAAAGGATTATAAATAAGATTTCAAACATCAAAGCTAGGGTCATGGTATGAGATGCAGTGTGTATATACCATACACAAATGGATAGTAGCTATCTTAAACTATGTGACTTGCTTAGAAGTGTAGGAAAGTTAAGGGATACTAGACAAATGGAAGTGGATGAGATGGTTGCATGCTTCCTAAACATTTTGGCACATGATGTCAAGAATAGAGAGCAACAATGGCATTTTAGATTGTTAGGGTCTACCATAAGTAAGTGCTTCAATTTGGTGTTGAATGCAGTATTACGCTTGCATGAAGTTCTACTTAAAAACCCCAGCTTGTGACTACAAACTCAATTGAGGAGAAATGGAAGTGGTTCAAGGTTTGTCCACTTTTTATATATATGTTTTTCCATTACAATATATATTTAGGATTATTATCCTTAAATTCATCTTTCTTTCTTTTTTGTGTGTGTGTGTGTAGAATTGCATAGGGGCTCTAGATGGAACCTATATTAGGGTTAGAGTGCCTGGAAAGGATAAGCCTAAGTATCGAATAAGGAAGAATGAAATTGCAACAAATGTCTTGGGTGTTTTCTCCCTAGACAAGCAATTCATTTGTGTTTTACCTGGTTGGGAGGGATCTGTCCGTGACACCAAAGTCCAACGTGATGCCATCTCAAGGAGAAATGGTTTAAAAGTACCACAAGGTATATAATAAACCTTAACCACTAAGAAAATAGTTAAGAGAATTAATGCAACTGCTTAATAAATTTATATATGTTTTGTTATTTGTCTAGATTATTATTATTTGTGTGATGCCAAGTACCCTAATAGTGATGGATTCTTAACTCTTTATAGAGGACTAATATATCATCTAAATGGTGAAGGCAAGGGCACCAACCCAACACCCTAACTGAGATCTTCAACATGAGACACTTTGCAGCCAGGAATGTAATTGAGAGGACATTTGGCCTCCTTAAAATAAGATGGGCAATACTTAGGGCATTAACTTGGTATCTAATAAAAACCCAAATTATGATCATTATTTCATATTGCCTCCTACACAACTACATATGGAGAAGCATGCCAAATGACCCAATGGAAGTAGGACTTGAAGAATTTTTAGTTGATGGACAAGGCCAAAGTGCAATTGAGGTAGATGATGAACAAATGACAAGCCTAGATGGTAGTAGTGAGTGGAATGCTTTTAGAGACAACTTGAAAAATCAAACGTGGCAACACTTTAGACACTAATAGCAATTTGTATTTGTTACTTTTGTGTTGTAATAAAGTACTACTTGTTCATTATGTTTACTATAAAACTATTTTATGCATTACTTTTGTGATGTTTAGTATATAGTAGTTTGTTTCAGTAGCATTTGTTGATTTATTTTCTTATATTTGCCTTATGTTTATATATTACTTGTTTTTTAGACATGACTGGAAAAGACATAGAAAAAAGGCAACCAACTAGACAAAATAGAATTTGATTAAAAGAAGAATAAGGCAAGTTAATTGAAGGATTAATGATGCTAGTTCATATTGGGATGTGGAGATCAGACAATGGGACCTTCAAGTCAAGGTACTTGAATCAATTAGAGTGGTTCATGGAAACAAACCTCCTTGGAATATGCAGCAATTTGTGAGATGCTCGGCCCTAGTTGCTCAGGGTTTGGATGGGATGATGTAAAAAAATGTATCACTTGTGAAGAAGAGGTCTCCAATGGGTGGGTTAAGGTAACTGTTATCAATTATACTCTATACTGAAGCAAATGTTTTTTTTTCTATTTCACATAACTTCTAATTTGTTAACGTATTTTTATTTTGATAAACGCAGAGCCATCCACATGCTAAGGGGTTAAGAAACAAGCTTTTCCCATTTTTTGATGACCTCTCCATTAATTTGGGAGAGATAGAGAAACTGGGGAGAGTGCAGAGGCTCCTACTGATGCTGCAGAAAATGTGGAAAGGGAGGAAGAATATAATAACCCACCTATGGATGGTGAATCAGTCAATGGTGAAGAAGATGGAATACAACACTATTAGAGTGCAGAAGCATTAATAGTGTCATTTTCATTAATTTATATGGGACAAATTATAATAATCTTCTTGGTTGTGATGCCCAGGAATTTTCATTGTTTCTGGAATAGTAGATTCATTCATATACCAAGGCTATAGGGCAATAAAGAAGAAGATGGAACTTAGCAAATTCAGATGATGTTTTGGCCATTGCATTTCATGTTTTAGTCTTATTGGCCCAGTTGATGTTGCATATGGCCATGGCTTTCTATGGAAAATTGATCAATGGAAAGAGAACTGATAGAATGGGTTTCCCCTACAACTAGGAACATCATGAAATGAGGGTCATCCTTCAAACGATAATTTTTTTTGGTTATTCTAACAACTGTTCTCAAGTTTTTGTTTATTGTCATTAAACTGGTTTTTTTTATACAGAATTAAGCAGATATGGATCTATAATTTTTTGGATGTTTGGACTGCTTCGTCAGGTTTTAAAGCTATGACAAATGGAAGCTTTGGTGCTTTGGGTGGCAGTGGTTTTGATTTTTGGTTGTCAAGTGTTTCAGGCTCTGTTTTGTGGACCCTGTAGAGCTATTTCAGCAAAATTTGCTAAAGCTTGTGCTGTTTTAGAATGTTCTAAGACTGCAAAAAAAAGGTATTTTGAGTATTACTATTTTCTGTGACTCCACGAACTTGGTAAGTGTTGTTTATCAAAAGAATCTTTGTAGCTTTCTTGGTGTGTGGCCACTTCTACATGATTTATATGCTTTGGATGGCTTTGAGGCAAAGTTTAAAGTATCGGAAAGACAATGTTAAGAGATATATTGGGATACATTTTGGATACACATGGATATGGATGAAAATCACGATACACATAAATATGCTAGGAAATTCAAATAAATTATAAAAATATATATTATTATCAATACTTACAAGTTTTATATGATTGTAAATAAGTCATTTAAATGTAAAAAACCATAATTTAACGTTTATATAAAGAATGACATATCAAGATATACTTAATAACTGTTGAAAAATGATGGAATAACTAAAATGTGAAAAAAGCAAAAAAAAAATGTGAATGTATGTACATCAATTTTCAAATAACCAATATAATTTATCTTAATATTTATTAGTATATAAATTTTTATAATTAGTTTCACCATTTATTAATAAGCACCACTAAGAAAAGATAAATTTTACTTACAACTAAACAAATTAGAGTAGCTTAGTGGAAAAATTGTGGGTGTTAAAATCTAGTGACTAGCGTTGAAGTCTTGCTATTGTTAATTTGTAGTACTAACAAAACGAAATTAATGAAAAAGAGGATCATTAATTAATGGAATTAATGAGAGAATTGGAATTAGGTGCTAAAATTCAAATTTGAATTTAAATTTGCATTAAGTATAGGAATAATTAATGAAGGAGAAGTTAGACTTAAATATAAGAGTGACAAATGACATTAATGAGAGAGATTCAGTATTAAATATAAATTATTGAAATTAATGAAATAAGGGGATCTGAAACAGCTCGATATGGGCCTGTATAGGCCAATACATACAAAAAGAAATGGAACAAATGATTTTTATTTTGGTTGTTTTCTTTCTTGTTGTCTTCTTCTCTTTAGTACCTATTTTACAAAAAAAACAAAAAAAATGGAGTATTTTTTTTTGAAAGTAGAGGGCAATGGGTGTCCTTTGTAAGTACATGTAGCTCATCATCACTGGAATTTTAATGGAAGCCCTGAATAAAGCCAAAGTTGGTAATATATGTCCATAGGTAGGGGTGGCCATGAGCTACTTGAGCTCGGCTCAGTTTCAACCGAGCTCGAGCCCAATTTATAGGCTCGATTAATAAATGAGCTGAGCTCGAGCCTAATAGAGCTCAACTTGTGAGGCTCGCGAGTTGAGCTCGAATGAATATATATATATATAAACATAAATATTATAATTCTTAATTTTTTAAATATCAAAATAATATTTTTGATATATAATTTTTTATTTTTATAAAACATTTTTTCTCAAGTCAAGCTCGAGCTTAATGTTCTAGCTCGAATTGAGCTTGAGCACAAGCTCGACCCTTGTAGTACTTTGGCAAGTCGAGCTCGAGCCTGGTACTATTCAGCTCGGCTCAACTCGAATCCACCCCTATCCACAGGCAACTCGTATAGTCATGACAAGCCGCGACGAAACACTTCAAAGATGACTTACAAAAATACTCGAACACATCAACCAATCGAAAGTCCCAACACGTGGCTGCAGGAGAACCCATGAAGGGGTGTATTTGACACGTGCTATGTGAAAATCTTTAAAGAAAGGAAACTCTACCCCTAGATAGTCTTACTAGCATGTGGTAAATCCTTAGTGGAGTTTGCTTAATAGTTGATGTGAGGATAAAATATCCCCTTTCCTAATAAGGAAATGTCTCTTTTTGGGATCTTCTCCTAATAGCCTCAAGATCCTGTATATAAAAGGGGAGCAACTCTCTTCCAAGTGGATACTACCACATAACCCTAACCCTATGATTTCTTAGAATCTCTCTCTCTCTCTCTCTCTGTCTCTTCTTTCTATGACCCACCATTCTCCCCAGACTTTTGGAGATTGGACCAACTACTCAAGAGTCCATGGATATTACACCTTTATCAAGAAGACTCCTTAATACATCTCCTAAGATAGTTGTAGTTGATCAGTTTTGGAAATTAAATAGTTGCTCATGAAACCAAAGTGAAATAAGTTTTTTTACTTGTTATTTATTAATTTATATCTTGAAAGCACCATTCTTTACTTCTAATACTTCTATGGGTTGTTTGGTATTTGATGGCTAAGATCATTAGCCAAATCTTTTGGAGTTGTAATATAAGATCCCCCTTCCTAATGACTGATGTAATGAAAGGGTAAAATTGGAAAGAGATGAAAAAATAACAACTTACTTAGGAAAGTGGGTGTTGCAAAAGAACATGGGAAAGTAAGGGATTTCATTTACCTGGATAAATCAAACAAAAAAGAACATGAGTAAATGGGTGTTGCAAAAGTACATGGGAAAGTAAGGGATTTCGTTTACCTGGATAAATCAAACAAAAAAAAAACATGGGTAAATGCACTTACCTAGATAAGTGTTTTTCAAGAAAATGTGTTTTCAAAAAAAGAACATGGCCTAAAAGGCTATGTTTGGTTTAAAGGAAAAGGTAGGGAAAGGTAAGGAAACTCATATAAGGTTTGTAAAAGTTTCCCTACCTTTCTTTTCCTTTCCCAACTTTTTTCTTTAAATCAAATGTAATATTTTTTCCTCGGGTAGATTGGACATTGTACATTCTTTATTTTAGTAAGTATGCACGCTTATGGTGAGTATTGTGTTTAAGTTATGACGTGGAAGGATACAATAACATTAGTGTTACCTCAAAAAAAAATAATAATAATATTAGTGCTTTACAATTGTTTAAGTTGGATCTAAACTTTGCATACCTCATCTGGTTTTACTTTCTTAGGTGAGCAGTGTGCTTTGAATTGGCTCCTCTACGATTGACCATTAAGATCAGTTATCTTGACGTAAGAGTATCGGGTTGAAGGAGAATGTAAAAATGTCAAAGTGTTAGATTGAATTCAACACTCGAATTCTATTATTACATAGACGTGTTTTTAACTTGGAGATCGAACCAGTCAGGGCCCGGGTCTGACCGTTTGAATTGAATGGTTGGCTTATTTTGACAAAAAAATAAAAAACGGTCAAAATTATCGACCGGTTTAGATTATTTAACCACTCAAGTTAGCAGTTTACTGATCAAATCAATGTTTTTTTGCAAATATCCGATTTTGAAAAAAAAACGGAACCGATCACCTGACTTGTTCCCAGTTTTTTCGGTTTAACTGTCTGGTCCGGTCCGGTTTTATTGATAACCATGGTTAAAGGTTGCCATGTATCTTAAATTTAGCATTTGAGCTGAACGCGTGAACCCACAAATAAGGAACTACCACGTAGCATTTGGAAATTTGATTTTTGTTAACGGGCTTTCTACCGTTAGTAACTGGAATCCCGTTGAACCGGATACAAAACGACAAAAAATAAATCAAATCCATTCAAGCTCCGTCTTCTTCCTCTCCTCCGCCGAGCCCTAACCCAGAAACATCCCACCGACGATCTCCCTCTTCCTCCCCTTCTCCTCCCTCTATTTATTCTCCACCGCCGCTTCGCAAGTTCGCTCGTTCTCCCAAGTACAAACCCATCCTTTCTCTCTGTAGAGAAAAGGACTCAGTTATTTTATACACCGATTTGATGTTCTGTACTGAGGCCGCAAGGTTGAGCTGCCTAAGCAGCACTCTTTTTGGTTGGCTCGTGGTGCCGGAGGTGTGGATAAACAGGGCTACGTCGGACGGCTCGTTGTGAACAGAAGAAAACAGAGCTTGTCGATTGAAAAGTATAGGAATCCTCCTCGCGAGTGAGTCACAAACGATCCAAAACTCTTTCCCACCACGCAGTGCCAAGCTGGGCCGTACAACGCATCGGCTTCCTGCAAAATCGATCAGCCACCACTGTTAACGCTAAGCTAATTAAAGGAATGCTCCACTTGAGATTTAAGTTCATTTATTCTCTTTCGTCGCCTGAGATCTTAAATGCTGAAAGTTGGCATCTAAGCAAGGTTCTTCGGCGATCCCGTGAAACCATATTAGTTCGATCATAACATACACGGTGATGGTCAAACACCATGTGGAATTGTGGACAGTCAACTAAAGAGGAATAAAGACATAATTTTCTTTCTCTGCGGCTTCGTCCAAGAATTTAAAATCGTTAATCGGACCACCAATGGGTTCCTTCTTCAGAGCAAGAGCCATGGCTGTTTGAGGCGGCATCCATTAGAGCCCTGGCCAGTCGGAACACTCGCTCTTACATGGTCGCCAGCATATTGGCCGATCTGAACCTTACATTCAGTTCCATAGCGGTTCCTACCATCTTTGCCCCTATATCCATAGGCGGCGATCTCTTTACACTAGCTACTATATTTGCAACCAGTAAAGTTGAAGAGTCTCCGAAGAAACCTTGTGTGAGACTGTAGCCCGAACAGAGAGAGAAAAAGTGAATTTCGAAAAGATTTGTCCGTACTTCCAAGTTTTGCAGGATGTCGAAACAAGGTACCCGGAGATTGAGAAATTGGCATATGCGCCGGTCATAGCAGCTCGGAAGCTTCGTCCATACTTCCAAGCCCACACCATCGTTATCCTCACCAACAAACCTCTGAGGTAAATCCTACTCAAGACCGAGGTATCTGTCAGACTAACGAAGTGAGCCATCGAACTCAGCGAGTACGACATACGATACGAGCCTCGGACGGCAATTAAGGCCCAAGCCTTGGCCGATTTCGTTACAGAATGTACCTTCAGCACCGTGTTATGGTCCCGCGCATAGGATCCCGTCACGGGTCGGCCCACGGTGCGAAGGCATTGCTTTCCCTTGCGCCTTCCCTTGCGTGCAGACCCTATTGCGGCAATCGCGTGGGTGATTTGTCCAAGAGATCACCCGAACTCTCCTTACTCTCTTTCTTGACTGCGAAAAAACTGAATGTTTTATTTCAATTCGTAGCTCCTTAAATAGGAGATTAGAAGAGAACTCCTTGTTGGATTCGGCTAGGTTAGGGTAATCCAACTTAAACTAAAACTCCTAATTACCTACTCTTAATGGTAACACAACTCCTACTTAAGAAGATAAAATAAGACAAGGATAAGGGATAGGGATAAGGTAAGCTGGCGGCGAGTTGGCTTGACGTGTCCAGATAAGGGTGGGCCCACCCCTATGAGCTATCGTGTGGGCCCTGCTCTGTTGCTACTGTCGGGTGCGTGCGTGCGGCTCATGGTGCCGCTGCCGTGCGGTGCGTGCGCGTAGTGCTGCTGCCGCACAGTGCGTGCGCGCGACTCATGGTGCCGCTGCCATGCGGTGTCGGGCGTCTGCGTGCTGCTGCCTGGCGGTGCGTGTTGCACGCTATCAGTGGTGCGTGCTGCTGTGCGGTGCTGCCAGGCGGTGCCTGCTACTGTGCGGCCTGCCGTGCGTGCTGCTGCCTATGACTGTGCCGCAGTGCGCTGTCGGATGGTGTGACCATAACATTACACCCCTCCCGGACTACGAGCTTGTCCTCAAGCTCGTATTCCGGATACATGGCTTAGGACTCTGCGAATGGATCAAACACCTACACACTATTTCTCAGTCCCCCAACAGTATGAACAACAGGGACTGCTCCGTATCTCAGTGCATAAAGCTGGATTATTTGATGCAAACCCCAGCCACCTTCTTTAGTTTCTAGCTCCCAGGCGTAACCATGGCTTACAGTGACTACACGATCTGCTACACTCAATCCAGCCGCAAGGGCATTGAAGTGTTCCCCGCCTCCTGGGTCATATAGTTTGAAGTAGTTTTGTGGAAGATCTACATAACTAAAATCGCGTACTGGACCGCGGCCCCGGTGTGCTATGTTGTGGATCACGGGAACGCACCGGGTATACTCACAAAGGAGAACCTCAAGAGTAGCCTTATAGAAGGGAACCATGCGTTTAAAAATATCCCCTCGGCCTCCCCCATATATATTTTTCTCAATATTGCAAGACATAGGGCTGTCCATGATCACAAAATCCATGCCATCAATATAAGCTCGAGAGAAAGTTACCTCTATCTCCTGCCCATCCACCTTACATCTCTTGCGCGCTCCTGTTTCTTGGATTTCTGCATAGTTACCATATTGTGGTGCTGCGGCCATAGCTCTATGTCCATGCCGAGCCAAGGCCTTCGGTAAAGCCCCAGCAACATCGCCAAGTCCACCTGTCTTCGGCAAAGGAGCGCATTCTGTAGGTACCAATATAATGTTCGTGGCATTGTCCCCGGCCAAAGGAGGAGACTTTACAGTTTCATCCTCCGTGCGCTGATCCTTGGGAATAACTGTGGCTGTAGGGGCAGCGATCTACTGTTTGCTGGATGCCTCTGTCCAGTTCGGACGACGCCTGTTTGTGTTGGCAATTCCCTCATAACTCCCTTCTTTGTTGGAGAGGAATGCTTCCAGCAGGCGTCGCATCTCCCGGACATCTTCCCTAACTTCATGAACCTCCATGCTGGTTTCTGCTAGCCTATGTTCCAGTTCGTTGACGTTTGGCTCTGATACCAATTTGTTATGGTCCCGCGCGTAGGATCCCGTCACGGGTCGGCCCACGGTGCGAAGGCACTGCTTTCCCTTGCGCCTTCCCTTGCGTGCAAACCCTATTGCGGCAATCGTGTGGGTGATTTGTCCAAGAGATCACCCGAACTCTCCTTACTCTCTTTTTTTACGAAAAAACTGAATGTTTTATTTCAATTCGTAGCTCCTTAAATAGGAGATTACAGAAGAGAACTCCTTGTTGGATTCGGCTAGGCTAGGGTAATCCAACTTAAACTAAAACTCCTAATTACCTACTCCTAATGGTAACACAACTTCTACTTAAGAAGATAAAATAAGACAAGGATAAGGGTAGGGATAAGGTAAGCTGGCGGCAAGTTGGCTTGACGTGTCCAGATAAGGGTGGGCCCACCCCTATGAGCTGTCGTGTGGGCCCCGCTCTGCTGCTGCTGCCGGGTGCGTGCACGCGGCTCATGGTGTCGTTGCCGTGTGGTGCGTGCACGTAGTGCTGCTGCCGTGCGGCTCATGGTGTCGCTGTCGTGCGGTGCCGGGCGTGTGCGCGCTGCTGCCTGCTGTGTGGCGCTGCCAGGCGGTGCTTGCTGCTGTGCGGCCTGCCGTGCGTGCTGCTGCCTATGACTGCGCCACAGTGCACTGCCGGATGGTGTGACCATAACACACCGCAATCCCTGAATTGATCGAGATCGAGCACAAGGGGAAGCTTCAACCAATGCGGCAGCAATCCCGGTTAGAGCAAGGCCGACCTGGGACGAGGAGCCCTAGATCCTCCACGTAGACGGCTCATCTAATCAACAAGGAAGCGAGGCAGGCATTATTCTGTACGGTCCAAGCGGGATGAAGCTGGAGTACACACTTCGGTTCAAGTTCGTAGCATCTAATAATGAAGCAGAGTATGAAGCACTAATAGCCAGGCTCACTCTAGCGAACGAAGTACAAGCTAAACACATCGTCATCTGCAGTGATTCACAGCTCGTGGTCAACCAGGTCACTGGCGATTATGAAGCTCGTGACCCCACCATGGCCGCTTATCTAGGTCCGAGAACGCTGAGGCCGATGCCTTGTCCCGGTTAGCCAGCATAAGCAGCAACACCATGAGGGCCGTGTATATAGAGAACCTACCTCGGCTCAACATTCTCGGGGGGGGGGGGGGGGTAGAAGAGGTTGCTCCTGTTGCACAAGCAGAGCCGAGCTGGATTGACCCACTCGCGAGCTACCTGCTTCACGGGACCCTCCTGCAGATCGCAATGCGACCAGAAGGGTAGAGTGCCAGAAAGCCAAATACGTCATGATAGACGAACAATTGTACCGGAGATCCTTCACGCTCCCCTACTTGCACTGCTTGCGACCCTCAGAGGCCGAGCTCGTTCTTCGCGACACTCATGAAGGCCTGTGTGGCTGACACTTGGGGGGCAGGGCTCTCACATAGAAAGCGTTGCGATAGGGGTACTATTGGCCCACAATGAAGGTAGACGCACTCGAGCTTGTCAAGAAGTGCGATAAATGTCAAAGGCACGCCAACATCCACCACCGACCTGCTGCCGACCTGAAGTATCTCATCAGCCCGTGGCCCTTCGCACAGTGGGGAATCGACATTCTTGGCCCATTCCCGCCATCGACAGGACAGAGGAGATTCCTGGTAGTAGAAATGGATTACTTCACGAAGTGGGTGGAGGTGAAACCCCTAGCAACAATCACAGCCCGTAGTATACAAAATTTCTTTTAGAGGAATATAGTATGCCGCTTCAGGCTACCTCGGGTGCTTATCTCGGACAACGGTAAGTAGTTCGAAGATATCAAGTTCCAGAGTTGCTGCGCCGAGATGGGGATACAACAGAACTTCACTTCGGTGGCACACCCTTAGGCAAACGGGCAAGCGGAAGTCACGAACAGAGCTATACTCCGTGGACTAAAGGCCCGCTTAGCCCGAGCTAAGGGACTATGGGTAGACGAGCTGCCCAGTGTACTATGGGCTTACCGCACCACCGTTAAGACCGCCACGGGTGAAACCCCCTTCAACCTCACCTATGGAACGAAAGCGGTAATCCCAGCCGAGATCGAGGTGCCTACATTACGCCTGGAGGCATGCAGCGAAGAAGCAAATGACGACGAGTTCCGTACCAACCTCGACCTGGTGGAAGAAGTACGGGACCTAGCATACATTCGGACTGCAGCCTACCAGCAAAGGGTGGCTCGGTACTATAACGTTCGGGTCAAGAAACGACAATTTCGTGTCGGCAACCTGGTTCTCAGGAAAGTCATGGTACCTGAGCCCAGTGTCGGTAAGCTCGGACTGAACTGGGAAGGCCCGTACCGAGTAAGGTGGGTACTCGGGGAAGGTACGTACGGGCTCGAAACCCTAGAAGGAAAACAGGTACTTCGAGCGTGGAACATCAGCAACTTGAGACGATACTACCTGTGATTGCCGAACTGGAGAGCGGACTGCGAGTCACTCCCAGAAGTCCAAGGACTAAAGCGCCGAGCTGATAAAAGACCACGGCTCTACACAAGTCCTAGTCGCCTCTTCGGCATGGGCAAACTAGTCCCAGTCGCCTCTTCGACATGGGCGAACAAATCCCAGTCACCTCCTCGGCATGGGTAGATAAATCCTAGTCGCCTTTTCGGCATACACAAAGTATCTCTAATGCCTAAGGCGTAGACAACTCGGGTATGAGCCCTACAATGTCTAGTCCACTTTGGCATATAACAACAGGTTGGGCCCGTTAGGGACAACCGACATCTAAATGAGTAGCCCGTGCGCGGATAGGTCGGGTATATGCCCTGCAATGTCGCTCACCTCGGCGTACATTACGTAAAGTTACCCCTACTAGTAGTCCAAGTAGACAGTTCGGGGTGACAACCACTTAGAAAAATTTTACTTTGGTTATCCTTACTTGTTGTCCAGCTCGGTAGCTCGACAATTCAAGGTAACCAATACACCTACTCCTACCTCCGTCTGGTTCAGATCACCAGATCGGGGGTCATTTACACTTTGAATATTTTTGCACAAGGATTACTCAAAAAAGTTTGTATTTCATTGATGAAAAGATTTTAAGTACAAAGATTTCATTATAACCCGAGCTCAGTGGCCTTGGGGTGTACATCAAAACAGTAAAAATAATAAAAAGCCGAGGTCATGCATGTAGACTACCAGGTAGGTAAGTTTCCATATGCTCCTCCGCGTCCTCTTGACTCGATGGGCCCCCCTCTAGGACTTCGTCGTCACTTTCTTCTTCAGATGAGCCGGGCTCTTCGTTCGCTACCTCCACCACCTCGGGGGTAAGGTCAGACATAGAGATGACTCTGAGGTCAAGATCAGGGAATTTCTACCACATTAGGTACTTGCACAGCTTGAAGCCAGAACGATAGGAGCTCGATCCATATTCGACCTGGAGATCGTGGAACTCTGAGGATTCCTTGAAGCAGTCAATGGCGTGGCTTCTTTCTTCAGCTCGCGCCTCTTGGATGGCGGTCTCGAAGATCTTAGTTCGCTCTTGGATCATTGCTTCGAGGTTCTCGACCTCTCGTTGAAGCTTCACCTTCTCCTTGGTCATTGCTGATATTAGCTCCTATTGCTTCACCTTCTCCTCGGTCATGGCCATGATAAGCTCCTGTTGCTTCACCTTCTCCTCGGTCATGGCCATGATCAGCTCTTGTTGGCTCCGAACTCCCTTCTTGGCCCGAAGAACCTCACCCCGAGCTATGTCCAGCTCATGGTAAAGTTTTCGCGCCGTCTCCTCGACTTCCCAAGCTTTCTTCAGGCGGACCTCAGACTAGTAGACCAACGAATGAATGGCGGAGTTCACCTAGTAAAGAAAACCGAGGTAAGTACGTTTGAAAGTTTGATAAGGAACTAAAATGTAAAGTAAGATACTTACCACCATGTAGTAGCTGGCAGTCCGGCCTCCGAGCTGGCTTGTAGGCATGTCAGCCCATTCCGCGACCTCGACAGGAAAGACGACACCCTTGCTCTTGAGCAGTTCGAGTTGAGGGGTCGTTATGCTTTCTTTGGGAGACTCGGGCTCGGGCGTGGAAGTGTTCTCCGGCTCGTGAGGCTGAAGGTCTTCCTCCTGGTCCTCGTCCAAATCCACTATAACGGGTTGAGGGCGGACCTCCTCCTCAAGGAGTTCGTGAGGGCGGACCTCCCCCTTAGGAAGCTTGGCAGAGATTGGCTCCGGGGCAAGGACTTCGGATGGGGTGGGGGCAGAAGGATCGGCCTCCCGGCGAGATTTCTTCGAAGCCTCCCTCTTCTTCCCTCTCTGAAAGCTCTTGAGAAGGTCCTTAGCATCGACCTCTGGCATGGTAACTGCAAGAGTAATTAAAAGGGTTATTCGCGAACTAAAGAAAACCTTAAAATAAAAATCGAGGTGGAGACCTACCAGGAGGGCTCAGCCTAGCTCGCACAAGCGTCTCCTCGGCCAAGAAATCTTTCATCTCCAGGCCGAGGTCCCTCAAAGAGTTGATCACTGCCCTAGTCTCTGCATCTAAACTCACCTTGGGATCCTTGATAGCCACCCTTCAATGAGTTGGAAAAGACCATCCCTCAGGATTTCGGACAAGGAAGTACCTCCTCTTCTCGGCCGGAACCTTGTTCGGGCTGCCGAACAGGATTTTAAACCCGAGCCAATGAGAGATGTAGTAACTTTGTCTGACGTCCCCGCGCAAACAAGCATAATTCTTTTTGATCGAACAGATCGAACTGAAGACGTCTAGGGACAGAGGTCGGTTGTACTCATGGAACAGGGAGATGGTGCTTACTATGTTCCGGATAGAGTTCGGGTGTAGTTAGTCAATGGTGATGTTAAAAAATTTGACTATCTCTATAATGAAGGGGTGGAGCGGGAAGCGCAGCCCAACAATGAGCTGCTCCTCAAAAACCGCAAGCTCATAAGGGTCGTGAGCCCAAGGATACTGACTTAGAGGAACACTAAAGACTAAGCTATCGGAAAGACGACAGCAAGCTACTAAGTACATTAACCTATCCAAGGTCAAGATAGAAGGACCGAAGTCGTCCGAATCCCGACCCCGGGAAGAAGATGGGACCTCCATCCTAGAGGTTGGTCCCTCCTTCCGAGCCTCGGGCTCGCTAGGCCGAGATGGCCCAACTTCAGGTACAAGAGTTCCCTCTAAAAACTGAAGAGGGGAGTCACCCAGCGACGAGCTGACCTCCCCAGCAGGGGCCGCGGACTGCACCTCGGCACCCCCGACCTCGCTAGAGTCACCTAAGAGCCTATCTATACTAGAGCTAGACATGATTAAAAAACAAAAAGAGAACAAACTAAGGAAAACACGAACTCACCAAGAGAAGGACGAGCTCGGAATACAAAGAAAGAGCGAGCTGAAAGACTCCGACATGACCTCGGGAGAGCTCAATCACAGAATTTTGGTGAAGAAGAGGGGTCCCTCGGACCCCTATTTATAGTCCACTGTGAGGCGATTAGTGGTTGAGATCTGCTTGATCCAACGACTCTCATGAAAACTGGTTGCACGACGCCCGAGGATGAAATTGGTTGAGCGCATTTTTGACGTCCGCGGAGTTCATAAACAGCGTGACGTCCGCGTGTACACCCAACGCGACTTGGGCTACGACTAGTTAAACTGGAGGTTCGAACAGGTCCAACCGATTGATCCGCTCGACAGACCGCCTAAACCTCGTGCCAAATCCACCTGGATTCGTCATGAACTCCCTGCACCGGGTCGGGACCCCCAGCTCGGGGAGTGGGGGGCAATTGATGAAGGGCGATTTGGCCCGGCCTAGTAACTGGGGGACACGTGGACACGACCTAACTAGTAAGGTGACAACTCAGCTCGACATGCCAAGTCCGCAACAGATCAAGCTCGGATAATCAAACCACCTCGGGACGACTTCACTTCCGTGTAAGGTCGCACCAAGACCACTTCGGTCCCAAGGCACTTTGGCGTTCGCCCCAGGTCGGATCTAAAGAGTAGTAGCTCGGGCCTCGCGGGATCACGTCGCGTAACAACTAGCGTTATCTCCCCCGACCGATTTGGGCGGACTCAATAAGCCCCATCAATTATCCCCATTATCGCGGAAATAGATCTCACCGTGACGAGGATCCCAGAACCACTTCGCGAAACCCGCGAGGACTCCATTATATAAAGGCTCCACCCCCCGAGGTGCAAGGTATGAGTGATTTTCTTGCTCTCTAGCTCTCTACTTTCAAAAGCAATTTCAGTTCACTACTAGCCTACTAACTTAAGCATTGGAGCGACCTCGCTGGGTTAACATCCCCGGGTTCTCTGATATCCTTGCAGGTTTAGTCCGCCGTCCGTCTGGAAGCCAAATCACCTCTAACTGGGAGCAGCTAGATTGCGCTACATCAAAACCCATTGAATTTAATCTCTTATGAGATTAAAATCCAACACTATCTTATGTTGTGATGGGTGGACCACACCCTCCTAGTTTCGCAGTTCCAATTCCATTCCTGGCTGCTAGTGTGGTACATCCCCTATGAACGAGAGAGAGAGAATTGGTAGCAGAAATATTTGAAGTTTGGACATTTGACTGTCACAACGGAGGATTAAGGAGTCGGCTCTTTGCATATAAACCACTGATAACAAAATTATGCGCCGCAAAACACGGCAATATGGTCGGTTCAACCAACTGAACTATTAGTAACGGAGAAAATTTCCGTTAATTCACAGTTAATATGGGTGAGATGACGTGTTCTTCTTTCATTCGTGGGTGTACTGAACGAGTGCACCCATGGGTGCACAGAACGCGGGGTAAGCTTACCCACTCGTGAAAATTGGGTGGACATGTTGCTTTCTCTCTGTTTAAGACCCACTTCTTAAATTCTTTTAAAAGATATATAGTTTATAGTTGATGACAAGGCCACGCCTCGCTCCTTGTTTTTGTTTGAATAATTCATTGGTCAAAAGTCTACGAGACACAAAGTTCTTTCTGTGGATGGAATCTTTCTCGTGCTCCAATGGCTTAACTGTTTTGGAATCTTTCACATCGTCACCCTTAATTTGGTGGTCATGGGCTGTTCTGGAGTTTCTGTCTATCCATACCTTATCTAATTCAGGTCTTCAATTATCTTTTTCTCAATTGAAAGAATGTTGTGTAAATGCTGTTTTGCCCACAATCATGATTATATTGGCTGTCATTCACAGCAAGCTATATTGGCTGTATTGAACAAACAGCCGATACTCGTAGTCGTATGTCATATATTAGGTGTACGACATACCGGCACGTTTATTCGTCACACGTTATGGAAGAGATTTTGTCTCCGCCTAATGCGGGGTCTCTCTACAATGACCTAATTAATAAATATCTATTTAAATTCTAAAAATAAATATTTATTTATATTTTTAAGAAGAAAAAAAAATAAAAGAAGAATGATCAATAATCCCAGGATCAGAATTTATAGATTTAAAGTACATTTGGGATTGGTAACTCCGAATTGATGTTAATTCACGGGGAAATATGAATGCATAAATGTGGTTTTTGACCTTTTAATGTTTATAATTTTGTAGTGGGAATCAGAAATGCGTACTTTTCCGAAAAACAAAAGACATGAGATTTGTCCAATTAAAGTTGAAACCTCAAAACCCCACGTGATTGGTTACCTACCATTTTATGATGCCAACTCAAAAAGAAAAAAAAGGGTATCTATTTGAATAATGTTCAACGAACGAATGGCTCCGACTCTGATACCGGAAGACATTGGCCGTTCAGTCTGACAGTTTCTACTTTCTACTGCTTACCACCTCTGGCTGCCCGTCATTGTGCGGGAGCAAATGTGTTTTTTTGTGCCGCTTAGGGTTCTGGATTCAAATTGGGAAGTTTTTTGTTTGCATTCTGTGATACCAAATTGGAACTTCGATATTGTACTTCCGTGAATTGGATTGGGAATTTCGGTTCGTAAGTTGGTAGTCAACATTAGTTAATCAAGATTAGTTTGACAGTTTCTACTTTCTAGTGTTTACCACCTCTGGCTGCCCGTCGTTGTGCGGGAGAAGATGTGTTTTTTTGTCCCGCTTAGGGTTCTTGATTCAAATTGGGAAGTTTTTTGTTTGCATTCTGTGATACCAAATTGGAACTTCGATATTCTACTTCCGTGAATTGGATTGGGAATTTCGGTTCGTTAGTTGGTAGTCAACATTAGTTAATCAAGATTAGTTTAAGAAGATTGGTCTTCCTGTAACTTTGATTTTCTGTTGTTCTGTTGTTTCTACTGTTTGAGTGTTAAATATCATATATTTGACAGTGACCACAAGTTTGACTTCTAATTGTGTGTTTGAGTTTTGTTGTGGATTCTCATGGATGAACTGTTTAGTATGTTTTCTCCAGAAAAAAAATCTTGTTTGCTTATTTCATAGAACAGCTATTATATGAAAACCAATTGTGTAATTGGTAGGATGTGGTTGTGAGTTTTCCAGTGGAAAATGTTAAACGACAAATCAAGTATTGAACATTCCTTGGTTCATAGTTTTTGATATTAATTGAGGAACAAGATCGTCAAACCATACTGTTGGTCATGCCCCTGTTTTGCTAGTGAAGTGGTGATAGTGATCATATTTTTATTTTTTTCTGTAAGTGTGCACACCGATTTTCTTCTTCTTCTTGATCTCAAAAATGAACAATCTCAAAGCAGTGTCCTTACTAGCTTGAGGTTTGCAAATTGATTTGCAACTATACATACCAAAAAACTAAATTAGAGCCAAGTGGCTACCTTTACCATTTTCTCTTTGCTTCACAAAATACAATATTCCTTTCTCAGATTCCATTTGCAAGACAATTCACCATCAGCAGTATTTTCCAAGATAGTGGTGAACCACTCCAAGCTCCCTCTTGTGAGGAATAGGATAAGTTCAGTCTACTAGGGACAACACAGATGATTGTTTCAGAAAATGTTCTCATCCTCATTTCTTGAAATTACGTTGAAATGAAGTTGAATTAGTACTCTCTTCAAAAGAATTCTGAAATTATGAGGAGTGAATTTAGGGGTTTTATCATTCTTTTGGAGACATAATTAAAGTTTTTTTTCAATATAAATTGAATAGGTTTTCCCCAAGTTAATAAAAGAGTTGACTTTTATATTGAGTGAACTATGTTGCTTAATTTTTTAGTGCCAACAAATGTGACAATTCTTTTTTTTCCTCAATAAATTCACTTGTATCCTGGTGAGAATTGTTAGTTAAGAAAGTGATCTAATATATTTTATATTGTCCATTTTTTATTGCCAGAATTCCACTCTGAGAAGGTTGGCATAACAAAATGTTGGAGAATGGTTTTAATGAAGGAGAAAGAGATCCTTCTAATTGTTTTGTTGACAAGGTATTCTATTACTTCTTGAAAAATGCTAGTCATAAGGGTTTATTAAACCCATCTTTGAATATGATGCCTTGAATGCCATTGATTTGGTGCTTCATATGGGATCCAATTTATTGTTTGTTTCAAACATTGGCACCAATTGCATCCGATATCCATGTTATTCCAACTTCTGGGGCACTACTTTCAATGATGTGTTTACCAACTGATAACATTCTTATTTTGGCTTATACATTGACTGTTAGTAGGTTCATCATTAGAAAGATTGGAAGTGTAGTCTGTAATTGTGCCTATTAATCAATACTTTTCTGCCACTTGGTTTAACTTAGCACCCTGTTCTTGATCTGTTGTAACATTACATCGCATTGTATTTATTCTAGTTGTTAAAATTTCAGTGTTTTGTTCTAGGGTTATTTTGGTCTTTTTCTCCTTTTTTATCTCTGTTTTTTGTCTCTGTTCTTGAAATATGGTATCAAGGGTAATATTGTAATTTTGTTCATTATGAATGAAGTGTATAGGGGCGGTAGTTTAGTCTCATTCAATTGAGACTGTTCAGCCCTATTCTCTTCATACTCTCTCTCTCTCTCTTCTTCCTCCTCTGTTATCTCTCTTCCAAGAACTAGTGCAGGTGTTTTTCTGTGTTTATTGGATTTAACACAGGTCTGATAACATGGTATCAGAGCTTGGCTGATCGTTCAACTTGCCTGCATCAGTGAAAGATGCCCAAGACTGCATCGTCTGAAGTTTTCTGCTCATAAAAGGTGAAAGGAAGGGGAAAGACTGAAAAGTACTGATCACCCAGAAGTTCAGGTAGCTTCCATGCCTCGAGTTGCATCGTTGGATGGTTGGTTGATTGTGTATTAGTCTCCCTTTATTTGGCAGTCTGAAGAGGGACTGTGAATGTGTAGGTCGGATGTTTGTGTTTGGTGGGTTGGTCTTTGTGAAAGGTAAGGTTGGTTGACTCGTAGAAGAGTTTCTTGGGGTCCTTGTATTGATGTTCTAGATTAAGGGGTTGCAGCTATACTGTTGATGTTTCTAGACCAGTAGAGAAGTCGGTTGGGTGTTTTATTGCCTCTGAAAGGTGTTCGGCTTGGGAGAGTATTGTAGAAATAACTTGTTGTGATTGATGGCAACTTCTAGTAGTGAAAACAAAACAAGTGCGATGGTGCAACCGGATTTCATGGCTGTACAGATGACATCAATCAAACTTAATAGTACAAATTATGTACCATGGGCTTGTTGAGGTGAATATGACAACCAGGGGAAAATTAAAGTATATTAAAGAAAATAAACCAGACCTAGGGGCTGCAGGGTATCATGACTGAATTCAAGAAAATGCGTGGATCATGACATGTCTTTGGAACAGTATGGAACTTCATATTAGTGGGAACTTGATGTTCCTTTATATTGCAAAAGAAATTTGGGAACATGCCAAGCAATTGTATTCTGGACAAGATAATGTAACAAGAATATATCAATTATACCAAGAATATTTTCAGCTGCAACAAGGTGATAAGAGTGTGGAGTACTATGCTAGTTTAAAAAGTTTGCTTAATGAGTTGGATCCGTATCAACCCCTTTCGGTTGATATCAAGGTACAACAGCAAAAGAGAGATCAATTGGATGTGGTGAGATTTCTTTCTGGACCGAGGACTGAATTTGAACCGGCGTGTGCTCAGATTTTAGGTAGTAGTGATATACCCACATTATCAAAAGTTTTTTCCAGAGTTAGAAGGGTTACAAACCCACATATAGATAGTACTCCGGTATTAGAGAAGTTGGCTCTAGCCGCAACCAGAGGTGGTAGATATAGCTCACGTGGTAGGAGCAGCTATCTTAGAGGGGGTAACTGTGGCAAGAGAGGAGGTCATGGTGGTGGTAGAGTGATATGACCCAGAAATTTGACACGCAGTTCACAGACTTACAGCAGCGTTCACACACTCGAACACCAACAAAAGAAACTAGTATTCATTCAGCAGAAAACATTAACAGTTGGTCGGTTCTTCGAGAGACCGCCGGCTCTCCCAAACACTCACAATATTCTTTACTCAAAGAAAAAACATGCCACCCCCCATCCCCCAAAGCCCCTTCTTATACCCTTCTGATAGCATAACTGACTCCCTCTATAAATGCCCAGCTGGCCTAGTTATAAATGCCCAAAAACTCTTCTTTTTTCATAACTGACATAGCTATAAATGCCCCAAGACTCTTCCTATTCCCTTCTGACCTCCTCCATAAATGCCCCATGTCTAATCATCTCCCCCTTATGCTGCCTTTTCTTTCTCCTAGCATACGTAAGGTTAACTGGGGGCCCTTCTTATACCCTTCTGATAGCATAACTGACTCCCTCTATAAATGCCCAGCTGGCCTAGTTATAAATGCCCAAAAACTCTTCTTTTTTCATAACTGACATAGCTATAAATGCCCCAAGACTCTTCCTATTCCCTTTTGACCTCCTCCATAAATGCCCCATGTCTAATCATCTCCCCCTTATGCTTCCTTTTCTTTCTCCTAGCATACGTAAGGTTAACTGGGGGCCTATCATTACCCGCTGCCCAAAGTCTAACCTTGTCCTCAAGGTTAAAATGAGGAAATTGGTCTTGAAGTAAGTCAAAAGGCTCCCAAGAATCTTCAAAATCAGGCAGGTCCTGCCAATGAATTAGTACTTCCAACCAGTAACTCCAGGCATAGTGGATGGACACACACCCCGCACGGCAGCAGGATAACGGAGCTTTGCAACTCTTCCAGTCTGTGAATAAAATTCCTTCTTTCTTTGAAAGCTAGACCTTTTCAATCTCTTGACTGCTACCCTTGTTTCATCAGGAAAAAACCCACTATATGTGCCACCAGTCTTGGCATTTCCAACAAGACGGTTACCTTCATTGGAATTCTTTGTAATTGGCCTCAGTTCGTCATTGCTGAAGACTTTCCCTGATGGGGTAGCTGATGCAGATTTTGATGGATTAGATGCTTTGTGAGACCTTTTGCGCCTCTTGCTCCTCCTGTATGCAAGCAACCAAATTACAACAGCCAAAGTTGTGCAAAGGATCATCCCACTAACAGTTGCAAGGATGATAAGATACTCCTTGTGGCGGCACAGGTGGTAGCATTTGTTTTCTATATCAAGCATACAGATGAACTCATGAGAGTTGTTGCATCTCTCACCCACAAGGGTTGGCTGGCCATTAGTCACCGATGTACAGGTATTGATTAGATTAATGCTTTTGCATGATGAATTGGAGCAATTGGAGTGAAATGGTGCCCCAGGGGAGATGGACTCATTCCAATGTGTTGCATTGTCAGACCACTTCCAACTAAAACCACCTGTAGAATTGAAGCCTCTTCCTCCAACCCAGCAGCCTCTTGCTGTATTAGTGTAGAGTTTTCCAGCAAAACTTAGTTCCTTGGCTGATGTCAGTGCTGCCAAGTGCCCAATATAATCCCTACATCGGGACTCTGATTCATCCCCATGACTAGAGTTTTCTATCAGCCCAAAACACTTGCTCTTATTTGGACTGATTACCGGCAGGGCGGAGAGCACCTCGAATTGGCAACGATATTCCTTAACAGTAGAAGACCGATGTAACGAGAAGAGCTGCTCCCGTAAATTACCCTCCTGAGTCGATCGAAAACGTTCAAGGAGAAGCTCTTTGAATTCTGTCCAACCACGAAAAGGTCGCCGACCAACTTCCCGGTAATACCACGCCAATGCATCGCCGTCTAGACAGACAACTGCAGCTCGCAGACGCTCTGTCGGAAGCAATCCATTAATCTCAAAATAGCGCTCCGCACGAAAAAGCCAATCGTATGGATTTTCCCCATCAAAAATAGGTAACTCCAACTTCCGAGGAAGTGAATCAGGAGTTTGTTTTGGCACCGGCATCGAGGAAGACGTCGGAAATGCCGCACTCTTCCCTTTGTCAGCCACACGACTCGATGCGACTAAAGGAGGAGCAATGTCAGTCATGGACAAAGGAGCTGAATAGGCCTGTTGCTGAAGCAACAGATCAAAACGTCTCACCAGATCTTGAACGCCTCCTTCCAGAGATTGTACCGAGCTTTCCAGAGACGAGATCTTCAAAAGTCCAGCTGCTACCTTTTCTGGATCGAGTCATTGAATCTCATTGCGTAAGCCATCCATCTCCACACGAAATTCAGAATGCAGAGAAGTCAAGCGTTCTTCGAAACCCTCCACCTGCGATGCCACTTCCTTAACTGTCACCATGGCCGAGGAAAGACGAGCTCTAATACCACTGATATGACCCAGAAATTTGACATGCAGTTCACAGACTTACAACAACGTTCACACACTTGAAGATCAACAAAAGAAACTAGTATTCATTCAGCAGAAAACATTAATAGTTGGTCGGTTCTTCGAGAGACCGCCAGCTCTCCCAAACACTCACAATATTCTTTACTCAAAGAAAAACATACCACCCCCATCCCCCAAAGCCTTTTCTTATTACCCTTCTGATAGCATAGCTGACTCCCTCTACAAATGCCCAGCTGGCCTAGTTATAAATGCCCAAAAACTCTTCTTTTTTCATATCTGACATAGCTATAAATGCCCCAAGACTCTTCCTATTCCCTTCTGACCTCCTCCATAAATTCTCCATGTCTAATCATCTCCCCCTTATGCTGCCTTTTCTTTCTCCTAGCATACGTAAGGTTAACTGGGGGCCTATCATAGAGATGGGAACATTATAGGTCGTGGTGTCAGTGCTGGTGGTCAAGGAATGGTCAAAGAATGCAACTATTGTGGTCGGGAAGGACATACCATGAACTACTGTTATGATCTGCATGGCTCTCTATCTACTTGGGCCAATCATGCTGCTGTAGAAGGAGATAGTGGTGTTATAGGTGATGAATCTACTGCTTTAGGAACTGGGAAAGAGAAGGAAATGGTCTCGATCACCTAAGAAGAGTATGAAAAACTTCGCCTGTCCTCCTCCTCCCCCGGTAATACTACAACTCTTGCAAAGTCAGGTAAGTGCTATAGGTGATGAGTCTATTGCTTTTGGAACTGGGAAAGAAAAGGAAATGGTCTTGGTCACTCGAGAAGTGTATGAAAATCTTTGCTTGTCATCCCCTTCCCTCAGTAATACTGCAACTCTTGCAAAGTTAGGTACATGTTTTGTTTCCTCTTTTAAAGCATGGATTATTGATTCTAGGGCTTCAGATCACATGATTGGGTCCTCAAATCTATTTACATCTTTATCCCCTCCTTCCACCACCCAGTCGGTTACTTTGGCTGATGGTACTACCTCTCTTGTTTCTGGCACTAGTGATGTAACTTTATATTCTGATTTAACTTTGCCTTTGATTCTTTATGTTCCCAAATTTCTCTTTAGCCTTATGTCTGTTAGTAAGTTGACAAAATCCCTGAATTGTTCCATCTCATTTTTTCCATTCTATTGTATTTTTTAGGATCTTGAGAGTTGAGATGGGGAAGACGATTGGTGGCGGGCATGAAGTTGGAGAATTGTATTATCTTGATGGTGGTGGACCACTGATAGCTCCTCATTCTTTCGTTACACAACTCTAGTGGTATTGTTGGATCCCTATTTTCCAACTCTCAAGAGCCTTGTTCTAGATGTGGTGTTTGTTCGTGAGTTATAGTGTGAAGTTTGTTAGTTTTGTAAATCATTGTGTCTCCTTTGTTCCAAGGGAATTTACTAGAGTCTTGAGTCTTTTTGAACTAGTTCATTCAGATGTTTGGGGTACTTGTCTAGTAAAATCTTTTAATGGTTTTAAGTGTTTTGTGTCCTTTGTTGATGATTTTTCAAGGATGATTTCGATTTATTTAATGAAATCTTGTACTGAAGTGTTCGATATTTTTCTCTCTTTTTATGCTGAAATTCAGAATCAATTTGGTATCTCCATTAAATATTTTCATTCTGACAATGCAAAAGAATATTTTCAATGGTTGTTTCGTATATTTTTTGAAGCTCATGGCATTATATACCAATCATTTTGCTCCTTTACTCCACAACAAAAATGGAGTTGTTGAGTGGAAGAATCGACATCTACTTCATACTGCTTGGGCACTTTTAATTCATATGTCAGTCCCGAAAAAATATTGGAGTGGTGCTGTCTTCACCTCTTGCTTCCTCATTAATTGTATGCCATCTACAATGTTACATGGATCTTCTCCTTTCTCTATTGTCTTTCCTTCTCAATCTCCGTTCCCTTTGCTCCCGCATGTCTTTGGTTTTGTCTGCCTTGTTCATTGTCTGGGTCCTAGTTTGGATAACTTGGATGCTACCCCTCTTCTGGCCTAGAGTTCTTCCAAAACAAATGCCTTTGCCTTTATCTTCAGAACTCTTCTCCATCTTTGTGCTAGTGTGAACTCCATCTCTGAACCTTAATGTAATTTGAAGTGCTATACTCGAAGTAGCAAGAAAGAAAAGAGAATGACAGAAAAGAATAGAATGTCGAACTGTACTAGCCAGTCGACCAGTTCTTTATTTATAGATGAATATAGTACAAGGTACAAGAAATTACTGGGATGCCCCTGATTAGTGATGGGACACCCAGATGACTTAAATCATTAAACAGGATTAGGCCCATTAACACAAGCCCAGTTACAAGATAAGTTAAACATAAGAATGGGCTAATAAGAACACTTATCAGCCGAACATAACTCTAACATTCTAACACTCCCCCTCAAGCTAAGCATAGATATCAATCATGTTTAGCTGGCCAAGTATGTCCCTGAACTTCGTTGATGCCAGCCCTTTAGTTAATACATCTGCAATCTGCATCTCTGATGGAGTATAAGGCACATAGAGTTCTCTTGAAATAATTCTCTCTCTGACAAAGTGTCGATCAATTTCAATATGTTTTGTCCTGTCATGCTGCACAGGATTGTTGGCAATGTTGATAGCAGCTTTATTATCACAGTACAGCTTGAGAGGACTATCTGTCTTGATACCAAGCTCATTAAGGAGAGTCCTGAGCCATAAGAGTTCAGCAACCCCGTGTGCCATAGCTCGGTATTCTGCTTCTGCACTTGATCTAGCCACAACATTCTGCTTCTTACTGCGCCATGTGACTAGGTTTCCTCCCAAGAATGTACAGTAACCTGAGGTTGATTTTCTGTCTCCAACAGACCCAGCCCAATCAGCATCAGTGTAGGCTTCAATTTCAAGTCTGCTGTTTTTTCTGAATAAAATTCCTTTCCCTGGGCAAGTCTTCAAGTATCTGAGGATTCTTTCCATTGCTCTCATATGAGGGGTCTTTGGTGAGTGCATGAATTGACTGACAACATGTACTGCATAGGCAATGTCTGGCCGAGTAAGGGATAAGTATATCAGTTTTCCTACCAATTTTTGGTACCTTTCCTTATCACAGTATTCCTCACCCATTGATTCTTGTAATCCATGGCTTGGTTCTATTGGAGTGTCTGCTGGCCTGCACCCCATCATGCCTGTTTCCTCTAGGAGGTCTAGCACATACTTTCTTTGACATATGTAGATTCCTTCTCTTGATCTAGCAACTTCAATTCCAAGAAAGTATCTCAGATTTCCCAGGTCTTTGATCTCAAATTCTGAAGCTAAGAACTCCTTCAACCTCTTCATCTCTCTCACATCATTTCCAGTAATCACCATATCATCCACATACACAATGAGTGCTGTAAATTTGTCATCCTGTCTCCTTGTAAACAATGTATGATCTGCACTGCTCTGAGTATACCCTACTTTCTTCATGGCCAAACAAAGTCTCTCAAACCATGCCCGGGGAGATTGCTTCAAACCATATAATGCTTTCCTTAGTTTACATACCTTCTTTCCAACATCATATCCAGGTGGGGGTTCCATGAACACCTCTTCATGAAGATCACCATTTAGGAAGGCATTCTTCACATCCAGCTGATGAAGTTCCCAAGAGAATTTTGCTGCTAGTGACAGTAGAACCCTGATTGTGTTGAGCTTTGCTACTGGGGCAAAGGTTTCCTTGTAGTCAATTCCTTCCTTTTGTGTAAACCCCTTTGCCACGAGTCTGGCCTTGTACCTCTCAACCGACCCATCTTCCCTGTGCTTTACTGTGAATACCCACTTGCACCCAACAGTGCCTTTCCCTTCTGGCAGGTCCACCAATTCCCATGTCCTTGCTTTCATTAGGGCTTTCATCTCCTCATTCATGGCTTCTTTCCACCTTGGATCAGATGCCGCCTCTGAATACCTGGAAGGGACACATACAGAGGAAAGAGCAGACACAAAGGAATGATAGGCAGGGGATAAGTGTGAGTAAAAAACATAATCGGCTATGGGATGCCGAGTGGTACAAGAACGAACAGGCTTACGGAGAGCAATAGGAAGATCCAAATCTGAATTGAGTGAATCAGAATTACCTTGGATTGCAGAGACAGATTGATCTGAGTTCAACTGGTTGCAATCTTGAGGTTGAGGGGCCTTTTTCCTTCTACTGTATGTAAGTATCTCTTTCTCTTGTTTACTGGAACCTTCAGAAGTATCCGCCGAATCTGGAGAAGCAACTGGCACAGTGGAAGTCTCACTAGGTTGACCCGGAATGTTATAGCTAGTAGTAGTGGAAGGTGCTGAAATGGGAACAAAAAAGAAGGGAGAATGAGAATCCTCTTCCAACCCACTACTCTCTCCCTGAAGAGGATTCTGAGAAGACCCGAAATAGGATTGAGACTCAAAAAAGGCTACATCCCTGGTGACATGTTTTTTCTTGGAGACAGGATCATAACACTTATACCCCTTCTGCGTAGGAGAGTACCCCAAAAATATTCCCTTTGTAGCCTTAGGATCCAGTTTGGTCTTCTTTGGATCTTTCACATGTATGAAGCATGTACAACCAAAAACCCGCGGGGGAAGAGGAAATTCTGGAAGAGTGGGACACAAAACAGAGAAAGGGGTCTTCATACCCAGTACCTTAGATGGCATCCGATTTATCAGGTATGATGCAGTGAGAACAGCTTGAGACCAATATTGCTTGGGCACATTGTGCTGGAAAAGAAGGGCTCGAGCTGTCTCCAATAGATGTCTGTTCTTGCGCTCAGCGACCCCATTTTGCTGAGGGGTGTAAGCACACGATGATTGATGTAACATGCCTGCATCTTCCATGAATGAGTTCAGGGATCTTTCAAAGTATTCAGCCGCATTGTCTGAACGGAATTGCTTGATCTTTTTATCAAATTGTGTTTCAACCATCTTGCAAAACATCATAGTTATCCGGGGAACTTCATCACGTCCTTTCAACAGATAAATCCAAGTGCACCGAGAATAATGGTCAATAAAACTGATGAAGTAACGGAAGCCATCAATGGAAACAATGGGTGAAGGACCCCAAACATCAGAATGAACCAAGTCAAAAGGGGCTTGAATTTCATTACTAGAAATTGGATACATTGATCTACATTGTTTTGACATTTGACACACATCACAAATTAAACTCTGACTCGAAATGCCCTTACATAATTCGGGAAACAACATTGCTAAGGAAGAAAAGGACAAATGACCTAGCCTAGCATGCCACAAGTGCAGCCTAGCTATTGACTCCACACTCTCCGGACTAGTAGTAGAAGCTTGCATGGCTGAGCTGACATTTTCATCAAAGTAGTAGAGGCCCCCATACTCATGACCACTCCCAATCGTTTTCCTCGTCAATCTGTCCTGGAAGACACAATGAGAAGGAAAGAAAGTTATACTGCAGTTCAAGTTTTTTGTAAGCTTTGAAACAGACAACAGATTTGAGGTAAGACTAGGAACATGTAGGACTGATTTAAGAGAGAGATCCTTGCTTAGGTCAACCACCCCCTTTCCAGAGATGGTGGAGAGGGACCCATCAGCTACTCTCATCTTATGCTGGCCAGACAACAAATGATATGTGGAGAATAAGGAGGACATATGTGTAATATGGTCAGTGGCTCCGGAATCAATCACCCAGGAGGTAGAATTAATGGAACTAGATGCACTAAATGCAGAGGCTGTACCTGATTTGGCAAGAGAGGTGGAAGCTAAAGAATTGTTCTTCAGACGGGCTAATGCTCGACTGAGAACCTCTACCTCACTAGCTGTGAAGCCCAAAGTACTTGGTCCAGAGGAGTCGGCAGCCTGCTTTGCGGTGGAAGATGACACTGTCTGAATACTCTGTGAGTTGTCACTACTGTTGTTGGTGGCAAGATTCCCACTTGCTGTGTGGCCCTTCTGTTGCCTTTTGTCCTTTCTCAGGGCAGCTGGCTTCAGATGAGGGTACAGGACCCAACATTTCTCCTTTGTGTGTTTCTCACCACCACAATGTGTACACTTGAGGGACTTCTTGTCTGAAAATCTATTCCCCTTAGTGGAGACTAAGGCTGAATGTTCTCCAGCTTGTTCTGTTGATTGTGTCTGGGAGTCAACTTGCATCTCCTTTCTCCTTACTTCTTCATTCCTCACCAGGTAGTAGACATGGTGAAGCTCAGGTAATTCATCTCTCCCTAGAATCTGTGACCTTATACCTTCATATACAGGGTCAAGACCCGCCAGAAACTTGAAGGCTCTGCCCTCCTCAATCTGCTTATCATGCCTCTCCTTATCATTAGCATTTTCCCAATCCAAAATCAAATGGTGGTCAAGCTCTTCCCAGAGGCCTTCCAATGTTGCAAAGTAGGTTGCCACGGACATGTCTCCTTGCCTTAGGGCTGCAATGTCTTGGTTCAGCCTGTAAATTCTAGCATTGTTCTTTTTCTGGCCATATGTCTTAGATACTTTCTCCCAAATTTTAGCAGCTGTGGGGAAGTGATGAACAGTTCTGGCCACCCTAGGAGTCATAGAGGCCAGCAACCAAGACATGACTATGGCATTTTCCTTACGCCACACGGTGTATTCAGGACCGCCAATTTCTGGTTGTTTCTTGTCTCCATCCAAATAGCCTGTGAGGTCACGAGAGGTAATGAACAGCATTGCTGAGACAGACCACTCTCTGAAGTTATACTCATCTAGCCGCACACTTGTAATCTGCAAGCTGTGCAGATTAGGGTTTTCCAGGTTTGAGGACCTTCTAACAGGTCTGTTATCTCTAGAGGAAACTTCACCGGATAGTGAGGACATCTTGACTTCAGTCCAGGAGTTGTTCACAGTGCTGTAGTTGATTCTGTTTAGGACTGGCCGAAGTGGTTACAGTGTTCACCGTGCTGGTAGAAGTGTTCACAGTTTGGGTACTGAACCAATTCAGTACTGATAACCGAAGTAGCAAGTACAGGGCTGCTAACTGAACCAGTTCACAGTGCTGTTTAGGACTGGCCGAAGTAGCAAGTACAGGGCTGTAGCTGAACCAGTTCACAGTGCTAGTAACTGAAGTTACTTCAGTTAGGGCTTGTTGTGCAACTTGAAGTAACTGTGCAGTGCAGTAACTGAAGTTCACAAAGTAGGACTGATAACCAACCTGAAGAGAATCTGTAACTGAAGTTACCACAGTTCTGCCCAAGTCTTGCTGGGGCATGAAGCTGCAACTGTAGAGAAGGCTAAGTCTTTACCACTTGTTCTGCGCAAGTCTTGCTAGAGCACGAAGCTGCAACTGTAGAGGAAGCTCTCCCTCTTTCGGCTAGTGGTAGGACTGCTGAAATCAGTCCTCAACTAGGTCTGTCCTATACAGACCTCTCTTAGTAGCCCAATAGCTACTCTTTGCTGGAGATAATCTAGTAGGACATCTACTTCTGGGTCTTACTTCCCTTGAGTCCTACAACCAAGAGAAACCCTAGGTTCGAACTTGCTTTACTCTCTTACACTCCTAGGTCTTCACTGCAACAACCCAGAAAAGGAAGAGAGAAGATGAAAAGACAGCAAGAGAAGAGAGTGCGCCTGCTGAAACCAGGAAGGAGTTAATGCTCTGATACCATGTAATTTGAAGTGCTATACTCGAAGTAGCAAGAAAGAAAAGAGAATGACAGAAAAGAATAGAATGTCGAACTGTACTAGCCAGTCGACCAGTTCTTTATTTATAGATGAATATAGTACAAGGTACAAGAAATTACTGGGATGCCCCTGATTAGTGATGGGACACCCAGATGACTTAAATCATTAAACAGGATTAGGCCCATTAACACAAGCCCAGTTACAAGATAAGTTAAACATAAGAATGGGCTAATAAGAACACTTATCAGCCGAACATAACTCTAACATTCTAACACTTAACAACGCCTAGTTTTCTGTTCGTGGATAGCTGGGAACTGTACCTTTACGTAAATGCAGGTGCAGATTACTAGCAGCACTATCGATGTAAATTTAGCATGGGGAGAGATAAAGCACATTTAGTAGCCAAAGGGTACACACTGACCTATGGTGTTGATTATACCGATACTTTTTCGCATGTAGCTAAAATGGGTTCTGCCCATGTGCTTATTTCTCTAGCTGCACACTTTGATTGACTGTTGTTTCAGTTGGATATTAAGAACGCATTTCTCCATTGTGACCTAGAAGAAGACGTGTATATGGAGAAACCTCCAGGGTATGTTGCTCAGGGGAGGAAGGAAAGGTTTGTCTGTTGAAGAAAACAATTTATGGGTTGAAACAATCTCCAAGGGCCTGGTTTGGGAGATTTAGTAGTGTAGTACAACAATTTGGGATGACACAATGTAGGGCTGATCTCTTCGTGTTCAGTAGAAATACTACCTGGGAAGAATGTGTTGGCAGTCTATGTTGATGATATTATTATTACAGGAAGTGATGAGCGTGGCATTGAAGAACTCAAACAATTCCTACAAAGTCAATTCCAGACTAAGGACTTGGGACACTTAGTAGAAATGTTTGGACAACATGTTTTGATATAGAGACTATAAAAGAAAGAAGAAAAGAAAGAGAAGAAAAGGTTTTAGCTAAGAAAGAGAGAGATCAGATATAGAAGAGAATGGGAGAAGCTTAGAATTAGGTCTAGCCGCCCCTTTCATTAGATTATATACTCATAAATAAAGGAGAGTACAAAGACAAGTATTCCCTTAGTAAGTCGGCTACTTGTGAGAACTTAAAAACACTCTTAACTTAAAACATAAACTAATGGGCCTAAGGCCCAATAACTCCCTAACTATTCTATGTAAATACAAAGATGTTATATTAGCCCAAAATTCAACATTCCCCTTCAAGTTGGGAATAAATGTCACACATTCCCAACTTGCGTAGATCATGTTCCAGCTTGTTTCTTGCAACTCCTTTTGTAAGAACATCAACAATCTGCAAGTTAGATGCAACATATGGCAAACAAAAATCTCCGGATGTCACCCTTTCCCTTATAAAGTGTCTATCCACTTCTATATGCTTCGTCCTATCATTCTGAATTGGGTTGTGAGCAATGTTAATTGCTGCTTGATTGTCACAATATAGCATCATAGGTTTTTTGGCCTCAATTCCAATCTCCCCTAACAAGGAAGCAATCCAGAGGAGCTCTGAAACATTGTGTGCCATGGCTCTGTATTCAGCTTTTGCACTTGACCTTGCCACAACTGTCTGTTTCTTACTCTCTCTTCTATGAAACTAAATTACCTCCAACAAGAGTACAAACTCCTGATGTAGATCTCCTGTCATCTAGGCACCCTGTTCAATTAGCATCTGTGTAAGCCTCTAACTTCAATTGTCCATGGTCAGCAAACAATACACCTCTACCTGGGTGTCCCTTCAAATAGGAAAGTATTCTGTCAATAGCCTCTCAATGCTGAACTCGTGGGGCATGCATGTATTGACTCACCACACTCACTGCATACGAGATGCCTGGTCGTGTCATACATAAGTATAGCAACTACCCCACTAACCTTTGATATCTTCCAACATCCTTCACTTGTTCACCCTCTGAAGCATTTATCCTATGGTTCTGGTAATAGGTGTATCAACTGCCTTTGCCCCAAGCTTTCCTGTCTCTTGTAGTAGATCTAGAACATATTTCCTCTGTGAGATGAACATCCCATGCTTAGACCTTGCCACTTCAATGCCCAAAAAGTACTTCAGCTCCCCAAGATCCTTAAACTCAAACTCTTTGTGTAGATTCTTCTTCAGGGTATCAATCTCACTCAAATCATTTCCTGTAACTACAATGTCATCCACATACACTATCAAAGCTGACACTAGTGACCCCCTCCTCTTCACAAAAAGAGTATGATCAAATTGAGTTTGAGTATAGCCAAATACAACCAATGCACTTCTAAACCTGTCAAATCAAGCTCTGGGTGATTGTTTTAAACCATATATTGACTTCTTCAACCTGCATACCTTTCCTTTTTCCACATTATTGTAGAAGCCAGTTGGAAGGTCCATATACACCTCCTCCTGCAAGTCCCCATTGAGAAAGGCATTGTGGAATCCGAATTGAACTCATCTTTGCCACTGGTGCAAAAGTTTCCAAGTAATCTATGCCATAAGCTTGAGTATACCCTTTTGCAACTAGCCTCGCCTTGTACCTTTCTATACTCCCATCGGCCTTGTAGTTTACTGTATAAACCCATATTCATCCAACAGTCTCCTTGCCATCAGGAAAATCCATAATCATGTTTGATTTTTAATCAATGCTTTCATTTCCTCCTACATAGTTGTCTTCCACTTAGGTTTGGAGAGAGCCTCACTGACACTCCTGGGTATAGGCATAGAGTCAAGGGAGGAAAGGAAGGCCCGGTAGGATGGGGATAATCCAATGTAGGAAAGATAGTGAGGTGCAATGAGCAGTACACTTCCTCTTCCCTTTTCTAAGGGCAATAGGGAGATCAAGGTCATCTGCAATGGCATTAGGAGCAGGGATAGTAGTATCAATAGGAACTCAGTCATCAGGGGGAACAAGAGGCATACCTGGGTTCTGTGTTAATCGAACCTGGAATCTTTGATGAGCCGATAGGGAGTGATGTGGGTTCCTTTATTGTGCAAAGTGGGTGAGATAGGTAGGTTAGACACTGGAGTAGACGAAGGAGCTGGAACAGGAAGTGGTATAGGTTGTTCAATTCCTTCTCCAAAACACTCCCCCCTGAGAAGAACCCCCTGAGAAAAAAGGTGTGGACTCAAAAAAGGTAACATCTATAGTGACATACCAACACCCGGAGATTGGATCATAACAACAATACCCCTTCTGATTTCCTGCATACCCAAGAAAGACACACTTCTTCGCCTTAGGATCCAGTTTTGAGTAGTGAGGAGCAAGAACATGGACAAAGTATACACATCCAAACACCCTTAGAGGAATATGGAATGTCTACCCCTCAGGAAAAAGAAGGCTGAATGGAGTGTTATACCCAAGAACACGAGAAGGCACCCAATTAATCAAGAAAACTACAGTAAGAACTCAACACCCCAAAAACGAACTGGAACTGTGGAGCTCAACATCATGCTTCTTGCTACTTCCACAATATGTTTGTTCTTCCTTTCTACTACACCATTTTGTTGTGGAGTGTATGTACAACCGCTCTGATGGATAACTCCATGCTCCAATAGGTTTGATGATAGGCTTTTTTCGAACTATTCCCTGGCATTGTCTAATCTAAACACTTTCACTCGTGCCCCAAGCTGTGTCAGCACCATCTGATGGAATTGTTGAACCAAAGACGGTACCTCATCACGGGATATACTGGAGGTAGTTTGGTTTCCAAAGTTCAGAAGGCCTCTATTTTGATTGGGAAATAGAGGAATTTGTGGAGCTTCAGCCAAAGTTGCATCCAGTCAAGATGTAAGTGGAGAGAAGAGATTCAAGATAGTGGAAGGAAGCTAACAAAGGTGTTTCACACTGTTAAATAATTTTACAAGGCCCTCATGAAGAACCAAGTTGAAAGATCTGAGGTAAAAGGACTTTGGGGAAATCCTTTCCGACCGAGTGTTGAAGCTTTTGCTTGGTTGGTGGCATTGAATAGTATATTCACTCTGGATCATATTCAGCATAGAGGCATCCAACTAGCTAATAGATGCTATTTATGCAAAGCTTCTGAAGAAAATGTAGTTCATCTCTGTTTCAACTGCTGCTACTAAGTTTCTTTGCGAAATTTTCTTTGGTTTATTCAAGAGGGGGCTCTTTACTCCTCGATCTCCCACTTACTTCCCGGGATAGAACTCAAGCCACAACACTTTTTGGAAGAAGGATTATGGTCTGAATTCTTATTTTAATAGAATTTGAAGGAGTATCAAAAGAAGATTTTAGAGATGGCTTTTGGTCTACATTGGAGTTAGATTGAAGTTTTCTTGTCCTACGTCATGTTTTTTAGTTGTTTTTTTTTCTTTGACATATGCACTAGAAAATCTAGAATATTTGGGGTGATAAGCTCATCACCTATCCTATTGTACTTTATTTTCTTATTAATAAATTTTCTTTTCTTATTTATTACCAAAAAATATATTTAAAAAATGATTTTTACTGATCCAAAAAATAAAAAAAAACAACGATTGCATTTCCACAAGGAATAAAGATGCCACATCCAGATACATTTATTTGTTAATTTTATCACTTAGTTCCTAATGTGTAATGGAGCTTGCTTAGAATGTAGGCAATACCACTATCTGTGGCAGAGCTAACAAACTTTCTTATTTTCATTTAGATCATCTTCAGCTTGCTTTTTCTGATGCTTCAACTGACCATGAAATTTTTGGTTTCTAACTACTTTTGGTCATTCCAGGTTAAGGTTGATCCTGCACAACCTGCGCTATTAACTTGGCAACGAAAAGTAAATAGTCAGGCAAATGTTCTATCAGAATTCAACTTAACCATTCAAGAAATAATTCATCTGGTACATCTACAACTTTTTATGGCAGTTTTTCTTGTTTCTGTTCAACTTGTTCTTGCATGTAGGCCTTTGTTAAGTATAGTTGATTGACTGTGAGGGAAGCCATTATAGATAAATGATTCCTTTGTATCTGTTTTTCTAAGTAGAATTTTGTAGTATATACTACATATTATGTTTCTGTTCTTGAAACTAGTCTATGACGTTAGGCATTCTTGAGAGTTGTCTTATTACATTCTATTGAGCTATTGATTGACTGTGAGGGAAGCCATTATAGATAAATGATTCCTTTGTATCTGTTTTTCTAAGTAGAATTTTGTAGTATATACTACATATTATGTTTCTGTTCTTGAAACTAGTCTATGACGTTAGGCATTCTTGAGAGTTGTCTTATTACATTCTATTGAGCTATAACAGAGGTATTATTGGGATTTTTTGTATTTTTGGATTAATGTGGTATTTATGGGCATTTATGTTCTTTTTATGTCCTTCCATAATGAATGAAATATTGATTGGGAGCTCATGTGAGATACATGCCTAAATCCTAATCTATCCTCCCATTCTTCTTTTCTTTTATTTCTACAAATCTAGGCACATGATCTTTCTACCAACAACCTGGTATCAAAGCATCACCTTGATGATCTGAGAGCCTCTTTTTCATCACCGATTTCCTACTATTCACACTTTGTACAAATGTAGTCAGCAGTCCCTCTATTGTGACAATAAGGCAGTTATAAATATTGTAGCAAATCCTGTCCCCCACGATAAAATGAAACACATCAAAGTTGACAAGCACTTTATAAGGGAGAAGCTCGAGAAGGGTCAAGTGTCTACTCTGATATTCTTACAAAAGGACTTCACTATTTGAGGCACAATGAACTATGTGACAAGTTGGGCATGATTGACATGCACAACCCAACAGTCCAACTTGAGGGGGAACGTTGTATTTTTCTAGTAAGTGCCACAGGGGTGCCACAGAGCACTATTGTAATTTTATTTTATATTGGCTGTTCCCCTATTGTAGAATATGTTGTTCTACAATGCTTTGCAAGCTCACAACTTTCACAAATCTCAAATTGGACATCTGAACAGACTCGAACAAGTTAGGAAACAAACTTTTCAAAGACCTAAAAGATAAATGATCCAACTGGTTATGCCAAAGCATAACCTGACTAACAGATTGAGAAGCAAAAGACCTCCTAGCTTTACTATTTTCCCAATGAGATCTCCCTCCAAGAAGATAAATTCCATTCATCTCATGGCCAATCCCAATCACCTTCCTCGTCTGCAAATCCTGAAAAACACATCGATCAGGGGAAAAGGTCACTGAACAATTCTGGTTTTTAGTAATGCTACTAATTGGAAGCAAATTAGTACTAAGTTTAGGAACATGCAAAACTGAAGACAAAGAAATGGCATTAGACAACTTGATGTCTCCCGTGCTAGAAATGGGAACAAGAGAGCCATCAGCAATAGACATTTTGTCTCTGCCAGAAGATAAGTGATAGGTAGTAAACAGTGAGGGCAAGCCAGCCATACGATTAGATGCACCTGAGTCTATCACCCAATAGTGTTTAGTGTTACCTGGAGCTGAAGCATGATAAGCTGAGGCCCGTGTACCTGAATGAGCAAAAGCTGTGGGAGGAGCTGATGACGGTGTTGACAGCTGAGATGATGGTGCTGAATTACCAACTTCACTCTCCAACTGAGTCAGAGCAGCTAGAGTGTCTAGTGATGTGCCTCTTGTGCCTGATGAAGTTGCACAATCAATAGTAACAACCACATTGGCATTTCCCCTTTTGTTTATGAGTTTTGCTGGAACTAGATGGGGATGCAACTTCCAACATGTGTCTTTAGTATGCTTAGGTTTCTTGCAATGTTCACATACTAGGTCCCTCTTGTCCTCCTTCTTCATATCCCTACTCTCTTCACTGTGCACTAAGGAGTAGGCTTGAGATAGGGTCACACTATCTCTCGTTAGTAGTTGTTGTTTCACAATATCATATTCAAAATTCAGACCGGTTAGGAACTCAAAAACCCTATTAGTTTCAACTTGCTTTCTATAAGTCTATGCATCCTTCTGACTTTCCCACTCAATTGTTTCTAGGTGGTCAATTTCATGCCACAAGGATTTCAAAGTTGAGAAGTAAACCGAGACTGGTTTCTCTCCTTGCTTAAGATTATTAAACTCACATTTCAGCTCATAACCCCTAGAAACATTAAGGGGTTGGGAGTAGGTCTCTTTCATGATGTCCCAAATTTCCTTAGCTGTTTTTGCCCATAAGTAGTTTCGGCTGATGTGGCTGCATGGACTTGCATAGCCATGTCATAACCAAATAGTTCTCCTGAACTCTTTGGCATAAGTTTCATCCTCCTTAGTTGGTTCCTTCACATCAAGCAACAAATAATTCAGTTTTCCTCTACCCCCAATGGCCACCATAGCTGATTGGGAACATTCTAAGTAATTTGATCCATCAAACTTAATAGTTGTAATCTGAAAGGTGTTCTCAGACATGTTACCAGAACCACTAGCCCCCAAAACACCTTCCCCTTGGTTCTTAAACTCCATTCTTGGTTAAGATGTTAATCAAAAAACACTATTTTTATCACTGTGATAAGAGAAACTGCACCGAGAAATTGATAACAGCCGACATAGAAGGATGAATTTGGTTCGGCAACTATCCAGAAAAAATAAACAGCTCTACTAGATCTCCAAAGAACAAGAGCACTCAGTCTGGAATAAAAAAATGGTCCAACTACTGCCCAAAATTAACAGCAGTCTTGAATTTCAGGGTTTTATCTTAAAACCCTAAAAAACTCAGGAGAAGAGAGGAGATTTCCCAACCGCACCTCTCAGAATAAGCAAAAATAATCTTTTTTTAGCTCAATCTCAAGAAAAACAACTTCATGAAAAAAACTCTTGCCGCCACCTTCAAATTGATATCTGAACCCTAATCTTGAGGATTCGTAACTGCTTCTGATTCTTCCTGATCACTGGATCTCTCCAAGACTCTACAATCTCTTTAGTAGCAGCCTCACACTACCAGCAATCTCCAAGAACCAGCCAATGACCTTCTTTCTGCTGAAACTTCCAAACCTTGGAGGTTCTCATGTAGTCGGCCCGATTAGACTAGCATAAGAACTCCTAGGTTGGGTCTGGTACCAAGTAGTCGAATAGGACTACAATCTGTACTAGGTTTAATGACAAATTAACAAACAAAGATTGAAAAGAGAGAAGAGGATAAGAGAAGAGAAGAGGAGAAGAACTTGAAGAAGGGAATTCAGAAAAGAGAGAGAGACAATCGACAGCCGCCCCACTCTTACAATTTATATTAATATTTGAATGAAAGTAAAAGGGCTGAATTACCCTTACTGCTTACATGGCAAAATAATAAAAGAAAACTAATAACTATAAACTGAAATAAACTACCAACTAACAAACTGAAATAACTAACTGCTAACTACAGTCTAACTACAATCATATGAACAAAGTGGGGACCACATCAGTGTTATCTACAATCAGCAAAAGAATTCCATTCATTAATTAATTCAGAAACTTAGTACAACTGTTATAGCAATCCCATGAGCCCCTATTTACACCAGATTACAACTTTGCCCAAAATAAAAGAGGATCAACTCCTTGTTTTGCTAAACATCTGCCATCCCATTTGCAGTCGTTACCCAGATGAACTTGGAATTAAACCTCTTTACTAGAAACCAGGTGATGAAAGAAATCTTGATCAGATTTCTAATACACTATGTACTCTGGCTGATCCTAGACTTGCATGGATCCTACCAGAAAACTTTTGAAATCTGCTCTATACCAGCTTGTTATTGAAGTCAACAATAAGAGAAAAGTAAAATCAAGTAAACAGGTAATTAATGGAGGTAAAAACCACCTTTCCAGTTTCCAGACCATGGAAATAACATTAGTTTATACAAACCAGGAAACAGAGACGTCAGAGACCTTTTCTTGTCCCGTCAGTTCTGCAAGATGACATAAATGGTAAACATATGTACTGACCTTAGAAGAATAATCAGAAATATTATTGACATTAACTGTTAGAATGTTAAGAGTGATGTTCGGCTGATAAGAGTTCTTATTAGCCCATTCTTATGTTTAACTTATCTTGTAACTGGGCCTGTGTTAATGGGCCTAATCCTGTTTAATGATAAGTCATCTGGGTGTCCCATCACTAATCAGGGGCATCCCAGTAATTTCTTGTACCTTGTACTATATTCATCTATAAATAAAGGACTGGTCGACTGGCTAGTACAGTTCGACATTCTCTTTAGTTCTGTGGTTCTCTTCTCTTCTTTGCTACTTCGAGTATAGCTCTTCGGATTACATGGTATCAGAGCATTAGCTCCTTCCTGGTTTCAGCAGGCGCACTCTCTTCTCTTGCTGTCTTTTCATCTTCTCTCTTCCTTTTCTGGGTTGCTGCAGTGAAGACCTAGGAGTGTAAGAGAGTAAAGCAAGTTCGAACCTAGGGTTTCTCTTGGTTGTAGGACTCGAGGGAAGTAAGACCCAGAAGTAGATGTCCTACTAGATTATCTCCAGCAAATAGTAGCTATTGGGCTACTAAGAGAGGTCTGTATAGGACAGACCTAGTTGAGGACTGATTTCAGCAGTCCTAGCACTAGCCGAAAGGGGGAGAGCTTCCTCTACAGTTGCAGCTTCGTGCTCCAGCAAGACTTGCGCCGAACTGTGGTAACTTCAGTTACAGATTTTCTTCAGGTCGGTTATTAGTCCTACTTTGTGAACTTCAGTTACTGCACTGCACAGTTGCTTCAAGTCGCAGAACAAGCCCTAACTGAAGTAACTTCAGTTACTAGCACTGTGAACTGATTCAGTTACAGCCCCTTACTTGCTACTTCGGCCAGTCCTAAACAGCACTGTACAGTACCCAAATTGTGAACACTTCTACCAGCACTGTGAACACTGTGACCACTTCGGCCAGTCCTAAACAGAACCACCTACAGCACTGTGAACAACTCTTGGACTGAAGTCAGGATGTCCTCACTATCCGGTGAAGTTTCCTCTAGAGATAACAGACCTGTTACAAGGTCTTCAAACCTGGAAAACCCTAATCTGCACAGCTTGCAGATTACAAGTGTGCTGCTAGATGAGTATAACTTCAGAGAGTGGTCTGTCTCAGCAATGCTGTTCATTACCTCTCGTGAGCTCACAGGCTATTTGGATGGAGACAAGAAACAACCAGAAATTGGCAGTTCTGAATACACCGTGTGGCGCAAGGAAAATGCCACAGTCATGTCTTGGTTGCTGGCCTCTATGACTCCTAGGGTGGTCAGAACTGTTCATCACTTCCCCACAGCTGCTAAAATTTGGGAGAAAGTATCTAAGACATATGGCCAGAAAAAGAACAATGCTAGAATCTACAGGCTGAACCAAGACATTGCAGCCCTAAGGCAAGGAGACATGTCCGTGGCAACCTACTTTGCAACATTGGAAGGCCTCTGGGAAGAGCTTGACCACCATTTGATTTTGGATTGGGAAAATGCTAATGATAAGGGGAGGCATGACAAGCAGATTGAGGAGGGCAGAGCCTTCAAGTTTCTGGCGGGTCTTGACCCTGTATATGAAGGTATAAGGTCACAGATTCTAGGGAGAGATGAATTACCTGAGCTTCACCATGTCTACTACCTGGTGAGGAATGAAGAAGTAAGGAGAAAGGAGATGCAAGTTGACTCTCAGACACAGTCAACATAACTACCTGGAGAACATTCAGCCTTAGTCTCCACTAAGGGGAATAGATTTTCAGACAAGAAGTCCCTCAAGTGTACACATTGTAGTGGTGAGAAACACACAAAGGAGAAATGTTGGGTCTTGTACCCTCATCTGAAGCCAGCTGCTCTGAGAAATGACAAAAGGCAACATAAGGGCCACACAGCAAGTGGGAATCTTGCCACCAACAACAGTAGTGACAACTCACAGAGTACTCAGACAGTGTCATCTTCCACCGCAAGGCAGGCTGCCGACTCCTCTGGACCAAGTACTTCGGGCTTCACAGCTAGTGAGGTAGAGGTTCTCAGCCGGGTATTAGCCCGTCTGAAGAACAATTCTTTAGCTTCCACCTCTCTTGCCAAATCCGGTACAGCCTCTGCATTTAGTGCATCTAGTTCCATTAATTCTACCTCTTGAGTGAGCGCAAGAACATTGTCTGAGTACTCCGGGCCTCTACATATCATTTGTTGTCTAGCCAGGATAAGATGAGAGTAGCTGATGGGTCCCTCTCCACCATCTCTGGCAAGGGGGTGGTTGACCTAAGCAAGGATCTCTCTCTTAAATCAGTCCTACATGTTCCTAGTCTTACCTCAAATCTGTTGTCTGTTTCAAAGCTTACGAAAAATTTGAACTGCAGTATAACTTTCTTTCCTTCTCATTGTGTCTTCCAGGACAGATTGACGAGGAGAACGATTGGGAGTGGTCATGAGTATGGGGGCCTCTACTATTTTGATGAAGATGCCAGCTCAGCCTTGCAAGGTTCTACTACTAGTTTGGAAAGTGTGGAGTTAATAGCTAGGCTGCACTTGTGGCATGCTAGGCTAGGTCATTTGTCCTTTTCTTCCTTAGCAATGTTGTTTCCCGAATTATGTAAGGGCATTCCGAGTCAGAGTTTAATTTGTGATGTGTGTCAAATGTCAAAACAATGTAGATCAATGTATCCAATTTCTAGTAATGAAATTCAAGCCCCTTTTGATTTGGTTCATTCTGATGTTTGGGGTCCTTCACCCATTGTTTCCATTGATGGCTTCCATTAGTTTATCAGTTTTATTGACCATTATTCTCGGTGCACTTGGATTTATCTGTTGAAAGGATGTGATGAAGTTCCCCGGATAACTATGATGTTTTGCAAGATGGTTGAAACACAATTTGATAAAAAGATCAAGCAATTCCGTTCAGACAATGCGGCTGAATACTTTGAAAGATCCCTGAACTCATTCATGGAAGATGCAGGCATATCACATCAATCATCATGTGCTTACACCCCTCAGCAAAATGGGGTTGCTGAGCGCTAGAACAGGCATCTATTGGAGACAGCTCGAGCCCTTCTTTTCCAGCACAATGTGCCCAAGCGATATTGGTCTCAAGTTGTTCTCACTGCATCATATCTGATAAATCGGATGCCATCTAAGGTACTGGGTATGAAGACCCCTTTCTCTGTTTTGTGTCCCACTCTTCCAGAATTTCCTCTTCCCCGCGGGTTTTTGACTGTACATGCTTCATACATGTGAAGGATCCAAAGAAGACCAAACTGGATCCTAAGGCTACAAAGGGAATATTTTTGGAGTACTCTCCTACGCAGAAGGGGTATAAGTGTTATGATCCTGTCTCCAAGAAAAAATATGTTACCAGGGATGTAGTCTTTTTTGAGTCTCAACCCTATTTCCAGTCTTCTCAGAATCCTCTTCAGGGGTAGAGTAGTGGGTTGGAAGAGGATCCTCATTCTCCCTTCTTTTTTGTTCCCATTTCATCACCTTCCACTACTACTAGCAGTAACATTCCAGGTCAACCTAGTGAGACTTCCACTGTGCCAGTTGCTTCTCCAGATTCAACTGATGCTTCTGAAGGTTCCAGTAAACAAGAGAAAGAGATACTTACATACAGTAGAAGGAAGATGGCCCCTCAACCTCATGATTGCAACCAGTTGAACTCAGATTAATCTGTCTCTGCAATCCAATGTAATTCTGACTCACTCAATTCAGATTTGGATCTTCCTATTGCTCTCCGTAAGCCTGTTTGTTCTTGTACCACTCGGCATCCCATAGTTGATTATGTTTCTTACTCACACTTATACCCTGCCTATCATTCCTTTGTGTTTGCTTTTTCCTCTGTATGTGTCCCTTCCAGGTATTCAGAGGTGGCATCTGATCCAAGGTGGAAAGAAGCCATGAATGAGGAGATGAAAGCCCTAATGAAAGCAAGGACGTGGGAATTGGTGGACTTGCCAGAGGGGAAAGGCACTGTTGGGTGCAAGTGGGTATTCACAGTAAAGCACAGGGAAGATGGGTTAGTTGAGAGGTACAAGGCCAGACTTGTGGCAAAGGGATTTATACAAAAGTAAGGAATTGACTACAAGGAAACCTTTGCCCCTGTAGCAAAGCTCAACACAATCAGGGTTCTACTATCACTAGCAGCAAAATTCTCTTGGGAACTTCATCAGCTGGATGTGAAGAATGCCTTCCTAAATGGTGATTTTCATGAAGAGGTATTCATGGAACCCCCACCTGGGTATGATGTTGGAAAGAAGGTATGTAAACTAAGAAAAGCATTATATGGTTTGAAGCAATCTCCCCGGGCATGGTTTGAGAGACTTTGTTTGACCATGAAGAAAGTAGGGTACACTCAGAGCAGTGCAGATCATACATTGTTTATAAGGAGACAGGATGACAAACTTACAACACTCATATGGGTGAGGAATACTGTGATAAGGAAAGGTACCAAAAGTTGGTAGGAAAACTGATATACTTATCCGTTACTCGGCCAGACATTGCCTATGCAGTGCATGTTGTCAGTCAATTCATGCATTCACCAAAGACCCCTCATATGAGAGCAGTGGAAAGAATCCTCAGATACTTGAAGACTTGCCCAGGGAAAGGAATTTTATTCAGAAAAAACAGCAGACTTGAAATTGAAGCCTACACTGATGCTGATTGGGCTGGGTCTGTTGGAGACAAAAAATCAACCTCAGGTTATTGTATATTCTTGGGAGGAAACCTAGTCACATGGCGCAGTAAGAAGCAGAATGTTGTGGCTAGATCAAGTGCAGAAGCAGAATACCGGGCTATGGCACATGGGGTTGCTGAACTCTTATGGCTCAGGACTCTCCTTAATGAGCTTGGTATCCAGACTGAGGGTCCTCTCAAGCTGTATTGTGATAATAAAGCTGCTATCAACATTGCCAACAATCCTGTGCAGCATGACAGGACAAAACATATTGAAATTGATCGACACTTTGTCAGAGAGAGAATTATTTCAGGAGAACTCTGTGTGCCTTATACTCCATCAGAGATGCAGATCGCAGATGTATTAACTAAAGGGCTGGCATCAACGAAGTTCAGGGACATACTTGGCAAGCTACACATGATTGATATCCATGCTTAGCTTGAGGGGGAGTGTTAGAATGTTAGAGTGATGTTCGGCTGATAAGAGTTCTTATTAGCCCATTCTTATGTTTAACTTATCTTGTAACTGGGCCTGTGTTAATGGGCCTAATCCTGTTTAGTGATTTAAGTCATCTGGGTGTCCCATCACTAATCAGGGGCATCCCAGTAATTTCTTGTACCTTGTACTATATTCATCTATAAATAAAGGACTGGTCGACTGGCTAGTACAGTTCGACATTCTCTTCTGTTCTGTGGTTCTCTTCTCTTCTTTGCTACTTCGAGTATAGCTCTTCAGATTACATTAACCATTTTTCCACTTATGAGGCAATAGATCAGTGTTGGTCCAAGATTCTTCTCAACATTTTCTGTAAGAAAATCAGGTTGATCAACAGTGGTTTAACAGTCCATGATCAACAGTTTGGCAGGTATATGTGTCATTAAAATCCAATTCAATGGTTCACGGTCAGAGGGTTCTCTTAACAACCCATGAAACACTATATGTTATCGATCATCAGTTCCAAGACATTCAACATAATAAATCTTGGCCCTATGAATCTATGATCAAGAAAGAAATAAAAAAGGAGCGGAAGAGGTGAAAAGATCAGGGAAGTTCAGTCATTTCAACAGCAGTTCAATCGCCTTGAGGAAAGCTTTTGGATTGAAGAGAAAAGATTTAATTTGGTCTGTCTGATGGTGCTCTGATAGGGCATAGAAAGTTAAGAGATAAAGAGAAGACAGAAAGAGGAGAAAGGATTGTGTGAAAGTAAATGAACAGTGTTTTAAAAGATAATGAAGTTACATATCTGCACTTGTGCCTAGAAATACAAATATTACCACAGGGACCAACTAAGAATAATGCCATGGTATCACTTAAATAATTCTCTTTATAATTTATGAACAGGCTTGCACTGTTAACCTACAAAAGTATATGTTTGTGCCATATAAAATAAATTGGACTTGACGTGTTAATACATAAAATAATGTATCTGTGTGAGTAAAATTCACATGGAAGAGCTCTATTCTTGATTTTATGATACTAATGTAAAAAATATGGGATGAGCCTCAAGCAACTAAAGTTGTTCATCTATGTCAGATGCAAAAGTGTGCATCAAAACTATCCCATACGGCCTTTGGCAGTATTTATACATCGTACGGGAGTAAGGCACTTAGATAGGCAATCAAGAACGATCTTTTCTTGGGTTCAACATTCAGCAAAAAGTATATCTATAGAAGCCAAACAATGAGGAGACAAGGAACTGGGAACAGTTATATTGGGGATCATTCCCCCAGAAATGTATGATAAACATAAAAGAACATAAAAAAAGAATAGACTAAGCAGAAGAGGCTGGCATAAATTTCATGGGATGCTAGGCACATAATTGTTGTACAATGTTTTTTAATCAGAAACTGTAATAACTTTTATTATTTCAATAAAACTTATACAATAACTTTGACAGATTTTTGCTCCTACAGAGCCACTCCCCCAACCACATCATGCCAACAAAGAAGCCCAAAAGACTTGTTTCCAAGACCCCCATAGGCCCTGCCTGCATCTGTGTTTATGCATTCATATATGTACATTATCTAATTTAGTTGTTTGGCTTTCTTTGAAAGGCTCCAATGGGTTTTCGCATTTGGCGCTATCTCAAACAAGAAGCTTCTAAAGGGCGGGTAATTTTACTAATGTGAATGAAGAGTTCTATTTTGATCTAATGAAATGATTTGTTATAAATATATGTATCTCTAAGTTTACATCCAATTAATCTTTAATTTTTAAGCATATCTTGCTTTTCTTCAGGCAATAATTATGGATCCTTTCAAAAAACGCTTTGTTACATCCTGTCATGGTGTTCCACTTGGTGGTATTGGGTATACTTTTGTTATTAACTTTTATTACAAATTTTGTTAGTTTTATTTGATTTTGATAGACTATTTTTGTTAAGTAAACGGTGGAATTTGCTTTTGGGTAACTGAAATAATGTGGAAATTTATTTTTGACTATGATGATGCTCTTTTCAGATAATAAAAAAGGGCAGCACAGTGCATGAGGCTCCTGCCAATGCAGGTCCAGGGAGGGACAGATGTACACAGCCTTACCCCCTGCACATACAATGAGGCTGTTTCCAAGATTTGAACTATTTTGGGACATAAGCACATGGGCTTGGGCCTGTTACTTTTATATTATGCTCTTGTGTTTATTTGGGGGGTAATAGGCGTGGGCTTGTATTGTTCTGTTTGTCTTTTGTACTTTTGTACCTTGCTGTCACCTAAGCAGGGGCAAAGTTGTCCATGCATGTAATACCGTAAAGCTCTCATTTAAATATCAATAAGGGGCTGGAAGAGAAGATCTTCTGTCCAATCTTCCTTTCAAAATCTTCTCTTCTCTTCTCTTCTCCAAACTAGGGATTGAATCTTCCTGGTATTAGAATACTAATCCTACCCTGGTCTGCATTGTTCTTTCTCCTTTATTTTCTTGTCTCTCAGTTTGCTTTTTCTTTCTCCTGGAACCCTAGTTTTGGTCGCAAATCTCTAGGGTTTTTCCTTGGGGTTTCAAACTAAGGATACCCTAAGCTGTTTAGCTATGAGCTAGTGGAGCTCATGATGCAGGGAATAGTCAACTACAACTACTAGAGAGACCTGTTCTCTCAGGTGTAGAAGTTGGACGATCAAGTAGCAGTCCAAGAAGTTTTGTGGGCTATTGAAAGCAGGAAGGGTGCGGTTCAAGGATCTTAAATCATGTCTGAAATAGTTTTCTGGGACTGTTAACATTGGAGTCACTGTCTTTGGACTGTTACACCCTTGCTTTGGACTGTTAGCTTGTGCAGAGTTGCAGTAAGTTCAGTATATCCTCAAGCACCAGTCTGCCACCAGTGAAATGACCTCTAAAGAGAACAGGTCAAGTGAGAGTGTAGGCAGGGGTAGGTAAGCCAATAGAGGGGTCTACCTAAAGGATGGTAGATGGCTCTGGAGGTGGAGGAAGGGGAAGATTAGTTGCAGGCTTAAGGGAAACTAGGGTTTCAGTCCGAAAGGGCTACATGGGAGTTCTGGAAGATTGAGGTGAGGAGAGTAGAAAGCTACAAACAATAATATGATTTGATAACAGTGATAGAAAGAAATGAAAAAGAGGTTCTTGAAGAGAAGAGAAGAGGAGAAAGAGAAGAAGAGATGGGGAGAAGCCAATAATGATCTGGTCGTCCCACTCATTGTCTTATATACTCATGACATAAAACCGATTACAATGACTAACATGCCCTTAATAGGGTGGAGCTCCTAACATAAAAACAGTCTCAAAAATAAATATAAATTAATGGGCCTTGGGCCCAATAACACAAATGATTCTAAAACCTAAATAAGAAAACACATAAAAAACTCTTCCTCAAGTTGGGAGTAGATGTCATACATTCCCAACTTGCGTAGATCATGTTCAAACTTATTTCTTGCAACTCCCTTGGTGAGAACATTAACTAGTTGTAAGTCAGATGAAACATATGGTAGGCACACTTTCCCAGATGTCACCCTTTTTCTTATGAAATGTTTGTCCACTTCTATATGCTTTGTTCTATCATACTAAAATGGGTTATGGTCAATGTTAATTGCTGCTTGATTATCGTAGTACAACTTTATAGGTTCCTCCGCATCAATTTCAATCCTTCCTAGTAAGGACCGAACCTAGAGAAGCTCTGAAACACCATGTGCTATAGCTCTATATTCAACTTCTACACTTGACCCAGCTACAACTAATTGCTTTTTACTATTTCATGAAATCACATTACCCTCAACAAGAGTGCAAACTCCTAATGTAGATCTCTTGTCATCTAGGCATTTTTCCCAATCAACATTTGTTTAAGCTTCTAGCTTCAAGTTTTCATGGTCAACAAACAATATTCTTCTGCGTAGGTGTCCTTTCAAATAGGAAAGTATCCTCTCAATGGTTCTCAGTGCTGAACTCTTAGGGCATGCGTGTATTGACTCACCACACTAACTGCATAGGAGATATTTGGTCGTGTCATGCACAAGTATAACAGCTAGGCCACCAATTGATACCTCCCAATATCCCTTCTTAACTCACCATCTGAAGCATTAAATTGTGATTTTGGTCAATGGGTGTATTAGCTGGTTTAACCCCAAGTTTTCCCATCTCCTGTAGTAGGTCCAACACATATTTCCTATGGGAAATAAAGATCCTATGTTTAGACCTTGCCACTTCAATGCCCATAAAATACTTTAGCTCCCCAAGGTCCTTAATCTTAAACTCCTTGTGTAGGTTCCTCTTTAAGGCATCAATCTAACTTAGACCATTCCTTGTGACTACAATGTAATCCACATAAACTATTAGCGTTGACACTAAAGATCCTCTTCTTCACAAACAAGGTATGGTTTGATTGTGTTTGAGTGTATCCAAAACCAATCAATGCACTCCTAAACTGCTTAAACCAAGCTCTAGGTGATTGTTTCAATCTATATAAAGATTTCTTTGATTTGCATACCTTCCCTTTACCTACATCACCATAAAACCACTTAAAGGTCCATGTAGACCTCCTCCTGGAAATCTCCATTGGAAAAAATTATTCACATCAAGTTGGAAGAGAGGCAAAGAGTAGGTAGCTACTAGAGATGAGGATTCAAACTGAACTCATTTTGGCTACTAGTGCAAAAGTCTCCAAGTAGTCTATCCCATAAGTCTAACTATACCCTTTTGTAACTAACATTGCCTTGTACCTTACTATGCTTCCATCAGCCCTGTACTTTATAGTATAGACCCATCTACAACCTTCTCTTTGCTATTAGGTAGACCCACAACTTTCCATGTCTGATTTTTAATCAAGGTTTCCATTTCCTCCTGCATAGCTGTCCTCTACTCAGGTTTGGAGAGAGCCTTACAAACATTCTTGGGTATAGACATAGAATCAAGAGAGGAAAGAAAGGCTTGGTAGGAGGGAGATAATTTACTTTAGGAATGATGATGTGAGATACAATGAGCTCTTCCGCTTCCGGTGTACAATAGAAAGATCTGGGCTGTGCACATGGTGTAGTATCAATAGGAATTGAAACATCAGAGGGAGCAAAAGGCATACCTGAATTTGTGTCAGTCGAACCTAGAATCTCAAATGTGATAGGAAGTGGTGTGGGTTCCTTATTGTGGAATCAACCTCTTTGTGCTTTTGTAGGTGTTGATGTGTAAAATACTGATAAGCAAGATGTAATTGAGTAAGCAAAGTAGGCAAAACAATTAGGTCAGACATTGGAGTAGCTAAAGGAGATGAATAGAAAGTGGTGTGGGTTGCTCATTTCTTCCCTCAAAACACTCCCCTAAGAAAGACTCCCTAAAAGAAAGGTGTGGACTCAAAGAAAGTGACAACCATGGTGACATACCAGCTCCCTAACACCAAATCATAACAACAATACCCCTTTTGATTTCTTGCATACCCAAGGAATACATACTTTTTTACTTTAGGGTCTAGCTTTGAGCTGTGAGGACCAAGAATATGGACAAAGCATACACATCCAAACTCATCAAGAGATCTCATCAAATATACCCAAGAATATCGTGAACATTCACAAACAAGAGAAAGTAGTGAGCCACCCATAGAAGGAGCAATGATATGGTCCTTGAACATTAGTATGAACAATATAAAAAACTGAAGAACATCTTTAATTACTTCACTTAAAAGAATGTCTACAATGTTTTCTAAGTTGACAACCTTCACACTCCAAACTAAACAACTTAACAAAGTCAAATAGCTTTGGAAACAAAAAATACAAAGAACTATAAGACAAATGCCCTAACCAATTATGCCAAAGCATAATCTGACCTATTGACTTTGACTCATATTATTGTTGCTGACATGATGACTTTGGTGACTAGGAAGCACTTTGAGAAGGTAGACTCCATTCACCTTACAACCACTCCCAATCGTCCTCTTTGACTTTAGATCCTACAAAACACAATGACTAAGAGAAAAAAATTATTGAACAATTCAAATTTTTTGTCAAACTATTAGTAGAAGTTCAGGACTGTTATCAGTCTTGAACCCTAATGGATTTCAGGTTCGAAAATAAGAAGAAAGGTAAAGAGAAAAGAGGAGGAAGATGAAGTAGAAGCAGTAGAACACAAGAGTTGAAAAGGAGGAGCAGAAGCTTGATGTTTTGCCGCCACCACTTTAATTAATATTTATAGGTTATGCTCATTACATGGAAAGGACAGATCTGCCCTTAGTCTTTACAGAACAAGTAGAGCAAAAATAAGACTGAAATAAATAACAACTGAAACAACTAAGTGACCAATAGCTAACCCTAGGAAGACTAGAACACCTTTTACCCTACGAACACAATGGGACCATAGCTGTGGGGCCCACATCAGTGTTCTCTACACTCCCCCTCAAGTTGGGAATAAATGTTTATCATTCCCAACTTGGATAGATCCGCCTCTAGCTTCTTCCGTGGTACAGCTTTGGTGAGGATATCTGCCAGCTGCATGTTGGAGGTGATGTATGGGAGACACACTTCTTGTGATGAGACCCTCTCTCGTACAAAGTGTCGATCAACTTCAATATGTTTAGTTCTGTCATGCTGCACCGGGTTGTGTGCTATATTAATAGCCGCTTGATTATCACAGTACTCAGCTTCAGCACTAGATCGGGAGACAACACTCTGTTTCTTACTCCTCCAAGAGACCAGGTTACCTCCCACAAGAGCACAATATCCAGAGGTAGACCTTCTGTCATCAACACTCCCAGCCCAATTGGCATCCGTATAGACTTCCACCTTCATGTGATCATTGTTCTTGAACAGTATACCTCTACTCGGGCATCTCTTCAAGTATGCTAGTACTCTTTCTACTGCTAGAAGGTGCGTGGTTCTAGGAGAATGCATGTACTGACTGACAACACTAACTGCATAACTGATATCTGGCCGAGTGAGGCATAGATATAGGAGCTTTCTCACTAACCGCTGGAACATAACTTTGTCTTCAAGCAGCTCCTCACTCTCTGCACTAATCCTGTGGTTCTGTTCAATGGGTGTATTTGCAGGTTTGACACCCAACTTTCCAGTTTCAGCCAATAGATCTAGAACATATTTCCTCTGAGAGACAAAGATCCCCTATTTAGATCTAGCAACCTCAATACCCAAAAAATACCGTAGTGTCCCCAGATCTTTCACCTCAAACTCTTGATGAATGACCTGTTTGAGGGACTCAATCTCATGGCTGTCATTTCCTATTACCACAATATCAACATATACTGCAAGTAGTGTTAGTGAGGACTCCACCCTCTTGATGAACAGTGTATGATCTGACTGGGCCTGTACATAACTGAACTTCCCAAGGGCTAGTCTGAATCTGTAGAACCAAGCTCTAGGTGACTGCTTCAAACCATACAATGCCTTATTGAGCCGGCAGACCTTCTTACCTGCCTTTGTATCATAGAATCCAGGAGGCAACTGCATGTAAACCTCTTCCTGCAAGTCCCCATTCAAGAAGGCATTTTTAACATCCATTTGGTACAAAGGCCAAGTGTAGCTTGCTGCAAGAGATAATAGAACCCGAATGGTGGTCATCTTGGCTACCGGGGCAAATGTCTCCAAGTAATCTATACCATAAGTCTGAGTGAACCCTTTTGCAACTAGCCGAGCTTTGTACCTCTCAATGGAACCATCCGCATTGTGCTTCACAGTAAATACCCATCTGCATCCAACTGGTTTCTTTCCTTTGGGCAAGTCAACTAGCTCCCAGGTATTATTTTTCAACAGGGCATCCATTTCAACTTGCATTGCACCTCTCCACTCCGGGACTGATAGGGCTTCTTGCACTGTTCTTGGAATAGGGACATTAGCAACGGAAGTGAGATAGGACCTGTAGGAGGGAGATAGGCGATTATAGGACAAAAACTAGGAGATGCAGTGGGCTGTAGATGTGGTGCAATGCCGTTTTCCTTTACGGATGGCAATGGGAAGGTCAAGGTCATCTGTAGGGGATGAGGTAGCAACAGTGGAAGGAGTCTCTGTGGGCCCTGGGACTGTAATATCTGAACTTGGAGCCGCAAAAGAGGTTGGAGCTGGCCGGGACTGCTGATGACTGGGATCAACCTGGCTGCATCGCCTGTGATATACTCTCAACTCCCGGTCCCCCTAACCACCTTCGCTACTACAGCCTTCATCATCCACTAGAATAGGTAAGGGAACAGCCCCAAAAGTATTAACCCTGCCCTCATTGCACTCCCCTTGAAGAAAAGGACCCAAATCTCCACGCTCACTACTCTCCCCCTGAGGAGAGACCTGAGAATAGTAGGGTGTCTCCTCAAAGAAAGTGACATTCATGGATACAAACTTCTTCCCTGAGACAGGATCATAGCAACAATAACCCTTGAGTTTGTGCATAACCAAGAAAGATGCATTTGGAGGCCTTGGGTTCAAACTTGGAATGATGGGGACCGAGAAGCTGAACAAAACAGGTACAATCAAATATTTTGAGGGGAACAGTGAACAACTCCTCATCTGGGTATAGAAGGCAAAAAGGAGATGACATATCAAGAACCCGGGAAGGAAGCCGATTAATAAGATATACCGTCGTGAGGATAGCATCACCCCAGAAGTGAATAGGGACATTGGAGGTAAACATAATGCTTCTAGCCACCTCCAAGATGTGCCTATTCTTCCTTTCTGCAACCCCATTCTGCTGAGGTGTATGAGGGCAAGTGCTCTGGTGAATAACCCCATGAGTAAGAAGGTAAGATGCCAATGGCTTAGCAAAGTATTCCTTTGCATTATCAGATCTAAGAACTTTGATCTTGGCATCAAACTGGGTTAGGATCATTTGGTGAAAGTTTTGGGTCAGGGCGGGAACCTCATCTCGTGAACGCATAAGATAAACCCAAGAAAACCGGGTATGGTCATCAACAAATAACAGAAAATATCTGTACCCACCCATGGAAGGAATGTGATATGGCCCCCAAACATCCGTATGCACAAGATCAAAAGGACGATTGCTCCTTTTATTACTCAACGAATAAGAGTGTCTACAATGTTTAGCAAACTCATAGCTTTCACATTGCAATTGGGACAACTCAATAGACTCAAACAAATTAGGAAACAAACTCCTTAAGGACCGAAAAGACAAATGACCCAATTGGCATAACCGAACTCACACTCTGGGAAACAAGTGACTTCTTATCCCCTGACTCTTTCCGACGAGAACTCTCCCCGAGCGGATAGATCCCATTCGTCTCACGGCCAGTCCCAATCACCTTCTTCGTCTTTAGGTCCTGAAAAACACACCGGTTAGGGAAGAAGGTTACTGAGCAGTTCATGTGTTTGGTAATACTACTGACTGAAAGAAGGTTAGTATCAAGCTTAGGGACATGTAAGACAGAAGACAAGGAGATGATATCCGATAGCTTGATGTCACCCTTGCCAGAAATGGGGACAAGAGAGCCATCAACAATAGATACTTTATCCCTACCAGAAGATAAATGATAAGTGGTAAACAATGAAGGCAAGCTAGTCATATGGTCGGATGCACCTGAATCTATTACCCAACAGGGTTCAGTGGTACCTAGAGCTGAGGCAAAGCAGGCTGAGGCTCGAGTACCTGAATTTGCGAAAGCAAATGTGGCGGGGGCTAATGGTGACTGCGGTGGCTGAGCTGAGTTCCCAACTTCCCTTTCCAACTGTATAAGAGCAGCTCGAACTGCGGCTAAGGTCTCTAAGAATGTGCCTCTTGTGCCAGACGAGGATGCTGAATTAGTATGCACTGCCACATGAACGTTACCCTTCTTGCTTCTTAACTTTGCCGGGACCAAATAAGGATGTAGCTTCCAACATGTTTCTTTTGTGTGTTTGGGTTTCTTACAATGCCCACATACCACATAACTGCTGTTCCCAATACTGCCTTCTGCCTGATTCTTAAACTCCATTTCGGTCAAGAACCAGAAGTCTCAAAATTAGGGTTACTACAGCCAAAACCAGCACTTGGACTATCAACCACAATCACAAAATCAGTATAGAACCAATCTATACTCACAATAGATGTACATGAAACAGGTATAAAACTGATATGAAATCAGTAACCACACACAACAGCAACAGTCCGAACTGTTTTCACCCCCTTAGAAGAGTTCGAAACCCCAAAAGAAAACTGAAAAACAGTTTGAAGAACAATCTGATATGCTGAAGCCGAATTGGGGTTTTAATCAGTTCTAAAAGCAAATTCTCAGCCGTACACTCCAGACAGTACCGTACGGATAAGGCTCGTAGTAGGGTTAATATGAAACCCTAAAACTGATCAATGTTGAGGAGTACTATTAGGGTTTGCCGCAGTATTAGATCACAAGGTTCAGTCTAGTACTAGGGTTTGCCGCAGGATTAAGACAAAACCCTAGAGAATAGAAAGATAAACCCTAGAGTGGTTCGGCCGCCCTTGCTAGATAGGTCCAACCTATCTTCTCTGATAGTACTTCTCTCAGAAAATAAAAAACTTACAATAGGATGTTGTTCGCTGCCTTCCAAGGTTACTCGAACCCTAGCCTTCTCTGATTCTTCCTGATCACCAACTCGCTGCAACTGTGGCAATTCTTCAAACAGCTGCTAATCCTCTGGAGATCTCCATGAACCAGTCAACGAACTCTATTTTCTCAGCTTCCAGCCTTAGATGGTTCTCATGTGGTTGGCTGGACTAGACTCACATGAGAAACCCTAGCTCTGATACCAAGCAGAAGTTCATGACTGTTCAGTCTTGAACCCTAATGGATTTCAGGTTCGAAAATAAGAAGAAAGGTAAAGAGAAAAGAGGAGGTAGAGGGAGCAGAAGCAGTAGAACACAAGAGTTGAAAAGGAGGAGCAGAAGCTTGATGTTCTGCCGCCGCCACTTTAATTAATATTTATAGGTTATGCTCATTATATGGAAAGGACAGATCTGCCCTTAGTCTTTACATAACAATTAGAGCAAAAATAAGACTGAAATAAATAACAACTGAAACAACTAAGTGACCAATAGCTAACCCTAGGAAGACTAGAACACCTTCTACCCTACGAACACAGTGGGACCGTAGCTGTGGGGCCCACATCAGTGTTCTCTACACTATTCATAGATAAAAGATTAGTACTCATTCTAGGAACATGCTATACAAAAGGTAGGGTAATGGTATCGGTTATTTTGATAGACCCCTTCCCAACAATGGGAACATGGGAGTCATCATCTATAGAGGCTTTATCTCTATCAGAGTAGAGGTGGTATGAAGAGAAAATGGTGGAAATATTGGTCATATGTTCTAAGGCTCCTATCTATAATCCATGGAGGTCCCCCTTATCTGTGGTGGAGGCATAATTTGTAGTGGCATATGAACTACCTGTATGAGCAAATGAAGTAGTATGACTAGCTCCTGGGCTGCTTCCACCTTGTCCACCCGGTGAGTTAGTTGTATCTCTCTGACTTAGAAACTACTCATATCTCTCTAACTCGACCATAGCTACAACTATTGCAATTTACTCTAAAGAAACTATTGTAGGCGGTCGAAATAAGTTACCTGTTATTACCATATTAGTGTTCCCCTTCTTATTTCTAAGCCGAATGTATAAGATGTGGATGAAGCTTCCAACAAGTATCTTTGGAATGGTTAGGCTTCTTAAAGTATTCATAAATTAAATCCTTCTTATCCTCTTTCCTACTATCACTACCACCATTATCCCCACTAGGCTTAAGTTTCACTGTGCTAACTATAGCAGACTACTGATTAGGTTCCTCATCATTACATTCCTCCTACTCTCTTCTCTAGACACAAAGGCATATGCCTGAGAGAGAGTTACACTATCACTAGAAAGAACATGTTACTGTGCAATAACATATTCTAGATTGAGTCTTGCTAGAAACTTAAGCATTCTATTCTTTTCTACTAGCTTCTGGTAAGTAGCTCCATCTTTACTACTCTCCCAAACCATAGTCTCCAAATGGTTTATCTCCTGTCGCAAGGTTTTGAGGGCTGAAAAATAAACTGCAATAGATTTATCTCCCTTTCTAGTAGTAATCACCTAATTCCTCAATTGGTAGGTCCAAGCAACATTCTCACTCTATGAATAAGTCTTTGCAACTCCATTCCAAATTTCCTTAGCTCTATTATCCCATAGAAAGTTCTTGCTTATATGGGGTAACATAGAATTGCACAACCAAGTCATCACCATGTAATTCTCTTACACTCACCAGGAAGAATTGTTCTCAGGTTTTTTCTCTTTACTTGTTACATATCCCAATTTCTATGGGCACCAGTGGCCATTTTGGCTGATTATGATCACTTTAAATAATTTGTACGGTCCAACTTAACTATAGTGATGGTCCCTGCCCCAAAAGGATCACTAGCACCTCTTACATTTAGTCCCATTTCACCGGTAGACTTGTGCTCAACTCCACTGTCTTCCATAATTCCTAGGGCAGTTTAGAAAATCAATTGTAGATAAGAAAAAAATAGATTGATCCCCTTTGGAGGCCTTAACCAAACTTATATCACCTAGAAACCTTCACTCAGAGAGATTCCTAGCTTCCTGGGAGCCGGTAGAAACAGGGGAAAAAGCTGCTGCTTTCTCTAGAGACCTCAAAAAACTCAGAAGCTGAACAGTCCCCTTTAGAAAACACCAAGAAGTCTAAAAATTCCTGAGCGCCCCTTCCTAAGTCAAAAATAAAGAGTCCTACTACAATCAAGATTCTTCCTCTTTCTCCAGTTCTTCCTAATTTATATGATAAACCCAAGATCTGACACAAGGGGTTCTAGATCCACCAAAAAAATCCAAGAACTTGGCCCTTTTGAAGTCTTCAATCAGCTCTCTAACTCACCATGCAGTCAGCTGTTCTAGGCCTGCCTGATGGAAGACTCAAAAAATCTCAAAGAAAAGAAAAAGAGGTTCTTGAAGAGAAGAGAAGTGGGACAAGAGAAGAGATGGGGAGAAGCCAATAATGATCTGTGTTGAAGATTAATTAGTTTTGTGATGTTTTTCTGAGTAGATGTTTATGTTAGTTGTTAGATAGGAGGTGGGGACCACAGTAGTTAAGTGAGTCCAAATTTTATTATGTTTTTTGAGTGTTATATATGCTGTTTTATGTTTTGCCGCCCTATAAGGGCATAGTTGTCTTTGGACTGTTCTATTATTTTAGTATAAATAATAAGTGAAGGGGGCAGCCAGATTAATTGCTCTCTTTTCTTTCAACTTCTCTTCTCTTCTTCTCCTTCTCTCTTCTCTCTTCAAGAAATTACTTTCTTTCATATTTTTTAATAAAGCAGATTTCTACTTGGTATCAGAGCATCGGCTAGGGTTTCTTGAAGCATTCTCATGCAGCCCTAGATCAGCCGATTGCATGAAGAAGTAAAGGGCTGATCAATTTGCTATAGATTGCCCAGTTCTTGGAGTTTTTGGTGGGAATTAGACATCAGGAAGGTGATCTACTGTTCGGCATCAAAATCAGGAAGAACTGGAGTACGGGGAAGAGTCCCAGAAAAGTTGGACTCTTTGTTTTTTATCTGATCTTGGGCGCCCAGGTATTGTTAGTTTTCTTTTGATTTTCTGAAGAGGGCAGTTTGGTTTTTGAAATTTTCTAGGCCTCCCGGAGTGATCGATTCACTTTTCTCTTTGTTGGGAGGCGTGGGGAGGAGAGAGATTTCCCTCCAGCTAGGGTTTTCTTCTTCCGGAAGGGTTGGTTTCTGTGTGTGTGGTATTAAATTATTTTTTGAAGGTCTCCAATCTATTTTTTCTTACTGTTGAACTGTTCGAAGTAAAATGGAGAGTTGGAATACCGAGATGAAATCTACCGGTACTGTGGGACTGGGTATTGGATGTAGTAGTGATATTTTTGGGTCTGGGATCATTACTACAGTAAAACTTGATGACACAAATTATTTGGAGTGGGCACAATCAGCTAAGATGGCTATTGGTGCCAGTGGAAAATTAGGGTATCTCACTTGGGAGGAGAAGAAACCTGATATAGACTCTTCCCGATGGGTGCAAGAGCTGGCCTGCACCCCAACATGCCTGTCTCTTGTAGAAGGTCAAGGATGTATTTCCGTTGACATATATAGATGCCCTCTTTGGATCTAGCAACTTCAATCCCTAGAAAGTATCTCAATTGACCCAGGTCTTTGATTTCAAATTCAGCATCTAGGACCTCCTTCAGCCTTTTAATCTCTTCCTTATCATCCCCAGTAATTACCATATCATCTACATAGACGATAAGAGCTGTAAGTTTCCCATTTCTCTTCCTTATGAATAGGGTATGATCTGCCCCGCTTTGAGTATATCCACCTTTCTTCATGGCTCCACATAGCTTCTCAAACCAAGCTCGAGGGGACTGTTTAAGGCCATATAGTGCTTTTCTCAGTCTACACACTTTCCTGCCAAATTCATAACCTGGTGGAGGATCCATGAATACCTCGTCATGTAGATCACCATTTAAAAAGATATTCTTCACATCCAGCTGATGAAGCTCCCACGAGAAATTTGCAGCTAATGATAGTAGAACTCTGATAGTGTTGAGTTTTGCTACCGGAGCAAATGTTTCTTTGTAGTCAATTCCTTCCTTTTGAGTAAATCCCTTTGCTACGAGTCTAGCCTTGTATCTTTCAATGGACCTGTAGAGAAGATGGGCCGAATGGCCCATAGGTTGTTTATTCTTTCTTGTTATTTATGTTTTTCTATAATGGGCCTTATTTTGGGCCCATCTTGTCTATATTAAGTTCTTTTTAAATTCTTGCCCAACTAAGGGCCTCCTTGTAATTATTCAAATATATCTTAATAAAATAGAGTTAGGGAGCTGAGAGGGAGTAGGTTCGAAACTCTCATTCTCAAACCCTCATTGCCGAACTCTCAAGCTCTCCTCTCTTCAGTTTTCTTCAGGACCCATCCTCCCTATGCTTCACAGTGAACACCCACTTGCATCCAACAATGCCTTTCCCTTCTGGTAGATCTACTAATTCCCAAGTCCATGCTTTCATTAAGGCCTTCATTTCTTCATTCATAGCCTCTTTCCACTTTGGGTCAGACACTGCCTCTGAGTACCTAGTAGGAACATGCAGAGAAGAGAGAGCAGACACAAAAGAACAATAACGAGGGGACAAATGTGAGTAAGTCAAAATCAGCAATGGGGTGTCTGATAGTACAAGAACGGGTAGACTTACGAAGGGCAATCGGAAGATCCAAGTCAGAGGAATTGATAGGATTACCTTGAGTTACTGAGACAGGTTGATCCGAGTCCAATTGGTTGCTGTCATGAGTTGGAGGACTCTTCTTCCTTCTATTGTAGGTGATTCTGATATCTTTCTGCTACCTGCTAGAGTCTTTAGTAACATTTGCAACATCACTAGTAGTAGCTGGGCCAATGGGAGCCTCAGTAGATTCACCTGGGATACTACAACTAGGAGGATCAAGAGGAGAGGATGGAAGATCCGAGGCAGAGAGGGGCACAAAGAAGGAAGGAATAGAAGGATCAACAGTAGGGTCCTCTTCCATCCCATTAGTCTCCCCCTGAAGAGGATCCTGGGAAGATTGAAAGTAGGATTGAGACTCAAAGAACACCATATCTTTTGTGACATATTTTTTCTTGGTGACTGGATCGTAACACTTGTATCCCTTCTGAGTAGGAGAGTACCCCAAGAAAATTCCCTTCGAAGCTCGAGGATCCAATTTGGTCTTCTTCGGATCCTTGACATGTATGAAACATACACACCCAAAGACCCTCGGTGGAAGAGAAAAAACAGGAAGGTGAGGGCAAAGAACAGAAAACAGAGTCTTCATCCCCAAGCCCTTAGATGGCATTCGGTTTATCAGATACGATGCAGTAAGGATTGCTTGAGACCAATAGGCTTTTGGAACCTTGTGCTGAAATAGTAAAGCTCGTGCGGTCTCTAATAAGTGTCTATTCTTGCGCTCAGGAACCCCATTCTGTTGGGGGGTACTAGCACAAGATGACTGATGGATCATTCCCGCATCCTCCATAAACAAGTTTAAGGACCTTTCGAAATATTCAGCAGCATTATCTGACCTGAATTGCTTGATTTTCTTGCCAAATTGTGTTTCAATCATTTTGCAAAATGCCATGGTTACTCGCGGCACTTCATCTCGTGTCTTTAACAAGTAGATCCGTGTGCATCGAGAATAGTGATCAATAAAACTGATAAAGTATCGATAGCCATCAATAGAAACAATGGGAGAAGGACCCCAAACATCAGAGTGGACTAAGTCAAAAGGTGTTTGAATTTCATTACTAGAAGTTGAATACACAGTTCTACACTGTTTTGATAATTGATAGACTTCACAGACTAACTTTTGACTTGAAACACCTTGGAACAATTCTGGAAACGACATTTCCAATGGCGAAAACTGTAAATGACCTAGCCTAGCATGCCACAAGTGTAGCTTAGTTAATGACTCCACATTAGATTGACCACTAGTAGTAGATGTTTGTAGGGCCGAACTGATGTCTGCATCAAGGTAGTAGAGGCCTACACGCTCATGACCACTCCCAATCGTTCTCTTCGTCAAACTGTCCTGAAAAACACAATGAGTAGGAAAAAAAGGTTATGCTACAGTTCAAGTTCTTGGTAAGTTTTGAAACAGATAAAAGGTTTGAAGAGAGATTGGGAACATGCAAGACAGATTTGAGTGAGAGGCCTTTGCTTAGGTCAACCACTCCTTTCCCAGATATGGTAGAGAGGGAACCATCAACAACCTTCATCTTGTCTTGGCTAGACATTAAATGATAGGAAGAAAATAAAGAAGACATGTGAGTCATGTGGTCAGTCGCACCGGAATCAATAATCCAGGAGGCTGGATCAATGGAACTAGTAGCACTAAAGGCGGAGACAATACCTGATCCGGCAAGGGAGGTGGAAGCAAGGGAATTTATCCTTAGGCGGGTCAGTGCCTGGCTAAGTACCTCTACCTCATCAGCTGTGAAATCCATAGACCCATGTCCTTGGGAACTAGTTGTCTGTCCCATGGAAGAGGAAGCAACTGTGGATGAGTGTTTGGAACCTCCATCACTGTGACTTGCTGCCAGGTTCCCACTTGTAGATTAGCCCTTCTGGTGCTTCTTATCTTTCCTCAATGCAGCTGGTTTCAGATGAGGATCGAGAACCCAACAGGTCTCTTTCACATGCTTTTCTCCCCCACTGTGAGTACACTTCAGGTGTCTCTTGTCAGAGAACTTGTTCCCCCTTTGATTTGTAGAAATTAGGGCTGAATGTTCTATAGACTGTTCAGCTAGTTTAGTCTGAGCATCAACTTGCATCTCTTTTCTTCTCACCTCTTCATTTCTCACAAGGTAGTAGACATGATGTAAGTCGGGCATCTCATCTCTTCCTAGAATTTGGGACCTTATGTTCTCATATATTGGATCTAGGACATCCAAAAATTTGAATGCTCTACCCTCTTCAACTTGTTTGTCATGTTTCTCCTTGTCTCTGGCATTCTCCCAGTCAATGATGAGGTGGTGATCCAGCTCTTCCCATAGTCCTTCTAATGTAGCAAAGTATGTTGCAACACTCATATCTCCTTGCCTCAGGGCAGCAATATCTTGATTCAGTCTATAGATTCGGGCATTATTTTTTTTCTGCCCATAGGTCTTAGACACCTTTTCCCATATCTTGGCAGTTGTGGAGAAGTGTTGAACGGTCCTAGCTACCCTTGGAGTCATTGAAGCAAGTAGCTAGGACATGACTGTAGCATTCTCTCTTCTCCAAATAGCTATTCAGCACTCCCTATTTCGGGTTCTTTCTTCTGCCCGTCTAAGTAGCCGGTAGGATCCCGGGATGTGATAAAGAGCATGGCTGAAACAGACCATTCCCTAAAGTTGTATTCGTCTAGCAACACATTTGTTATCTTTAGGCTGTGCAGATTTGGGTTCTCCAGATTAAGAGACCTCCCACTAGCCCTAACATCTCTAGAAGACACTTCCCTGGATATGGAAGACATCTTCTCCGACTTGCAAGAGTACCAAAAACTGTCACACAAGTTATATGAAACCACTTCAGACTTACGGAGCTTGCAGCACTGTAAACTCAGACCGGAGGGTCCGTATCAGGGCTGGAATACCAAGTTCCACTCTGCTGTACTGCTCTAACTACTGCTGTTGCAAGCTGCCACCAAACTGCTGAAGCAGCGAACTGAAACCCTTCTGCTGTGTTTAGCCACTGTTGCTGCAGCCTGGACCTTGCTGTTGTGGCTTCTACCACGTGCTAACCACTGCTATCGCAGGCTGAACCCTCACCCACGAACTGTTCTAGGACTGCTGAGATCAGTCCTCTCTTCCAGATCTGTTCTACACAGATCTCACTTAGCCGAATGGCTACAACTTGCCGTGTGGGTCTGTTAGGGCATCAGCTACTGGGACTAACTCCCCTTGGGCCCTACAACCAAGGGAAACCCTAGATATAGGTTCTGCTGGGTTCTATGACCAGACCTAGGGCTTCTTTGCAGTACCAAGATAGAGAGAAAGGTGAGAGAGAGAGAGGTGTGAGGCAGCTGCTGTAACCAGGCAAGTTTTAGTGCTCTGATACCATGCTTGCCGAACTGAACCTGTCAAGTGAGCAGAGAAGAAGAGGAGGAAGAAGAAGAGAAAGAGAAGAGGAGAAAGGAAGAAATGTTCGAATGGGCACTGTTCATCAGCCGGCCCTGTTCACTTATATAATAACAATACATAAAGTTACATAAAAGGACCAGGATGCCCCTGATTAGTGATGGGACACCCAGTCAAATAAGACACTAAATAAAAATAGGCCCAGTAACTAAGCCCATTAACTAAAGACTTAATACCCAACCTAGACAAGAGGATAACAAAATATCAGCCGAACAAACATTTCTTATGCTGTCAGTGTTGTGAGTCAGTACATGCATGCACCTCGGGTTCAGCACTGGGAAGCTATTGAGAGAATACTTGCATATCTGAAAAAACACCCTGGCAGAGGTATTCTTTTCTCAAATCATGAGAATCTGAAGCTAGAATCCTATACAGATGCAGACTGGGCAGGGTGCTTAGATGACAGGAGGTCTACATCAGGAGTGTGCACCTTTGTAGGTGGAAACTTGATCTCCTGGAAGAGTAAGAAGCAAGCGGCTGTGGCAAGGTCAAGTGCAGAGGCTGAGTATAGATCCATGGTTCATGGTGTCTCAGAACTTCTTTGGGTTAGATCTCTTTTGAGTGAGATTGGGGTGAAAGCAGAACCTATGATGTTATACTATGACAATCAGGCTGCAATCAATATTGCCCACAATCCAATTCAGCATGATAGGACAAAACACATTGAAGTTGATAGACACTTTATAAGAGAAAGGGTAACAACTGGAGAAGTTTGTTTGCCTTATGTCTCTTCAGAGTTGCAGCTGGCTGATGTTCTCACTAAAGGGGTGGCAAGGAACAAGTTTGAACATAATCTACGCAAGTTGGAAATGTGTGACATTTACTCCCAACTTGAGGGGTAGTGTTGAAGATTAATTAGTTTTATGATGTTTTTCTGAGTAGATGTTTATGTTAGTTGTTAGATAGGAGCTGGGGACCACAGTAGTTATGTGAGTCCAAATTTTATTATGTTTTTTGAGTGTTATATATGCTGTTTTATGTTTTGCCGCCCTATAAGGGCATAGTTGTCTTTGTACTGTTCTATTATTTTAGTATAAATAATAAGTGAAGGGGGCGGCCAGATTAATTGCTCTCTTTTCTTTCAACTTCTCTTCTCTTCTTCTCCTTCTCTCTTCTCTCTTCAAGAAATTACTTTCTTTCATATTTTTTAATAAAGCAGATTTCTACTTGGTATCAGAGCATCGGCTAGGGTTTCTTGAAGCATTCTCATGCAGCCCTAGATCAGCCGATTGCATGAAGAAGTAAAGGGCTGATCGATTTGCTATAGATTGCCCAGTTCTTGGAGTTTTTGGTGGGAATTAGACATCAGGAAGGTGATCGATTTGCTATAGATTGCCCAGTTCTCTTCTTCTCCTTCTCTCTTCCTTCTCTCTTCAAGAAACTACTTTCTTTCATATTTTTTAATTCAGCAGATTTCTACTATTTGGATGCCCCACTCTTTAGCTTATATACTCATGAAATAAAACTGATTACAATGACTAATATTAGGGCAGTTACTGCTAACAACATAAAAACATTCTAAAAAATAAACATAAGCTAATGGACCTTTGGCCCAATAACACTAATTAATGATTCTAAATAAGAAAAACACAAAAAAAAACCTACTGAATCTCAACAAGGAAAACCTTGAGCTCTCCTATTTATAGACGTGAGGCATGTAAAGGAGGGAAAGTTTGTTATTTTGTTAGATCACTTGTTTTGTGGAGACTGTAATCAGTCCTACTCTAGATGAGAATTCAATAAGAAAAAGTTTATAGAATATAAGAGAAAGAAGAGAGAGAGAGAGAGAGAGAGAGAGAGAGAGAGAGAAATCATAGAGAGGAGATTTCAGAAAAGAGTGTGGGTAAATTAATGATTGCCGCCCCACTCAGCTATTTATATTAATAACTTAAAACATAGTAAACTTACAATATTGCCCCTACTGTTAAGTATCAACACAAATAAACAACAGCTGAAAGTAACTGAAATAACTAACTTACTAACACTACTAATATGCTAACAACAACATAAATAACATTCTAACTCTACATTCCCACTCAAGTTGGGAGTAGATATTCATCACTCCCATCTTGCGTACATCTATCTCCAACTTGGCCTTTGGCACTGCCTTAGTGAGGAGATCAACAAGTTGCATGTCAGAGGTAATATATGGAAGGCACACTTCTTGAGAGACAACTCTCTCTTTGATAAAGTGTCGATCCACTTTAATATGCTTAGTTCTGTCATGTTGAATTGGATTATGGGCAATGTTAATAGCGGCTTGATTATCATAGTACAACATTAGGGGCCTCTCATAAGTAATGCCCAATTCCTCAAAGATAAAGGAGTTTCCCAACCAATCGTTGAAACATAACCTTGTCTTCAAGGGGCTCTCCACCTTCTGCACTCTTATGATTTTGTTCAATAGGTGTGTCAACAGGTTTAACACCTAGCTTCATAGTTTCTTCCAAAAGGTTGAGAACATACTTCCTTTGAGAAACAAAAATCCCATGTTTAGACTGTGCTACCTCAACGCCCAAGAAGTACCGTGTTCTCCCAAATCTTTCATCTCAAATTCTTGTGAAGCAATTCTTAAGAGAGTCAATCTCATGGGTATCATTCCCTATCACCACAAGATCATCCACATATACAAGTAGGGTCAAAGACGTATCATTTTTCTTAATGAAAAGGGTGTGATTTGATTGAGCTTGAACATAGCTGAATTTTTCAAGGGCCTGTCTAAATCTATCAAACCATGCTCTTGGAGACTATTTCTGTCAATATAAGGCTTTATTCAGCCGGTAGACCTTCTTCCTTGCTTCTGTACTATAAAATCTAGGAGGTAACTCCATATAGACCTCCTCTTGCAAATCACCATTGAGGAAGGCATTTTTGACATCCATTTGAAACAATGGCCACGAGAAAGTTGCTACAAGGGATAGTAAAACTCTAATACTTTTCATCTTGGCCACTGGTGCAAAAATCTCTTAAATAGTCTATGCCATATGTCTGTGTAAACCCCTACTTTTCCTCTTAGCAACCCCACTTTGCTGAGGTGTATGGGGACAAGTGCTCTGATGGATAACCCCATGGTCAAGGAAGTATGAAGCTAATGGTTTTGCAAAATATTCTTTGGCATTATTGAATTTGAAAACTTTGATTTTGACCTCAAATTGGGTCAAAACCATCTAATGGAAAATCCGAGTCAAGGTAGGAACCTCATCTCGAGAATGCATAAGATAAACCCATGAGAAACGAGTGTAGTCATCAACAAATTGTAGAAAATATCTGTATCCCCCCATAGTAGTGATGTGATATGGTCCCCAAACATTAGTATGCACAATTTCAAAAGGAATACTACTTCTTTTATTGCTTAAAGAATAAGTTGTTCTACAATGCTTTGCAAGTTCACAACTTTCACATTTTAAACTAGACATTTGGATTGACTCAAACAAATTGGGAAATAAACTCTTCAAAGACCTAAATGACAAATGACCTAACCGATTTATGGCAAAGCATGACCCAACTCATAGACTGAGAAACTAATGACTTCCCCACTTCTTTATCTCCCCCATGTGAATGCCCTCCAAGAAGGTAAATTCCATTCATCTCACGACCAATCCCAATCACCTTCCTTATCTCCAGATCCTGAGAAGCACATTGATCAGGAAAGAAAGTCACTAAACAGTTTTGATGTTTAGTAATGCTACTAATTGAAAGCAAGTTTGTACTAAGTTTAGGAACATGCAAAACTGAGGACAAGGAGATGTCATTAGACAATCTAATGTCTCCCTTGCCAGAAATGGGAATAAGGGAGCCATCAACAATAGACACTTTGTCTCTGCCAGAGGATAAGCAATAAGTAGTAAACAATGGGGATAAGCCAGTCATATGGTCAAATGCACTTGAATCTATAACCCAACAAGGTTCATTGTTACCTGGGACTGAAGCATGATATGCTGAAGCTCTTGTACCTGAATGAGCAAATATGGAAGTGGGAGTAACTGATGTTGTAGCAGGTAGCTGAGATGAGGGGGGGTGAAGTGCCAACTTCACTTTCCAACTGAGTCAGAGTAGCTTAGACAACAACTAAAGTGTCTAGAGATGTGGCTCTTGTGCTCGAGGATGATACACCATCAGTAGTAATTGCCACATTGAGATTCCCCTTCTTGGTTCTGAGCTTTGCTAGAGTTAGATGTTGATACAGCTTCCAACAAGTGTCCTTTGTGTGCTTTGGTTTCTTGCAATGATCACAAATTACCTCTCTTTTGCCTTCTTTCTTCATATCCCTTTCCTTATCACCCCCAAACTTGGGTTTCACTGCTACCAGGGCTGATTCTATAGGCTGATATTGTAGCATAACCTTTCTCCTACTTTCTTCACTGTGCGCTAAGGAATAGGCCTGAGATAAGGTCACACTCTCTTTGGTGAGAAGACTCACAGTATCATATTCTGGATTCAGACCAGCTAGGAATTCAAAAACTCTATTGGTTTCAACCTGGTTTCTGTATGTCTGTGCATTCGTCTAACTTTCCCACTCAATTGTCTCTAGGCGATCAATTTCTTGCCACAAAGACTTCAAAGTAGAGAAGTAAACCAAGACTGATTTCTCTCCTTGCTTAAGATTGTTGACTTAACACTTCAGCTCATAGGCCTTAGCAACATTAAGTGGCTGGGAGTAGGTTTCTCTCACGATGTCCCAAATTTCCTTAGCAGTTCTGGCCGACAAGTAATTTCGGCTGATATGAGGCTGCATGGAATTGCACAGCCAAGTCATGACCAAATAGTTGTATTGAACCCATTTGGCATATAATGGGTCTTCTTCCTTGGCTGGTTTCTTTACATCCCTCATCACATAACGTAATTTCCCTCTACCTCCAATAGTTATCATAGCTGACTGAGCTCATTCCAAGTAATTTGATCCATAAAATTTGACAGTGGTAATCTGAAAAGTATTTTCAGTCATGTTTCTAGCCCCCAACATACCTTCCCCTTGAGTCTTTAACTCGGTTCCTGTCATCTCTATCAAGAAATTTATCAAAAGAACTCCTTTTTATGCTGAAATAAAAGTAATTATGACCCAAAAATTGCTAACTGCTCACTTAGAATGCTGGAAAGGGTCTGGAGAACACCCAGAAATGTTGAAACAGATCTAATAATTTCCCAAAAATTATTATCAGTCAATCTGAATGCTAAAACAGATCTAACTGTTACCCAGAAACCAATAACAGTCAGAATGCCAGGGTTTAACCAACTAGAACTGATCATATGTTTGGGAAAACCCTAAAAACAGTTCAGAGAAATTAAGAGAAAACCAGCCGCTCCTTCCAGGTCACTCTAACCAACTTCTGATTGCTGTCAACCTCAAAAGAAAACTGAAACTTACCCAGAAAGGCCTGGCCGCCACTTCCAATCCTCGTCTGAACCCTAATCTTGAAATTCTTTCCTTCCCTTTGATTCTTCTTGATCACCGGACACTTTCCAAGGCTCTGCAACCTCTTGAGAAGCTACTGCACTCAACCAGTAATCTCCAAGAACCAGCCAGATGGACTATTCCTGCTAAAACGTCCCGCCCTAGGAAGTTCTCATGCTGTTGTGGATGCATTCGTGGGAAGAATTACCGCCGCCGGCAGCAGCCGTGAGGGGGGCCCACACAGCAGCTTATCTTGCCACGTCAGCTCTTCTTGCCAGCTCGCCAATAGTTTACTTATTCCAGTTCTGTTCTTACTTATCTAGTTCTGTTCTTATCTATTAGACATAGGAACTGAGTTCTGTTAGAAGTCTGTTAGAAGTAGGAGTTCTGTTCTTACTTATCTATTAGAGATAAGAACTGAGTTCTGTTAGAAGTCTGTTAGAAGTAGGAGTTTGATTTAAAGTTGGATTGTCCTAGCTTAGTTGAATGGAGTAAGGAGTCTCCTCTTGTAATCTCCTATTTAAGGAGCTGTGATTTGGGAATAAAGTATTCAGTTTCCAGCTAAGAGAAGAGTGAGGAGAGTTCGGGTGGTCTCTTGGACAAATCACCCATTCGGTTTTTCCACAATAGGGTCTGCACGCAAGGGAAGGCGCAAGGGGAAGCAAGAGGTTCTCCCCGTGGACCGACCCGTGACGAGATCCTATGCCCGGGCCCATAACACATGCATTCGTCCTGATTAGACTCACATGAGAAACCCTAGGTTGGCTCTGATACCAACTTGTTTTGTAGAGACTGTAATCAGTCCTACTCTAGATGAGATTTCACTAGGAAGAAGTTCAGAGAATAGAAGAGAAAGAAGAGAGAGGAATTGTTGAGGAGATTTCAGAAAAGAGTGTGGGTCAATTAATGATTGCTGCCCCACTCAGCTATTTATATTAATAACTTAAAACATAGTAAACTTACAATATTGCCCCCACTGTTAACACAAATAAACAGCAGCTGAAGGTAACTGAAGTAACTAACTTACTAACACTACTAACATGCCAACAGCAACATAAATAACATGCTAACTAACTCTACAGGATCCAAAACAGGCAAGCCAAGGGGGTGTTGCCATGTGTCCACACAGAGATCCTGGGGTCTGGGATCCCGCTCTCATCCTCAGGATCCACATGTGAGCACTGGTGCAGCTACTGCCCTCTTCTAGAAGCTGGCCTGGTTGTGCTATGGGGGTTTGTTTTTCTTGTAAACACCATAAGTGTTGATAGGATATCACAAGACGAGTGTTATGGGTTGCACTATTGTGATGCTATGTGTTAAAGTTCAGCCTGCCCTAGAAATCTGTTTGGTTTGTTAGTTGTAAAGTAAACAGCAAGAAGGAAGAAAAGAAAGAAGAAGAAGGAAGAAAGAGGAAGGAGAAGAGAAAAGGTCTGGTTCGAAACTTAGAAAAAGTCAACCTAGATTCGGCCAGACCTGTTATTATATTATTAATGTGACTGGAAAAGACAAGAGTGCCCTTATTTAAGCAAGAGGCACTCGAACTAACATAATAGTACACATCAGCACTCTCAACAGGTGTACAAAGACTAAAATACCCCTTTACTAACACTCCCCCTCAAGCTGGTGAGTATATATCATATAATCCCAGCTTGTTACATATGTAGTCCACTCTCCCCCGACTCAAACCTTTTGTAAACAAATCTGCCCACTAATTTCCTGTATCAACATATGCAGTCTCTATCACTCCATTCAGCACCTTCTCTTTCACAAAATGACAGAAAACTTCGATGTGCTTGGTTCTTTCATGAAACACTGGATTGGAAGAGATATGAACTGCTGCCTGATTGTCACAGTAGAGCTTCATTGGAGCACCAATGTCATATCCTATCTCCTGTAGAAGATTCCTTAGCCACACTAATTCACAAGCAGTATGTGCCATGGCCCTATATTCTGCTTCTGCACTGCTTCTTGCCACAACTGTTTGCTTCTTACTTTTCCACGTTACCAGGTTACCCCCCAGGAAGGTACAATAGCCTGTGGTAGACTGTCTATCAGATAGACCTGTTCATGGGCCGGGTGGCCCGACGGGCCGGCCCGGCCCGGCCTGACTCCCGGACGGGCTTGAACAGGATTTTTGGCCCGCGGGCTTAACCTCGGGCCAAAAAGCCCGGCCCGCATAAAATTCGAGCCGGGCTCGGGCTTTTCTAAAATAGCCCGGCCCGAGCCGGCCCGGCCCGACTTATAGTTAAACTTAAGTAAATCCGGCCCGACCTATAGTTAAACCTAAGTAAAAACCCTATGTGATGTCTATTTGAATAAATTTTTTGATTTGAGGTCATTGATTCACTTGTAGATCCATTGTTCATTTAAATAGGGGAAAAAACATTTAAATTAAAATAGAAAATGTCAGAAAATTTTGAATTTCTTTTATTAGATCGGGCTTCGGGCTCGGGCTCGGGCTTCGGGCTTTTCATTAGGGCCGGGCTCGGGCCCAAATTGTAGGCCCGTTGGTCGGGCCGGGCTCGGGCTCGGGCCTAACAGTTTTCTGTTAATAAAGAGCCAAAGCCCGGCCCGAGCCCGAGCCCGGTCCGGCCCGGCCCATGAACAGGTCTACTATTAGACATGGAACCTGCCCAATCAGCATTGGTGTAACCTTCTACTTCTAGCTTTCCACCACTTTTGTACAGTAACCCACGGCCAGGGGCTCCTTTCAAGTACCTCACAATCCTTAGCACTGCATTCCAATGTGGGACCAAAGGTTTCTGCATGAACTGACTCACCACACTAACCGCAAATGAGATATCTGGCCGAGTAATGGTTAGGTAGTTTAGTTTGCCTACAAGATGTCGGTATCTGCCAGGGTCTTCAAATACTTCACCTATATCACTGCTCAACCTCGTATTGGTTTCCATAGGTGTCTCAGTCGGTTTAGTACCCAACAAACCTGTTTCTTTCTGTAAATCCAGCACATATTTCCTCTGACACAAATTAATGCCATGCTTAGATCTTGCTACCTCTATGCCCAAAAAGTATTTCAATTTGCCAAGGTCCTTTGTCTGAAAGTGTTCCTGTAGGAATGCCTTCAATCTGTCAATGCCCATTTTATCATTCCCAGTCACAACGATATCATCTACATACACCACCAGTAGTATTTTTCCTGCCGGAGAGTCATGACTGAAGACAGAGTGATCAACTTGGCACTGTTTCATACCAAACTTCTTGACCACCTCACTGAACCTACCAAACCATGCTCGAGGGGACTGTTTAAGTCCATATATAGCCTTCTTAAGTCTGCATACCTTACCATCCTCCCCCTGAGCAACAAACCCTGGTGGTTGCTCCATGTAGACCTCCTCGAGCAAATCACCATGCAAAAAGGCATTTTTGATATCGAGCTGATATAGAGGCCAATCATACATAGCTGCAAGGGAGATGACAACACGAACTGACCCTATCTTAGCAACTGGGGAGAATGTCTCTGTGTAGTCAATGCCATAGGTTTGGGAGTACCCTTTCGAAACCAGCCACGTCTTCAGGCGCTGAACACGACCATCTGGCAAGTACTTAACGGTATACACCCACTTACAACCGACAGCCTGCTTCCCAGGAGGAAGAGCGGTGAGATCCTAAGTGTGATTATGATGGGGTGCAGAGAGCTCTTCTTCCATAGCATGGCACCACTCTGGAGAGGTAAGGGCTTCCTGGACATCCTTAGGAACAACCACTGAAGATAACAAGGAGATGAACTGGCGATGGGAGGTGGAGAGGTGAGCAAGGGAAACAAAATTGGAAATAGGATGAAGGGTGGAGGCACGTTTACCTTTCCGTAAGGCAATAGAGAGATCAAAGTCGGAGGCTGGTGTCGGATCTGAAGCCGGATCTGTCGACGGTGATGAAGCCGGAGGAGGTGCAGCCGGTACACGTGGGTGATATGTATACACGTGACGGATAGGTGGGCGGTCAACGGACGGTGGCACCGGAGGCAAAGATGTAGGCACGACCGGAACCAGAGGAGGAGGATCAGCCACAGGAAGGGGAAGAGGAGGAGGTGATGTGGAAGAAGCAGCATCACCGAACCCCATGAAGAACGGAGTAGACTCGAAGAAAGTAACATCAGCACATACCCAAGAACGACGAGAACTGGGATGGTAACACTTGTACCCTTTCTGAGTCCGGGAGTAGCCATGGAAGATACACTTAAGGGATCGTGCATCTAACTTGTCAGTCCCGGGACCCAGATTATGGACGAAGCAGACACACCCAAATACCCGAGGAGGAAGCGGAAACGAAGACATGTTGGGAAACAGGACACTAAAAGGAGAACGACCATCAAGAATAGACGTGGGCATCCGATTAATTAAGAAACAAGAGGTGAGCATTGCATCACTCCAAAAGGGTTTGGGAACATTCATGTGATGCATGAGTGAGCGGGCCGTTTCTACAAGATGTCGGTTCTTTCTCTCAGCAACCCCATTTTGTTGTGGGGTGTAGGTACATGAAGTTTGGTGTATAATGCCATGTTGGTCCAAGTATTCTTGAAAAGATGAAGACAAGTATTCACGACCATTATCAGAACGGAAAATTTTGATGTGAACGCCAAATTGATTGCGAATCTCAGCATAAAATTTCTGGAAGATGGCAAATAGTTCACTTCTTTCTTTCATTAAATAGAGCCATGTCATTCTTGAAAAGTCATCAACAAAAATAACAAAATATCTGTGTCCATTATATGACATCACTTTATAGGGACCCCAAACATCTGAATGAATTAAAGAAAAAGGACTCGACACACGGTTATCAACCCTAGAACTAAAGGGAACACGATGGTGTTTCCCAAATTGACATGACTCACAATTTAGAACAGAAAGTTGACTCAATGAAGGGACCAAGGACTTCAGCACTTTCAGCGAAGGATGACTAAATCTACAATGCCACTGGAGAGGAGAAATAGATGACTGAAGGGCCGTTGACATTCTTCCACCACCATCAAGATAATACAGTCCACTGGCTTCATGCCCTCCACCAATCCTCATCCTGTCTCGAGATCCTGAAAAACACACATAGAGGGGTAAAATGTAACGGAGCAATTAAGGGACTTGGTCAGCTTGCTAACAGACATAAGATTAAATGGAAGTTTAGGTACATATAAAATAGAGGATAGGAACACAGGGTCTAGGTCAACATTACCAACACCACGAATAGATGATGTGGAGCCATTAGCAAGGGTAACAGATTGTGATGTTGAGCAATGAGTGAGAGATGAAAACACACTTGGAGTTCCCGTCATGTGATCGGAAGCTCCAGAGTCAATGATCCAGGGGTTGGGTGTGGATGCCAAACAAGCCATACCTGAGTGTGCAAAGGTAGCTGTGTTCTGTTGCGACCTGGAGTGAACAAACCTTTCATACTCATCATGAGGAACACTCACCATCTCCCTGCTTGGACCATCTGGAGAAGTAGAAGGCATCTGGTCAGTTGATCGGTTCTCCTGTCTAAAGCTGGAACTGGTATCACTAGTCATGGCATGGTTGGCCCATGTCGAAGGTGGACCGTGTAAATCATAGTAGTAGTTAATAGTATGTCCATCCAAACCACAATGAGTACACCTCCGTGGACCCGAGCCATGTCCTCTACCATGAGCTCCCCCTGAATCTCTGCCTCCAGTACGACCACCACCACGGATATGTGTAGGACCACCACTACCACTCCGGCCATACACTGGACCACTATTGCCACCTCGGCCAGGCTGGGCTCCTCGAGCCCCACTTCTGCCACCTCGTCCTCTCGACACTGCAAATGCTGATCTATCTGAGATACTAGAGGTTTCCATAGATCCAATGGAAGTCCTCCGAAGACGAGCAAACACCTCCTCTAGAGATGGAAGAGCAGATCCTCCTAGTATATGGGATCGTACTGGTTCATACTCAGACTTCAGCCCCACCAGAAACCGTGTCACATCAAGCTGCTCTCTCTGTTGCTGTTGAACCTTGACATCAGAAGTGAGAGGGTGATAGACATCTAGCTCATTACGGATATTTCTCATATTGGCATAGTACTCCTCAAGGCTTTGATTTCCCTGTTGCAAATTGAAGTATTCCTGATACAGTTGATATACCCTAGTTGTATTATCCTGACCAGAATACAATTTCTTAGCATGATCCCACACCTCTTTGGCTGTGTCAAGAAACATGAAGTTCACATTGATTCTGGGTTCCATACTGTTCCACAACCATGTGATAATCTATGCATCTTCCTGTTCCCAGTCTTCATACTCCTAAGAACTAGTGGGAGGTTTCTCCTCTCTTATGTGCTTTACCTTCTTCTTCGCCTTCAGAAAAACCTCTACAGACTTGGCCCAAGGGACATAATTCTCTCCATTCAGTTTAATGGAGGTCATTTGGACATTCAGATAGTCAGTAGATATCATCACACTAGGTTTACTATCACTGTTATCTGCCATTGCCGAATTCTCTTATCACTAAAACTGAGCACTACACACTGCACACTACACACAGATACTTCACTGAAATCTCACACTGGTTCAGTTATGACAAAGGCTGAAAGCTGTATTTGTAACACCACAAACCCTACTCTACAGCTACCGGAAGTTTCACATTAAGTAGACACTACTTCCCTTCGAATCACACACAAACCAGCATAAACTCTAGCATAAACCCTAGCATACTGCGATCTGAAAACCCATCATACGATCTGTACCACACCTCTCATGTGTTCCATGACAGAAAATATGCATAAAAAAAACTCCTTACCTCATCGCCTGAAGGCCAACCACACGAAGGAATGAAACACCACTGCACCACACACACCAGCCCTTCATTAATTAGGGGAGGGCTTAGAAACCACAGCAACCGATCACCAACAACACCACCGAAGGCATAGAAACCTCCAAGGGAAGAGGGCGATCACTCCTTTTCAGCCCTTTTCCCAATCTCCAACCAACAGCTGAGAATCTAAGAAAACCCTAGTTCGAATGCGCAGAAAACAGAATTCTAGCAGGACTGATTTGTTTGATGTAGCTCTGATACCATGTTAAATTTCAGCCTGCCCTAGAAATCTGTTTGGTTTGTTAGTTGTAAAGTAAACAGCAAGAAGGAAGAAAAGAAAGAAGAAGGAAGAAAGAGGAAGGAGAAGAGAAAAGGTCTGGTTCGAAACTCAGGAAAAGTCAACCTAGATTCGGCCAGACCTGTTTTTATATTATTAATGTGACCGGAAAAGACAAGAGTGCCCTTATTTAAGCAAGAGGCACTCGAACTAACATAATAGTACACATCAGCACTCTCAACAGGTGTACAAAGACTAAAATACCCCTTCACTAACACTATGATTTGGTGTTAAGGTGGGATGCCATTGCAACACAGGAGGTCACTGCAGTGTTCTGTCAAATCGCGGGACAAGATTGCAGTAACAGGGTTCTTAAGTCTAGACTAATGTGCTTTTAATGTGATGATAAGATGCTGTTACATATTGCAGTTGTTGCAATGTAGAACTTCGATATAGCGAATCTGGGTCTCATACTGTGATGCGGCAACACTTTGGTGATGTGTTTGCATGATCTCTGTTGCAATTCCCATGGTGTGTAATTCCATGTACTTACAAAGGATTTCTTTAATATGGGGAATCCCAATTAGCCTAGTTTTTAGATTACAAATGTGAAGTTGGATGAATAAGGAATGGTCCATTTTAGCATAGCTACATATTACAAGTTCTGGACCATTGAGATATATCAATGGTTAGATTAAGGAGCCAAAGGTGAAAGAAAAGACATATGGAAAGTGGTGTAGGGAGAATGCTACAATCATGTCATGGTTGTTGTCTTCTATGATACATAAGATAGCTAGAATAATTCAGAATTATTCCACAGCTCACAAAATATGGGAAAAACTGTCTAACACCTATGGATAGAGGAAAAACAATGCAAGGGTGTATAGGTTGACTCAAGACATTGCAGCATTGAACCAAGGAAATATGACCGTTGCAACATATTTTGCTACACTTAAGGGTCTTTAGGAGGAGCTGGACCAACACCTCTTCACTGATTGGAAGGACTCTGAGGATAAGGAAATGTACTTGAAACAAGTTGAAGGAGTGTTTAAGTTTCTTGTTGGACTTGATTCTTCATATGAGATCTTTAGGTTTCAAATTTTAGGTAGGGAGGAATTACCTGGCCTGCAGCATGTGTTCTCTTTTCTGGGTAGAAAATGAAGAAAGAAAAGAGGGAAGAAGCAGAGAAAGGAAGGTAGAGGAAGAAGAGAGAAACAAGAAAATGGAGAGGAAAAAGTTGTGCTGGTGGCGCCAGCTTTTTCTTATATAGTAGGGTACCACACTAATTGAATAATAAAGAGTAAAAGGACCACATTACCCCTGCAACCCATAATACATAAAAAACTAAATGTTTTAACACTCCCCCTCATGTTGGGACATAGATGTCGATCATGCCCAACTTGTCACACAAGTTATTGTGCCGCAGATGATGAAGGCCCTTTGTGAAGATATCTACAAGTTGTTCTTCAGAGCTAACATAGGGAATACACACTTCTCCACTTATGATTTTCTCCCTAATGAAATGCTTGTCAACCAAAATATGTTTAGTTTTACCATGGAGAAAAGGGTTGGCTACAATGTTGATAGCAGCCTTATTGTCACAATAAAGTGATATGGGACTATTAACAATAAATCCCAGTTCACCTAACAAGCTTTTTGTCCACATAGCCTCAGCATCTCCATGGGACATAGCTTTATACTCCACTTCCGCACTGGACTTAGCCACCACATCTTGTTTTTTGCTTCTCCATGTGACTAAGTTTCCTCCTACAAAAGTGCAATATCCACTTGTAGACTTCCTGTCATTTACTGCCCTTGCCTAGTCAACATTTATGTACACTTCAACTTTTAAATGCTCATGTTTCTAGAACAACAAACCAGCACCTGGGAACTTTTTTAGGTATCTAAGAATTCTCTCAACAGCCTCAAGATGTGTAGTCTTGGGATTATGCATAAATTGACTGAGAACACTCACAGCATAAGCAATGTTGGATCTGATCATGGACAAATATAAGAGCTTTCCAACAAGTCTTTGGAATTCCTTTACATCTTTTATAGGTTCTCCCTGACTGTTACCCAACCTGCGATTTTGATCAATAGGTGAATCAACCGACTTCACCCCTAACTTCCCAGTTTCCTCCAATAGATCAAGAACATATTTACATTGAGAGATGAATATCCCCCTTTTGGAGCGGGCAACTTCAATTCCAAGGAAGATAGCGCAAGGGACCTAGATCTTTCACCTCAAATTGTGTGGCTAAGAACTCTTTCAATTTCTGTATTTCTGCTGTCTAGTCACCAGTAACTACTATGTCATCAACATACACAATTAGGGCTGCAATTTTTCCTTCACCTTTCTTCACAAACAATGTGTAGTCTGACTGACACTATTTGAACCCCATTTGTTGAACAACTAAATGAGATTTGCTAAACCAAGCCCACGGTGACTGCTTTAGCCCATACAAAGATTTCTTCAACCTGCATACCTTTTGCACAAAAGCCTGGGGGCTGAATCATGTACACTTATTCTAAATCACCATTCAAGAAAGCATTTTTTATGTCTAGTCTAGTTGATGAAGGTCCTAGTCAAAATTAGCCGCCAAAGATAGGAGGACTCTAATGGAATTCATCTTGGAAACAGGCGCAAAAGTCTCTGCATAGTCCACACCGTACACTTGAGTAAACCCTTTTGCTACCAATCTAGCCTTGTACCTTTCCACTGTACCATAAGCCCTGTGTTTAACTGTGAACACCCACCTACACCCCACTAGTTCTTTTCCTCTAGGAAGATCTACCAACTCCCAAGTGCCATTTTTATGTAAGACATCAATTTCTTCCTTCATCGCATTTGTCCATTCAGGTATAGATAAGACTTCTACCACATTCTTATGAATAGAAACACTACCAATGGAGGTAAGAAAAGCATGAAAGGAAGGTGAAACATGATCATAGGAAACAAAATGGGAAATAAGATGCTTAGTAGTACAAGATCTAACAGCCTTTCTTCTAGCAATAGGAACATCCAAATTATTAATAGCAGAATCATCAACATCAAT